>NC_056509.1:20147120-20167512 GCF_014905685.2 Nematolebias whitei
TCACAGAGGGCTGAGTGATACTAGCAATCACAGCATTGTAAGAGGGGGACAGTTGAACCCGGAGGCCTCCACCCCTGTTTAATGATGGACGATTTCTTTTCACAAAGATGGCCTCCTTTACTCATCTCTCAAACCATCGTTCCTCTCTGTCCAGGATGTGAACATCTTCATCCCTGAAAGAGTGACCGCTGGCCTGGAGATGAGTGTAGACCGCAGAGTCCTGGCCTGATGATGTTGATCTTCTGTGCTGGGCCATCCTTTTGGCCAGTGGCTGTTTTGTTTCCCCGATGTAAGACTGATCACAGCCCTCCTGACACTGAACAGCATACACAACATTACTCTGTTTGTGCCGGGGGACTGGATCTTTGGGATGGACCAGTCTTTGCTGTAATGTATTTTGGGGTTTAAAAGCCGTTGGGACGTTATGTTTAGAAAATAAATGTCTCAGTTTCTCTGATACTCCCGCAACATACGGAATGACCACTGGTCTGGGTCTGGGTTCCTCCTTTTCACCTGATGGCTGACTGGAGTCCTGTTTGGAGACCTGTGAGCAGCTGGTTTCGGTTGTCAACATCAAACTGGTTGATCCACTCTGAGAAGGTGCTATTTATAAGACTGAGCTGAATACAGCACCTCAGACTGAGGAAGTCTTTCGGATGAAAGACAAAATGTTTCCACAAATTTCTTTTTTTGTTTGTTTTTGTTTTTTGTTTTTAATGTCCAGAGGATCAGATTTAACTTTTTTTTAGATTTTTCTACCTGGATTATTGAGCATGCATCAGGATACAGGAAATGTTTTTTTTTTATTTTTTTTTTATGATGTCCTCATATGAGGACAGTGGGTTTATTTTTGCATTTTATGTTTTTCCTTGCAATTTGGGAGCAGAAGATCCCAATTACACTGCAAACAATTTTTCAGCTTTAAGCTGAATAAGCAGTTCTTCAAAAAAACAATGTCCAACAAATGAAGGACACTGGGTGTCAGGATGTTGAACATTACAGGTGCAAGATGTGACTAAAATACGACATTGTCTAAAACTAAATAAAGGAATGAGACTGCAGATCATTCCAAGACCACGGGCCCAAATAGGACAAAATCATCTTTCCTGACTCTGTGCACACAAAAGCCCCTTATCCACAGGGCCAGTTCTTGTTGGACCCTGTTGTGTCCGGTTCTGGTAGGACCTCTTTTTTTCTGTCTCCACAGTGCCCATAGTTCCCATTTAGTGGGCGGATTGTTCACCTCTAGTGGGCGGATTATTAATATCAACGCACCTTACCAGCTGGTGGCGCTAATGCTACATTAAGCTCTTTTCTAAGCACCACTAACATGTATTAGAAGAAGAAGAGTCGGAAAACAACACACAACCAAAATGGATGACCTCCTTGATCTCCGCCCTCCACCAATGAATACGCCCCCTGACCAATCAGTGACCAACAGTGCGCTGATGTCACATCTAGACCCAACAAGAACCAGACCTGGGACCTAAGAGAAGTAGGTCCCAAAAATGGGGTGGGTTCCACTGCTGAAGGCACTGTGGATAAACCACGCAATCGGCCCGAACTAGTTACATAGGAGCCCTAAAGGCCCTGTGGATAAGGGGTTAAAGTGTACCTTAAACCACAGCAGCTACTGGTCCTGAGACTGTGTGCTGTAGTGAAATGAACTTGGAGTAGATATATGATGGTAATTTTCCTAAAATGGCTTTGATATGAAAATATACCAACACTTCATCCTTCGAATATTGAGTGAAGTCCAGCATGGGTATATAAAGTACAATTCAATTCAGTTTATTTATATAGCTCCAAGTCACAACAGAAGTCATCTCAGGGCACTGAACAGAAACATTCATATACAGTATACAAAAAGTAAGTTAATAACATTATTTATCTGAGGAGCAGACTGCTTTGAGTTGAACTCCATCGCAGACCTTGAGCAAGCATAAAGGTGACAGTGGAAAGGAAAACCTCCCTCGTGAGGAAGAAACATTCAGTAGAACCAGGCTCAGGACACGTGGCCATCTGCTTCGACCGGCTGGCTTTGGTAGGAACAGATACACAATGGTGAGAACTAAAGAGTTAAAACTGTTTATACCTCAGAGCAGCGTGGTAAACGGGGTCCAGTGTAGTTAAGGTGGGGGAGGCAAATCTATAGACTGTGTCTCCGTAGTCCAGCTGTGATTAAAATTAACTTGTTACAAGCCGCTTATGGGAAGAAATAGAAAAACATGATTTCAGTCTATTCAAAAAACAGAGCAAATGTTTATTATTTATTGTGTACTGAGATATGTGACAGTAAAAAAAACAACAATATTACATCACCTCTTTACATATCTGCTCCTCCAGCATGCGTCGATTGATCTTTAGCAATGACAAATTTTCCCAATGGAAAAAAAAACTCATTAGACAGTCAAAACTTCTCTAGGCTCTAATCTTTCATCGCCTCATCCGGCCAGTCTGGCATGTTACCAGTTAACTGTGTACATAAAGAATTAATTCTAATGATGGAGATTACGTCTACATGATTTTAACAGGCAAAATAAAGAGCATTTCTTTTTACGTTTTGACCTTCTGTTTGATGAGTCGCTGGAAAAATGTTGACAGTCATATTGTTGCTTGAGTCTTCTGCTATATTATATGTGCAATTTTAATTTAGGCAGACAAAACACTTAAAACATGTCTAGTCTGTTTTTGTTTTCTATAAATTTGTATATTTTTTAATTACCAAATGTTATATTATAGTGTTATGTACAGTTATAATGTACTAGCATGAATATTAATTAAAAAATTTAATACAGTAATGTAAATATTTTATTTAGTTTTTTTTTTTATTAAATACAACTGAGGAGAAGGATGATAATCTTGAAGTACTGAAACTAAAGAGGAAAAGAAAATTAGACTTTAAGGATTGGTGGAGTTTTCAGTGGGCAGCACGGTGGTGCAACTGGTAGAGCTGCTGCCTCTCAGCGAGCAGGTCCTTGGTTCAAACCCCGGTCCAGGGGCCTTTCTGGGTGGAGTATGTATTTTTTTCATTTAGCCTTTATTTATACAGGTAGTCTCATTGAGCCACGAGAACTCATTTTCAAGAGAGACCTGTTTAGGGAGCACATGGTGGGGGTTAAGGGCCTTGCTCATGGGCCCAGAGTGGGGCGAATGAGGGTGGGGGCAAGTGTGGGTGTTTCACCTACCCCACCCACAATTTTGATGTTGTCGGGGCCGGGGCGTGAACCAGCGATCTTCGGATCACAGGCCCACCTCTCTAACCTCTGCGCCACCACTCCCTAATGTGTATGTTCTCTCCGTGCATGCGTGGGTTTTCTCCAGGTTCTCCGGTTTCCTCCCACAGACCAAAAACATGCATGTTAGGCTGATTTGTAACTCTAAATTGTCCCTAGGTGTGAGTGAGAGAGTGAAAGGTTGTTTGTCTCGTTTGTCTCTATGTGGCCCTGTGATGGACTTGCGACCCGTCCAGGGTGTACCCCACCCCTCGCACAGTGATTGCTGGACGCGGGCACCGGTGACCCCCGTGACCCAAAATGGAATAAGCGGGTAAAGATAATGGATGGATGGATGGATGTTTTCAGTCATTGCACTTGATGTTTTCTTTTCCTTCAGGTGGAATGGAGATCTGTAAGGACAGGCTATAGTCACCGTGGAGAGTGGGCAGGTAGGTGAGTAGCTTGGTCAGCAATGAGAAAATCAGGTCCTGTGAAGCACCAAGCAATAAGCATCTCTCCAGCTGTAGTCCATCCATCCATCCATCCATCCATTTTCTTTACCCACTTATTACATTTCGGGTCATGGGGGTCGCCGGTGCCCATGTCCAGCAATCACTGTGCGAGGGGCGGGGTACACCCTGGACAGGTCGCAAGTCCATCACAGGGCCACATAGAGACAAACGAGACAAACAACCATTCACTCTCTCACTCACACCTAGGGACAATTTAGAGTTACCAATCAGCCTAACATGCATGTTTTTGGACTGTGGGAGGAAACCGGAGTACCCGGAGAAAACCCACGCATGCACGGAGAGAACATGCAAACTCCACCCAGAAAGGCCCCTGGACCGGGGTTTGAACCAGGGACCTGCTCGCTGAGAGGCAGCAGCTCTACCAGTTGCGCCACCGTGCTGCCCCCAGCTGTAGTCATACCAGAGAAAGGAACTGCACAGTTATGGTTTCAAAATCATAAGAAATCATGAAAACTAAACATAAGTGTTGCCACTGTGTTCACCAAGGTGACAAATGGGTTGGATGAGGAGGGTCTGAGTGGATCTAAAACATCTGACAGTTGATAGCAGGATGTGAGGTGGCACCAGAATATGCAGGGTAGAAACTGAGGCTGCCCACAGCTCCACCTACAGGTAACATGAAAGGAAAAGGAAAGATGACAGACCAGGCCTGGAAGGAATCCTAACAAAAGCATACCTTCATAATCATAGCAAGACTGTACATCTTGGAAAATGTAATGTGCATGTCAGAAAAAAAAAATTAAATAGAAGATGAAGCTGTTATACAACAATCTTTTTTAGGTAATCTGATTTATGTGCAGCGTTATAAAGATCACACAAATGCTGAGACTTGTGTATGCGAGGACCCTGCAGACAAATCTTTGGGATCATTAACTTTAAAAAGGGAAAGAAGGATGGATTTTGATGGGAATCAAATTTTAACACTCCACTCGTGTATATTAACGGATGAAATATGTCTCCCTCGCAAAACCATTAGAATTATCATTTATATCATAGCCAAGTTTATAAAGTACAGCAATCTGAGTGGAGGTGCTGTATCAGTAATCCAGTAAAGCATCTGTGGCATTCATCTTGAATATACAGAGGAGATACACACTTCTAGCTCAGAATAAGTCATAAGTGTGAACTTGGCAGAAAGCTCGACTGTAGTTCTGCATCTAATCTGTTAATTTTACATGAAACCCCATGGAGGTTGCTATTCCTTACTTCTCTGTGTGAGCAATCCAGGGGTGGTGTTTAAGTGTGTAAACAGCCTGAAACACATGCGTCTCATGGTGAACGTGTTGGACTTTAGAGCCCTGCCCGAGCCCACAAAGCATCCTGTGAGGACATGGAAATTACATCAGCCTCTTTGGCTGAAGGACGTAAAAGATTTACGTACTCTGTGGTTTTTAAAACACATAAATGCAATGATTTTTCTCTGATGGCCAGACTGAAATAAACATCCCTGCCAGCAGCTGGTTGGCTTTAACACACAAAACCCACAGTCATGCTATTCAAACACTTTAGTTGTTTTCTTGTTATCACCTTAGTGTGAAACTAACAGTTTAACTGAATAAACAGAAATTGTATTGAACGCTTTTTGAATTCATCATGTCCTGGATGACTGAGAATCTTCACCAGCAATAAACAGAAACATTCAAACATTACAGCAGAGAAGATTTTTTTCTTCTTGGCAAGACATGTCCGTGTGTGGTTTCAAGTCCCAGGAGTTTCCATTCAGTGTTGACAGTAAATTAATATGACTAATAAATATTAATAAAGATGTAACAGTTTAGAGATTTCCCATGTTCAGCAATGCAAAAATAATCTTTGATTTTCTTGTAACCACTTCAAAAATCTGATAATGTTGACCCATTTCTTCTCAGACCTGTAAAGCTGATTGCTAAGAAAAATTCAAGTTAGCAAGAGATAGCTGGAGCAAAAAGTGTTGTGATGCGACGTGGAAGGACCCAAATGCAGCCACTGAGGAGACAGCTTCAGGCTGTTTTCACATCTGATAGTCTGGTAGACTCAGTTCTATTTGGGACCAATATTCATAACATTTGTTTACATGTTCAGCTGGTGTGGTTCTCATTCACACTGCACCGAATCAATCCAGCTAACCTGTTCCCCCCCCCTCGCCTGTGGTGGCGCTACCTCTGAAGAAGACACTGAGTGCAACTTACTTCTGGAAATAAAAACAAAAAAGGAGTGGTGTCAAATTTTAGCGGTTTTAGGGTTTCTGTTTTGTCATTTTTCAACAATGGACTCAGCATGAGCAGAAGATGAGGCAGAAGACCGTGGAGAATGTTGTTTATTACCCAAGGCGGCTGAGACGGCTCCGTATGGATGAGAGAAATGTGTGTTTGTTTGCCCTGCTCTGTAGACCACTTCCTGCTTTTGGAGCAGTCTCCGGTCCGCTTGCATTCACAATACATTCAAACCACATTTGAGTTCACTTCAACCCGACCAAGACCTAGGTTTTTAGGCGGACCAGAGTTCGCTTTTTTTGGTCCACATCAGAGTTTGATTGTGCATTCACACCTCCCCAAACAAACCGAACTTTCTAGGCAAACGGACTAAACAGGGCTGGTGTGACTGCACCCACAGTATCTCAGCAGGACTTTTTATAGAACTTAACCAAGAAAATCGTAAACGTGCAACGCAGGAGGGAAACACAATCTGAGCAGGAAGGAAGGGAAACAAGAAGTATATATTCAACTGGAATATTTACTTACTGTACTTCTGTAAAAATTTGGTAATATCAATGTTTTTAAATATTTTTTAAGATTGAATTATTAAAATGTCATTAATTCATTGGTGTCAGAAGCATTTGTAATGTAGGGGGATATGTGGGAGGGTCTGGGGGTCCTCCCCCCAGAAAATTCTGAATGAAGTGGATGCCATTTTCTGTATTCTGGTGTATTTTAACGGGTTTTAAAACATCTGTTTACCTACAGCTCTCTTTGTGTGAATAGAGCACACTCTGCTTCTGTCACTTATCCTAAACCGCCACCCCACCCACCCCCTCGTTGTTTTAGGTTACCAGGAAAACCCGGAGTGGACTTTTAATAGTCTGAGTATTCTCCTATTAATCAAGTGGAATGGATGCATTCACAAAAAAATAGAAACAGCGCTGGGTGATCTAATATTTCATGGTAAATGTGTGTGGGCGGGTGGGGGGTCCAAAAAAAAAATTTATGTGAGGAGGACACGTCCCCTTCACATATAATTGTTGCAACACCTATGCATTAATTTATAATATAATAAGACACTTCTACTGAGAAATGTGGTTTTATAATAAAACATGGAAGTCAGCGTTCGGGGAGAAAACTGATTTTATCTGTCTCTAACCTTGTAATGTTAAACTGACAAATGTTTTTCTAAAAACACTTTCATGAACCACTATGAAATTTAGACTGTCATGTTAATGAGGGGTCCCATACAGCTGGCATGGCGTGACTCGGAGGCGATTGTGAAATACCTGACCAGTATTTGGTTGATGTGATCCCAAAAACACAGACACCGTTTTCTTCTCAGTGAGGATGAAAAAAAGACAATTCACACACATTTATATTTAATCATATACAGGTCCTTCTAAAAAAATTAGCATATTGTGATAAAGGTCATTATTTTCCATAATGTAATGATAAAAATGAAACTTTCATATATTTCAGATTCATTGCACACCAACTGAAATATTTCAGGTTTTTAATTGTTTTAATACTGATGATTATGGCATACAGCTCATGAAAACCCAAAATGTCTGTCCCAAAAAAATAGCATATTTCATCCCACCAATGAAAGACAAGTGTTTTTAATAGAAAAAACGCCAACCTTCAAATAATCATGTTCAGTTATGCACTCAATACTTGGTCGGGAATCCTTTTGCATGAATGACTGCTTCAATGTGGCGTGGCATGGAGGCAATCAGCCTGTGGCACTGCTGAGGTGTTATGGAGGCCCAGGATGCTTCGATAGCAGCCTTAAGCTCATCCAGAGTGTTGGGTCTTGCGTCTCTCAACTTTCTCTTCACAATATCCCACAGGTTCTCTATGGGGTTCAGGTCAGGAGAGTTGGCAGGCCAATTGAGCACAGTAATACCATGGTCAGTAAACCATTTACCAGTGGTTTTGGCACTGTGAGCAGGTGCCAGGTCGTGCTGAAAAATGAAATCTTCATCTCCATAAAGCTTTTCAGCAGATGGAAGCATGAAGTGCTCCAAAATCTCCTGATAGCTGCATTGACCCAGCCCTTGATAAAACACGGTGGACCAACACCAGCAGCTGACATGGCACCCCAGACCATCACTGACTGTGGGTGCTTCACACTGGACTTCTGGCATTTTGGCATTTCCTTCTCCCCAGTCTTCCTCCAGACTCTGGCACCTTGATTTCCGAATGACATGCAAAATTTGCATTCATCCGAAAAAAAGTACTTTGGACCACTGAGCAACAGTCCAGTGCTGCTTGTCTGTAGCCCAGGTCAGGCGCTTCTGCCGCTGTTTCTGGTTCAAAAGTGGCTTGACCTGGGGAATGCGGCACCTGTAGCCCATTTCCTGCACACGCCTATGCATGGTGGCTCTGGATGTTTCTACTCCAGACTCAGTCCACTGCTTCCGCAGGTCCCCCAAGGTCTGGAATCGGCCCTTCTCCACAATCCTCCTCAGGGTCCGGTCACCTCTTCTCGTTGTGCAGCGTTTTCTGCCACACTTTTCCCTTCCCACAGACTTCCCACTGAGGTGCCTTGATACAGCACTCTGGGAACAGCCTATTAGTTCAGCAATTTCTTTCTGTGTCTTACCCTCTTGCTTGAGGGTGTCAATGATGGCCTTCTGGACAGCAGTCAGGTAGGCAGTCTTACCCATGATTGCGGTTTTGAGTAATGAACAAGGCTGGGAGTTTTTAAAAGCCTTAGGAATCTTTTGCAGGTGTTTAGAGTTACGTCGTTGATTCAGATGGTTAGGTTAATAGCTTGTTTAGAGAACCTTTTCATGATATGCTAATTTTTTGGGACAGGCATTTGGGGTTTTCATGAGCTGTATGCCATAATCATCAGTATTAAAACAATTAAAGACCTGAAATATTTCAGTTGGTGTGCAATGAATCTGAAATATATGAAAGTTTCATTTTTATCATTACATTATGGAAAATAATGACCTTTATCACAATATGCTAATTTTTTTTAGAAGGACCTGTATGTGGAAGTTCTGCTCTGCCAGCTCCTGCACCCACGGCAAGACTCTAATCAGCAGCGCCTGAGGATCATCGGCTTGATGAGCATGAGGAGCATAAAAGGCTGCAAAGGACATTCAGCCAGAGCTGGAGCATTACCTGCCAATGGTAGTTCTGTTCTAGCCTTTTGCTCATGTCTTAAACTTAAATACTAACAGACTTTGTATGCTCTCCGTGCCTCCAGCAATTACTCCTTGATATCCTCCTGTTCCCTGGATTCTCCTCTGTGGACCTTGAGTGCCTCTTCAGCTGCCTCCATGCCTTTCTACAACTTGCTTATCACCTGCCATTGTTCAGACGTACACATTCTTAATTTGAAGGTTCAGCTGGTCTCTCAACAAAATTGATAAATTTCTCCCGACAAGAGTCAGGGCATAAGGAGGACCCTCTTACCTGGATGGAAACAAATTGGATTCATGATGACAACTGGGTTGTTTTTTTTTTTTTGCTGTTTGGTTGGTGAATTCTGGATTGTCTATAAATTCGTGTGGATGTGTCGAAGTTTGGCAGCACTCAGACTGAATTTGGGGAGCTGCAGCAGGGAGCTGGAGCAGCTGTTATCAGGACTGTGAAGTTTCTGGCAGCACCCATGAACGGTGGGAATAATCTTGGAGAAGCTGTGAGCTCGACTTTTGGCAAAAAGGATCGATTGGGCTCTTTTGGAGTTTCCATCAGAAGAATATATATACCAGCGAGACTTTAAAAAGGCAGAAACAACAATTCACGAGTTCTGCCTGACCCAAAGTGTGGCCTTGATGCCGGACTTATCTCAACTCCTCCTAGAATGTTTTGAAAGCAACAAAGATGCTTTGTCTGTCTCCTCACCCCTCCCTTCCCCAAGGCCGTGGACATGTGACAGAACCTCAACCGAGCTGATGATAAATGTCACTTCTTATCTGGACAATGGCTGAGAGGGTGGGCTCTGGACTATGCTACGACTTTCCCTTAAAAATTCAATGTCTTCACCAGCCTATATGTTCATTTATAACATCTATTTATGTTGCTTTGCTGTGGTAGTTTTTTTTTTTTTATGCCTCAAATCGTGCCCTGTCTAGGACACGGCGTGACAGATCTTTTATTTATACCGTCTCTCCTCATGTTTTCTTCCCTTTTCTCATCTAAGCAAAATATTATTCTGAATAAGAAGGCCTCACTATTTATAGCCGCAGCTTTGTGCACTCCGCCCATCTTTCAAATGACTGTACGTACATATTTGCGTTTTATCTCAGTGCAATGCCAATAAAGTTTATTCTTATTCTGATTCTTCACCTAGAACCATTTGGGTCAGCTCTCTCCACCACTGACTCCTACCTCCATTGAAAGAAAGGTCAACAAAAACATTATCACCCCTGCCAACAGATCATCTCCTTACCCTCCAGGGTTCCAGCATCCTCTCTGGCTCGTTGTATGATTTGCCACTTTGTAAATAAACACTGTAAATACATCTTGTGTCTTCGTATCTGTTCTCCTTGGTCCTTATATCTGGGTACAGTCACAGTTGTTACAGTATCTCAGTGTATTTAGGTGAGTTTCTGTCCTTTTCAGTTTGATGCTGCAGATTGAAAAAGTTTGCGTGGAGTTAAGCACATTCTCAGTCACACTGTTTGTTTTCACACATCCCGAAATGTGTGTGGAACCTGGCGCACTCCACTTTTTTGCATATGTGATCTGTTGACACATGAGGTCCCTGAATTATCACATTACGTTGCTTTGGACAGTGAAAATTTTGTCTTGAATGAGTTTATCGCTGTTCTTCGCTGTCAGTAACAACATAATGGACTTCACTATGACCTTATGTAAACTGCAGGTAAGATATTGTCTACTGATAAGTAAAACAAATTAACACACACACACACACAAACATTAAGCTCCTTTTCATGAGAACAGAAAGCAAGTCTGGTAATGAACCATTTGGTCAGATTTCAGTTCAGTCCAGCAATCATCTCTCCAAGAGTTAATTTCTGTGCTGCATATTTCATTCCCCTAAATGTTTACTGCACGGTAAATTTCAGAAACTGTGTGTAATTGCTGTTTGATGAAGTGGCCATCAACAACCCTCTTCATTTCCTCCTCATCAGTAGTCCTCAGTATCATGAAAAGGTTTGTTGATACTATTTAGATGAAAATGTCTCTCATTAAAAAGGGTCCGGAAATTTTCATTTAGGTTACTTTAGATTTATTTTTCTGTTTACCGAGTCTATTGAGCAGGTTTATGGTTATTGTGGAGAACCAGATTTTGCAGATGCTGCAGGGAAGCTGACCACAGTTATTTCCCACACTACTTAGATTGGCCTTTATATCTCGCTCAGTTAAATCCTAAAAGCCCTCAGTGAGGCACATACCTATTTAAAGGCTGCTTTAAACGATGACTGATGAAGCCTCCTCATAATGAGCATGCCCCCTTCGGCTACTTTGGAAACAATCTGTTTTCCCCCTTACACCAAGAGCCAGACCACTTTCTTGTAGAAGACTCCCCTAATTTTTCTGCATTGGGCATTTGGGAGTCATTAGCGACTGAAGGCATGGCAGAAGGGTGGGTTTTCAAGAGAAACAAAGTCCTCCATCTACCTGGAGGTCTGAGATCTGCTTGTGGCACCTCATGTAGAAGCCGATGCACCATCCAGCTGTCACTGTTATGTTTTTACAAAAACATCTACACCATCACTACAGTGAAATATCAAGCTCTTTTGCACACCATGTTATCCAATTAATACATTTTAGAGAAGACTGACAATAATACTGAACTTAAAATTACATATAATGATGGATGCTGTAACATTGAAACAATTTCAAATGAAAATACCACATTGGTTTTGTTCATTTTTATTGGTTCATTTAAATAAACAAGAAACTGCAACGGCAAATAAGATACATTGAAATACATCAAACTAGACGTCTAAATGGTACACACACATTTTTCCTGCTGCAGCTTTGTGAAGGGTTAACCCTTTGCTGTCCAGATGCAATGATCGACTTTTGTCTTCCAACTTAAAATTCAAAGTATGTCACACTGTAAAATTGTCATAATCACAAAATATAGGTGTTAAAAGTTATTTAAAATTATTTTAGAACTTCTATGCTCAGTTGTTTCAATGTAATTGATCAAGAAGTTGTTTCAATGTAATTGATCTGGGTTAAGGAGGCTGTCAAGCTGAAGAAGGAGTCCTATCGGGTCTTGTTGGCCAGTGGGACTCTGGAGGCAGCTGAGGAGTACCGGAGGGCCAAGCAGTGTGCAACCTTGGCTGTTGCTGAGGCAAAAGCTCGGATGTGGGAGGAGTTCGGTAAGACCTTGGATAGACTCTCGGTTGGCTCCAAGGAGATTCTGGCAAACCATCAGGCAGCTGAGGAGGGGAAAGCAGAACTTTACTAACACTGTGTTCAGTGAAGGTGGGGTGCTGTTGACCTTAACCAGTGATGTCGTCGGGAGGTGGAAGGAATACTTCTCAGAACAACAAAAAAAGGTTGAATCATGTCATCTGGACTTCGTTTTTTGTTAAAAAGAAACGTTTCGCCCCTCATCCAAGAGGCTTCGTCAGTCTGAGGCCTAGCCATCTGGTATTACCCAGAAGCCACCCTGACTCTTGTGTTTCAAGCCTGCCTCAGATACCCCTGAAGTCTGGCCTTTTCACTAATGGTTTCAAAAACACTTTTAAGTGTACAATACTTCTCAGACTTTCTCAATCCCACTAGCATGTCTTCCATGGAGGAAGCTGAGTCGAGGGACTTTGGGGTTGATCCGACCATAACCGTAGCTGAGGTCGCTGAGGTAGTTAAAAAGCTCTGAGGCAGCAGGGCTCCAAGGGTGGATGAGATTCACCCTGATTTCCTTAACGCTCTGGATGTTGTGGGGCTGTCTTGGCTGACACGCCTTTGCAACGTCGCGTGGACATCGGGGGCAGTGCCACTGGATTGGCAGACTGGGGTGGTGGTTCCCTTCATCAAAAAGGGGGACCAGAGGGTGTGCTCCAATTATGGGGCAACACTCTCCTTAACCTACCTGGTAAGGTCTATTTAGGGGTACTGGAGAAGCGAGTCCGATCGTTGGTCAAACCTCAGATCCAGGAGGAACAATGTGGGTTCCGTCCTGGACGTGGAACACTGGATCAGCTCTTTACCCTCACTAGGGTCCTTGAGGGGTCATGGGAGTTTGCCCATCCAGTCTACATGTGTTTTGTGGACTTGGAGGAGGCATTCGACTGTGTTCCTCAGGGTACACTGTGGGGGGTGCTCCGTGAGTATGGGATTGGAGAACCGTTGTTACGGGCTGTTCAGTCCCTATACAAGCAGTGCGAGAGTTTGATTCGCATTGCCAGCAGTAAGTTGGACCCCTTCAGGGTGGGAGTTGGACTCCGCCAGGGCTGACTGTTGTCACCGATTCTGTTCATAACTTTTATGGACAGAATTTCTCGGTGCAGCCAGCTGGTGGAGGGTTTCCGGTGCGGTGACCTCAGGATTCCATCTCTGCTCTCTGCAGATGATGTGGTCCTGTTGGCGTCATCGTGCCATGATCTCCAGCTCTCACTGGAGCTGTTCACAGCAGAGTGTGAAGCGGCTGATATGAGAATCAGCACCTCCAAATATGAGGCCATGGTCCTCAACCGGAAAAGGGTGGATTGCTCACTTCAGATCGAGGGTGAGGTTCTTCCTCAAGTGGAGGAGTTCAAGTTTCCCCGGGGTTTTGTTCACGAGTGAGTGAAGAATGGAGCGTGAGATTGACAGATGGATTGGTGCAGCATCTGCAGTATTGCAGACTCTATACCGGTCCATTGTGGTGAAGAGAGAGCTGAGCTGTAAGGCAAAGCTCTCTGTTTACTGGTCGGTCTACGTTCCAATCCTCACCTATGGTCATGAGCTCTCGTTAGTGACCAAAAGAATGAGATTATGGATACAGGCGGTTGAAATGAGTTCTCTCCGCAAGGTAGCTGGACTCTCCCTTAGAGATAGTGTGAGAAATTCGATTATCCGAGAGAGACTTGGAGTAGAACCGCTACTCCTTCACGTTGAGAGGAGCCAGTTGAGGTGGTTCGGGCATCTGGTAAGGATGTCCCCAGGCACCTCCCTAGGGAGGTGCTTCGGGCATGTCCAACTGGGAGGAGACCCCAGGGAAGACCCAGGACACTCTGGAGAGACTATGTCTCTCAGTTGGCCTGGGAACGCCTTGGAATCCTCCCAGAAAAGCTGGAAGAGGTGGATGTGGAAAGAGATGTCTGGGCCTCCCTGCTCAAGCTGCTGCCCCCGCGACCCAACTTTGGAACAAGCAGAAGATAATGGATGGATGGATGGATGGATGGATGGATGGATGGATGGATGGATGGATGGATGGATGGATGGATGGATGATCAAGAAGTACATTTCTGCTCCGTGCTGCAGAGCTGAAGCTGTGTGACATCCTTTGATGTTCTGCTGCACTTCTCTTCTCTACAATTTAAATTTAGATACTGTAACATTTTCAATAAACAGTTCATGCTGTATGGATTCTTTATTTAAAATGTTACAG
The DNA here is from genome assembly GCF_014905685.2 of Nematolebias whitei. Classification (NCBI taxonomy): domain Eukaryota; kingdom Metazoa; phylum Chordata; class Actinopteri; order Cyprinodontiformes; family Rivulidae; genus Nematolebias; species Nematolebias whitei. Next base: position 20,161,585 of record NC_056509.1, read on the forward strand.
TATTTACATTTAAATTGTTTATTTAAGGAGGCTGATTGGGAGTAACAGGTGATGAATAAGTGTGATTACAACCTGGCACATGTCATGACAAAGTTTACTGAACTTGAACTGAACTTGAACTTGGACTACTGTCTCCCTGCTTCGCTGGTTTTCACTTATCGTGGGTGGGCGTGGTCCCAAACACCTGCGATAAACGAGGGACTATTTTGACCTGGCAACCCAATTTTCAATAGTGACTGAACTTACTCCTAGATGCAGCTACACACCAAAACAAAAGTCACTTGTTTTTCAAGTTATCATGCTCACAATACGACAGGCGGATAGAGGATGTTTCCAATACCCCCTCTTGTCTCTGCACTGGAGGACAAAAATTACCAGAAAAAAAATACATTAATTTGTAATAAGTTTTCTTAATGCTTATCTTTTTTTTTTCATTACATGAGGCTCAAGGGATTAACCTGTCTAAATAAAGGTTGAATAAATTTGACCCCCCCCCCCCCCACACACACACACACACACACACAAAAAAAAAAAAAAAGACTTGGGACACCCTGACCATGGTATTGAAACACATAAAACAGAAGCACTGAGGTGCTGAGTGATTTAATATACTGTCAGTGTTGCTTCAACATTTTAAACTATTTTTTTTAATTATACTTCGGCTCTTTTGAAGTGCAGTTCTGTGGAACGGATACGGACATGTAACATCTCACCTGTTGTAGGTAGCTCTTTGAACAACCTCCATTTGCAGCAATAGTTTTTTTCTAATGGGATAAATGAGCTAACTAGTGTGGAGCTAACTAATTAACTAACTAATCCTCATTTAATTATTTGCTGTGAAAGTTTGGGTATGTTGGTCAGTGTGCAGTGGTGGACGAAGTACATTTACTTTACTGTACTTAAGTACATTTTCTGAGTATCTTTACTTTACTTGAGTATTTGTGTTTTTGGGAACGTATGACTTTCGACTCCACTACATTTCTAGGAATCTTCTTGTTACTTGTTCCTCTTGGCTCAGCTTTGTAATCCACTGTTGCTGTTTTTCTTTCCTGAAATGCAGTTGTCTAGTTGTTGATTCAGGTATTATGCTATTCATCTGTGCAGAACATTCATTGTTGTGTAAGCTTCTATATTAAGTATGGCAATACTTTCAGTTATCAGAGTTACTGTTTCCTCTTCTGTGTTGTTGTTGCTGTCAATATATGTACTTTTACACACAAACAATGCTGTGTATGAATACTGAAGCTGAGGAAAAGACTAAATGTGCATCATCCTTCAGGGATCACCATGACTTTCCACAAACATGTAAAATGCAGGAAGATATTCCAAAAAAGTTCAATCTGGTCCTCTGGACATTCAAAAAAAACAAAAAACAAAACAAAGCAAAAAAATCTAGAAACGTTTTGTCTCTCATCCAAGAGACTTCCTCAGTCTGAGGAGCTGTATTCAGCTCAGTCTCTTGGATGAGAGACGAAACGTTTCTAGATTTTTTTGCTTTGTTTTGTTTTTTGGGTTTTTTTGAATGTCCAGAGGACCAGATTGAACTTTTTTGGATTTTTCTACCTGGATTATTGAGCATGCATCAGGATATGCAGGAAGACATTATTTGTAGTTCCCCGGTTTTATTAAGGCATGTGGTGTTAGAGTGGCTTGTGAAAGTATTCGTCCCCCTTGAACTTTTCAACCTTTTGCCACATTTCAGGCTTCAAACATAAAGATATAAAATTTAAATTTTTTGTGAAGAATCAGCAACAAGTGGGACACAATCGTGAAGTGGAATGAAATTTATTGGATGTGTCAAACTTTTTTAACAAAAAAAAAACTGAAAAGTGGGTCGTGCAATATTATTGGTCCCCTTGCAGTTCCAGCTGCACTTAAGTCTCTTGGGGTTTGTCTCTATCAGTTTTGAACATGGAGACACTGAAGTTCTTGCCCATTCTTCCTTGCAAAACAGTTCGAGCTCAGTGAGGTTGGATGGAGAGCGTTTGTGAACAGCAGTCTTCAGCTCTTTCCACAGATTCTCGATTGGATTCAGGTCTGGACTTTGACTTGGCCATTCCAACACCTGGATATGTTTATTTGTGAACCATTCCATTGTAGATGTGGCTTTATGTTTTGGATCATTGTCTTGTTGGAAGATAAATCTCCGTCCCAGTCTCAGGTCTCTTGCAGACTCAAATAGGTTTTCTTCCAGAATGGTCCTGTATTTGTCCCCATCCGTCTTCCCATCAATTCTGACCATCTTCCCTGTCCCTGCTGACTAAAGCAGCACCAAACCATGATGCTGCCACCACCATGTTTGACAGTGGGGATGGTGTGTTCAGGGTGATGAGCTGTGTTACTTTTACTCCAAACATATCGTTTTGCTTTGTGTCCAAACAGTTGGATTTTGGTTTCATGTGACCAGAGCACCTTCTTCCACATGTTTGGTGTCTCCCAGGTGCTTGTGTCAAACTTTAAACAACACTTTTTATGGATGACTTTGAGAAATGGCTTTCTTCTTGCCACTCTTCCATAAAGGCCAGATTTGTGCAGTGTACAACTGATTGTTGTCCTAAGGACAGACTCTCCCACCTCAGCTGTAGATCTCTGCAGTTCATCCAGAGTGATCATGGGCCTCTTGGCTGCATCTCTGATCAGTCTTCTCCTTGTTCCAGATGAAAGTTTAGAGGGACGGCTGGGTCTTGGTAGATTTGCAGTGGTCTGATACTCCTTCCATTTCAATATGATTGCTTGCACAGTGCTCCTTGGGATGTTTAAAGCTTGGGAAATCTTTTTGTATCCTAATCCGGCTTTAAACTTCTCCACAACAGTATCTCGGACCTGCCTGGTGAGTTCCTTGGTCTTCATGATGCTCTCTGCGCTTTGAACAGAACCCTGAGACTATCACAGAGCAGGTGCATTTATACAGAGACTTGATTACACACAGGTGGATTCTGTTTATCATCATCAGTCATTTGGGACAACATTGGATCATTCATAGATCCTCACTGAACTTCTGGAGTGAGTTTGCTGCACTGAAAGTAAAGGGGCCCAATAATATTGCACGCCCCACTTTTCAGTTTTTTATTTGTTAAAAAAGTTTGACACATCCAATAAATTTCATTCCACTTCACGATTGTGTCCCACTTGTTGTTGATTCTTCACAAAAAATTTAACTTTTATATCTTTATGTTTGAAGCCTGAAATGTGGCAAAAGGTTGAAAAGTTTAAGGGGGCTAAATACTTTCACAAGGCGCTGTACATCATCAGGTGGTTTCAGAGTTACAAGTTTCTGTAAAAATCACTCAGAACAATACAGCAATGTACTGATATTAGAAAATATAATTTGTACTTTTAAATACCTGAATATTTTTTAAATGCATTTAATACTTAAGTATTTTCAAAAGTAAGTACTTCAGTACTTTGACTTGAGTAAACTTTTGACTGATCAACTTTTACTTGCAGTTGAGTAAGATTTGACCATGAGTATCAATACTTTTACTCAAGTACTAGAATTGAGTACTTTGTCCACCACTGTAAGTGTGACTCCTTTTGAGGTTTGCTTCTTGCCTATGCGCTTCTGTCTGTCTTATTAAGAGTGCTGTGAAGGAGTAACAGACACAGGTGTGTGGTTAATATGGCAATCCCAATGAGCCACTGGCTGCAGTTTTAACTATTTTTATTTATTTATATCTTTTTAAACTTCTTATCCAGATTAAACCAGTCACTAGGGAACACAAGTCCGTGTTTCTCTTGTGCTGGACCCAGGCCTGGGTTAATGTTGAGGGTTGTGTCAGGAAGGGCAGCAGACATAAAACACTTTTGCCAAACCTAACATGCACGTTCATCTAAAGGACACCATACTGGATCAGTCACCACCGGTGCTGTTGACAAGGTTGACAATGTTAAAACTGACTCCAGATTCCTTATAGCTGCTTTAAATCAGCCTCTTTTCTAATCTAATTCTAAACTGTTCAAATTACATCTTCTCCTTGTCCTCTAAACATTCTTCAAATGTTTATTTGATAGTGAATGTAACTTTATCAAATGGAGAAAAGTAAAATGAGCAAGGTTTTATTGACTGACTGACGCAGCCTTGAAATGGAAATTGTTCCATTTTAGAAGTGACTGTGGCACGATGCGAACAACATGCGAGTCCTAAGAGGGCTGAGCGCAGGCCAAGAATTTACTGCGCATGGAGCACGGCCCACTTTATTTCAGAAATGAAAGAAACCACATCATGCTAGTAATTTAGATTGCACGTAAAATGTGCTTCTGACTCTCCGTCTTCGTCTTTAACAACCTTGAGCTGAGCTCCACATGCTCATTATTTTGCTTTTAAATAATTCTCCTTTCAGGACAAAATCCTCTAAAATGTGGGGGGAAAGTCTGATTTGAATAACAATGATACACAATCATAAAATATGTTTTTAGGCTACGATCATTTGCTGTAAAACAGTTTTTCCTCTCTTGTACTGACGTTCCATTTGAACTTTGTTTTTTGGGATAAACAAAAAGATTGAATGAAAGGAAGGTGCAGCATTGATTGAGACAAGTGCAGCAGACATGGCTGCAAAAATTTAAGATGAAATCAACACTTGAGATACATTTTTGATTCAAGCCACAGTCTGGAGGAGAATTGATTGTCAGGCTGGTAGTTTCATTCCCCTTCAATCATAATAAATTGTCTACTCTTCGCCAGTATTGATGGGCCTCAGCGAAGGCACAATATGTGAAAATAAGAGAGGAAAAATAGATATAACCTAAAGGATGCACAGAGGGACAACACAGAGCCTAAAACAGAAAGACTTTTACAGCGAGGATGAATTACCTGGAGAAAAACAAAGCAAGAACAAGAGAAAAGAGGGATGAACTGTCCCTGGATCCCATAGAAAATCTGTATGGACTTAGACAGCGAGAAAACTCCAACCTTTTAATGGATTTTCTCTCATCAATGCACCCAACACAGAACACCCTCGACTCATCAGACAAGAGTCCACTGTGCCCTCTGCCCTCCCATTACAGATTTCCTTCGAAAAACAAATGGGGAAAACTTTGATCTGTGTGTCTTTTCTCCCTGGGTTTGCAAATGTTTTTCTGATTACTAGATGCAGGAAGGGACACTGTTAGGAGATTGTATTGTGCTTTACTAAAACGGCACTTGCACTTGGATGAACACAGACCAAGTGAACTTAGCAGAAAGTTTGGATACAGTTTATCGCGGGGGATCCGTACCCTGAAGCCCCACGATAAGTGAAAAACTGCCAAGTAGGAATAGTAGTACAAGTAGAAAGTAGTAGTTTATTTTAGTATATATATATATAAGTATAGGCGTTTTAAACCCTTCCCACACTTGCAATATTTTAAACAATGTTTCTAAACTCTAAACACGCTAAAAGAGCACAGAATGTCATGATTTTAGCTAGCTGCCTGCTTCACTCATCCCCCTGCAAGCGCTCTTGGCCACGCCCACTTCACAGCTTTGCACGGAGAACAGCTGATCAGCTGCAACAGGAAGCTTATCTGCAGTATGTGCTGCACAAAGGCAGGAGGAAGCTTTTTCTGTAGCTGAGGGCTGCACAAATGTGCAGCAGGTGCTAAATAATTTAAACCATTCATTTTAAATAAAAATTCCATGCCCATCGTGTGGCTCATCCATCAATGAGTCAATTGTGTGTCATGTCCACTCTTATTTTGAAAAAACGCGAATCGAACCGCAAATTAGCGAGGGACTACTGTACAAAAAAATAAAAAAAATGACACAAAATGTGCGTCGGTAGTTGACATTAATCTACTTTTTATAGTTTAGTAACTCACAAGTTCACGTCAAAACATGATCACAAAGTTTGTTTTCTCAGTCATCCAGGTATATAACAACAAAAAAGGTTGAATCATGTCATCTGGACTTCGTTTTTTTTGTTAAAAAGAAACGTTTCGCCCCTCATC
>NC_056509.1:20177512-20212608 GCF_014905685.2 Nematolebias whitei
AGTACTCCCACACACAAACACCCACACACACACACAACCCTAATATTAACATCCTTTCAGAATCCTGAAGTCTCAGGTTATTTGCTCAATAATCATAGAGCTGGACTTAAACTTGAAAAAAGGGGGATTATCCCATTTTATTTTTATTTTTTTTTATTATTGTAGATCCTACAGGGAATAGGGAAGCGTGAGTAAACACCACGTTACTTCTAATGTATGATAACCTTTATAAAACAAAAATGAAAGCAGAATAAGCAAAATCATTCTTCCAATTTACAATTTACTTGAACCAACAACTAGTGTAGACCGTGTAGGTTTCATTTGTCAGTTTGTTGAAGGTAACTGAAAACAGAATCAACGACAACCTCCTGAACAATTTCAGATCTTCCTAATATTACAAATCAAATCTCACATCCAATCACACACACACACACTCTAGTGACTATGATAGCTGGAGGAGCACTGTATAATATCACAATTGCCTTCCCTGATTAATTGCCCTGCAGATGCATTCTGCACAGAGCCCCGCTCTCCACTCAAGGGCAGCCACCTGGCATCTGCAGTGAGCTGTGGAGAGAGCTGCCTGCTCATCACTGTTTGATGCGTGCGCCGGCAAAACGGTGTTTTATCAGGACAGCTAATTATAGGCAGAGAGGGATGTGGAAACAGCATCCTGCCTCCAGAGAGACGCTGCAGAGCCACACATTCGTTTCCAGGCGTGAGCAGAGACGCCTGACACGGGCGCTTGTATGGATGGCGAGTGCGTGCTTCCTTCAGAGGTTCACCACCGTCCATCCATCAAGGAGGACAGGCCGGTGGAATAACACAACTAACCGCATCGCTGTGGTCAGTGAGTGACGGAAAAGTTTCTCGGCCGCCAAACTGAGGCCGCTGAACTCTGCAGTTTTTGTTTGGATCCCAGTTTTTTTTATTTTACAGAGATTTGTTGAGGTTATTTTGGAGGGTGAAGCATGTCTCTGGGTGTTGGTGGAAGTTACTGAAGTTCACCTGCAGCATGCTCCTTTTCTGTTTTTTACTTCTTCTTTTTTTTTTTTTTTTCCAAGGCTGAGTCAGAGGAACTGCTCTGTCGATAACGTAAAATACTTTTTTTATTGTTACAATAAATAGTTTTTATTTATTATGAAACTGGCTTGAAACAAGCACATTATGTGAGCCTGATCAATTATTGGAAGAACAATAAATGTTTTTACGTAAAGTTAATAATTTTGTAGAATATTGAAATTAAAGTGAAGGGGAGTGGTGGCACAGAGGTTAGAGAAGGACGGCCTGTGATCGGAAGGCTGCCGGTTCAACTCCCCGGACCGACAACATCAAAATGTGGGTGGAATAGGTGAAGCATCCACACCTGCTTCCACCCTCATTTACCCACTCTGGCTCCTTGAGCAAGGCCCTTAACCCCCACCATCTGCTCCCCCAGGTGCCCTAGATAGCAGCTCTCTGCTCCACACAGAGGGCTGTGGTAGCTTGGTGGTCTGCGGTTGTGTCAGGAAGGACAGTGTAAAAGCACCAAGACTTCATGTGAGTTAATTCACTGTGGCAACCCCTGAAGAAGGGAGCAGCCAAAAGAAGAAGAAAAAATGAAATGAAAGTGAAATAAATGTAAACAGGAGTGCTGTTAGTGTGAGTTTTTCACTGCAGATGTTTGGAGCTTTCAAAAAAAAAAAGGCAGTACATTAATATCCTCCATTGCTGAGGGATTTGAATAGTAAGTGTTTGTAGTTTTTGAAATTAGTGTTTTTCCGAACTGGAATTGAACAAATAATGCAAATAAACCTTAATGTTTTTGGTGCAAGATACAGTATTTTGGTGGATAAAAGTTTCACTGTAAGAGCAGAGGTACGGTCTTTTCCTTGTCCGAGGCAACGAAGAGTGACAGATCCAGGTGAGAGGAGGGAGAAATTTTATCCACTATCAGGTGCAATGGAGGTGCCAGTGGGTGGCCAATGGTGGCCTTGTCCACAATACAATAATCGTCATGTCCAAACTCAGTGCCTGAACCAACCAACAAACCAGGTTTGTCTTTTGTTTACAGAGCATGCAGCAGAGTCCTTACAGATCATGTTGGTGTAGAGTAAAGTATTTGTGTGTTGCTGTGCATGGTGGACTTCCAGCATCTCCAGATCATTCTATAGTAACTTCTTGTACCTGCTGGTTCCCTTAGCCTCTTCTCATCCCATAGGTGTTGCAACATTTGTATATGAAGGGGATGTGTCCCCCTCACATTTAAAAATATTCGCTTGGACCCCCTCCCACATTGAGCATGAAGTATTAGTTCACCCAGCACTGTTTCTATTTCTTTGTGAATAAATCCATTCCACCTGATTAATAGGAAAATACTCAAACCACTAAAAATCCACTCCAGGTTTTCCTGGTTACCTACAACAACTCACCACATGCAGTGTTTCCCCGAGGTCACTTGATGGGGTGCGGGGAGAAGGGGGATACACCTCTGTGTTGCGCACTAGCTTAACGTGGCGTTAGTGTGGGCAGTTGTTGACCGGGGGGGGGGGGGGGGGGGGTGGGATTAGGATGCATGAGAAAAGCAGAGAGCTACATCTGTAGCATCTTAGCTAACGCGTCTGTATCGCGTGCTGCTAGTTTAGCATTACGTTAGTGCAGGCAGTTGTAGGGTGGGGTGTCAGGGTGTCATGATCTCTAAAATAGTTATTGAATCAAGTGTTTACTTATGTAGGTAAAAACTTATGTTTAACAACCTGTTAAAATACACCAGAATGTAGAAAATGGCATGTACTTTATTGAAAATTTTGGGGGGAGGACCCTCAGACCCTCCCATTAGTCCCCCACCCCCACCACATTACAAATGCTTCTGATGCCAGTGTCGTCTCCATGTTGACAGTACAGAAAGTCAGAGCTCCTGCAGGTTATAGAAGCAGTTGTAGGTGATTTTTATTGTAACGACTGAGCTGAACTTGACTCTTCTTTGCAGCCGAGGCGTGTTCACTGGAAACACCGACGTGCTCCTTTCATCTTTATGTCAGGAGTGCGCACGTGAGTCTGTCAGTCAGTCTCCTCCTGTCGGGGTTCGTGTTTGTATGAGTGTGTGCCATGTGCTGAGAGTGCACGTGAACAGTTTGTTTTGGGGATTTTATTAATAGATGTTCCGAAGGTCATCTTCAAAACCCGTAGAAGGAAAGAGAAGAAGAAAAACAGCCAGTTCTCATTTCAGAGTCTCTCAGAAGCTGCAGATGTCAGAATGCAGAACGGTGAGCCATTTATGAACCTCTTCCGTCTCGTCTTTTCTTCTTGGTCTGTTTGATAGATGAGCACGCAGCTGCAACAAATTAATGCCACATGCAAATATTGAATGAAAGGAAAAGTGGTTTGTACACGACTGAATGAAAGGATGAATAATTGATAGTGTATCAACAATCACAAAAAGTATGTTTACTCTTTCAGTTCAGAACCAATGTTTCTAAAATCACATGGTCTTTGCCACATTTTGAAATGAAGTCAATCCAACCTCAGATGAACACCACCTGATATTTTACAATATATCATTTAGCAAAAAAAAACAAAAATTGAGATCCATTATGTGAAAAAGATTAGTCCATAACACAGTTCAGAAGATATTCAGTACAGATTTATCGTTTTATAACATCATTGTGGTGAAAATATGTATACTTGATGTAGTTGGGTCAGAAAGCTGAGATTTAAGTTCATTTGTTTGTGCACAATTGTCTAAAAACATGTGTTCAGATCTTTTGAAGTAGGATCCTGTGAACAAGTTATGAAGACAATATCTTACCTGTTGTAGATGTTTCTTTGAACAACCTCAGTTTGGAGAAACAGAGCTTAAACACATGTTCATGGTCTTTCCATATGACCTCACTCAGGTAGATCTGAAGTGCCAGTTTAAGGTTTAATGACATTTGTCAATTTGAGGTCTGACTTTGGACCCGATCACTGCAGCACCTTGAATATTTTCATTTCTAGCCTCCTGTCGTAGAGTTGACGCTGTTTGTGCTCATCGTCCTGTTGCATGCTCAATGACTGTAAGACGTCATCAGGCTGTTAGACAAGCCCAAATCATCACACCTCCACTTCCGTGCTTCACAGTTGTATGAGGTGTTTGTATTTCAATGTGGAATTTCTTTTTCTAAATGCACTGCTGTGAAATATGGCCTGCTGGGGACACTCTGAGGTTGCATCATTTTCCTCAATAAATAAATGAACAAGTATAATATTTTTGTCTCGTTTGTTGAACTGGATTCTCTTTTTCTACTTTTAGGACTTGTGTGCAAATCTGATGAAGTTTTGTGTCATACTGATGCAGAAATATAGAAAATTATGAAGGATTCACAAACTTTCACGCACCACTGTAATCTAATCCCAGCTCTCAACCTCGCTTCACTGCTTAATAATAAAATAAAGAACAACTCAGAAAAAGAACCAGCTCGGTCTGCTCAGTGCAGCAGTGGAAAACGTGGATGCGTTAGTGTCTCAGAAGGTTCCTGGAATAAAGCGCTCTGGTCAGGTGGAGAATTTCTTCCTTCCATGATTCTCTGATGTGGATATTACCGACGAACCTTAGGGGATCCAAGATGCTTCAGTTAGATGTTGGCTCCTGCTTCAGTGCAGCTCAAGTTGTAGCTCTGACAGTCATAGGTAAACTGAGAGGTAACATTAAAATAGTTGGAGGAGAATTTATATGGTCCTGGTGGTGCTTCTTCTGTTGCACGTGTCTAATTAACAAAGTCCTTACAATATTAGCTTTACATCTCCATTTTGGTGCAGCCTCTCTGTGCTGGTGTAGTTAGACCACATTTAATGAGATAATGTGCTTGCATTTATAGAAAAACCCTCTTATACTTAAGAAAATTACGCCTAAGGCCAAAAAATAGCTGAATCTCAAAGTAGTGTTGTAGTACTCGAGACTGATCTTGGTCTTAAGACCGGTCTCAAGACCATTTTTTCATGGTCTCGTCTCGGACTCGACCGCCTTTTGTCTCGGTCTTGTCTCGGTCTCAGACATTGACGACTCGGGATTTTATTTCAAGACCAGTCAAGACCACAACTGTGGGATTATCACTAAATTGCCAGAACATTGTCCATTTTATTTGTTAACATCTTTGTTTTTATTGGATGTAAAACGTTCTGATTCAAATCTCAGCGATAACGTAAATCATTGCTAAATATGTTTTTGTTACCTCTGTCACGCCCACCCTCTTGCACGAGTCACTCCCAGTGTTGCCAGATTGGGTGGTTTATGCCGATTGCGTGGTTTTCATTCTGATTTTGCTGGGAACTCAGGGAAGATTTTTGTTGGATTGTTGCATTTTGCTACATATTGTTAAATTACTTTGGCTTGTACTGATGTGTGTTCATGTTCAAACAGTAAATATTCTGTAACAATATATTGATTGGACAGATTTTTGTGTGAAGTGGCGATTTTTAACAGATTTTTGGGCTGGAAAACCTCGACTCTATCTGGCAACACTGGGTAAGTGAGAAGTGATTGTCTGGGCGCAGGAGAAGATGTCTGTCATATCATCAGTTATAAAATTTGACTATTTAAATCACAAATAATATACTTGTAACTAACATCCATTTATGTAACTTTTTAGGTGTATATCTACTACTTTATTGAAACCACTGTGCAACTGTATGGTTATCCTTGGTCTTAAGTTCAGATGAAGAATGTTTTGCCACTGCAGTTTTTTAAGTATTGGCATGTGATGAATCTGCTTCCAGTTTAACAGTTGTGTCATTTTATTGTTGAAACACATGAAGTTAATCCACTGAATGTCTGACTTATTTGTTGTGTAGCTTTGAAATTTTATAAAAGCTAGTATATTCATTCAAAAGCAAACTTAAAGTTGCAGTATGTAACTTTTATAAAAAAAAAATTATAATAAAAAAATTATCTTATTTATTTTATTTGAGGTCTTGGTCTCGACTTGGTCTTGCCCTCCCTCGGTCTTGGTCTCGGACCCTGAAAGTCTTGGTCTTGTCTCAGTCTGGGTACAATCTGGTCTTGGTCTTGACTTGGTCTCGGGTTAGGTGGTCTTGAACACAACACTATCTCAAAGCTCATTGCTGTTTTCGTCTCGTATCGAACATGTTATTTACCATACTCTGAGAGCTTGTTCTATTGGAGTCTGATACAAAGAAGTCAGGAAGTTGAGCGATCTACTGCATGTTGCCTTCACAAAAGTTCATGTAAGCATGTAAAGAAAAACAATATCAACCCTCTCATCCAGTGATGTCAGACAAGTTTCCAGCTACAAATACAGTAAATGATCAAATAAGAGTACGGCATATGGCGCATTATATGCCTGTCGGCAAACTCTAAGACAGCAAACTATATCGATTATAAAAGACCTTGTATAACCTTTGACCTTGATTTGTGACCTTAACCTTAGAGCTGCGGTGATGAAACGATTACACAACACTCTGTCAAGTGTTACAAATCCGTATCAATATTTATTAAATAATCGTGAGCAGATCAAGTTATGGCATGGAGATGCATTGGCCATGTTTTATCTTTGACTTTGATTTGTGACCTTGACCAATGAAAAGTGTTTGTGACACTCCAACTAGCCAATATCTAAACTGTGTACTTGTATTGGTATTATAAAATAGTTTTCCTGCTCTGCTGTGGACAGTATGAAAAGCAACACTGTGGCGGCTGTGGATGAGTGGTTAGAACTGTCGTCCTCCAATTCAAGAGCGGGGGGTTCGATGTATATTGAGTTCTGTTAACTTACCTTGAGCGGTTAGAATGAAAGTACACACAGGTGTGGTGAAATAAAAAGGATGAGCAATTGTTAAAGAGCAAACAACTAAAGTGGAGCAGATCTCATGCAAAAGTGAATGTGCTTGTAAAAACCCAACAGCACCTTAATTCCTTCCACAACAACAAAGGTGTCATAAATGTGCTATGAGCCACTTGTGTAGGTTGTTGAACGTGTGATAAGATCCAGTGGCCTGAAGGAGATGAACTGAAACCATGATTTAACGAGCTGTCTTGGACTTGTAAAGTTTATTTCAAAACAAAGTTATAAACATGTACACTTTATTTTTTAATTTATAAAATGCTGGTGTTCATAAATTTAATCCATTAGTTCAAATCACCATTTATTAAATTATGGCTATGCATAATCAGGTTTTGGGGATTTATAGTGAACATGGTACATGAAATGTTCAAGTCCTGTTGCAATACGGTGCAAATTTTGTAATTTCCATTAAAACTTTTTGTTGCCCAAATTCAAAATGTGATCAAATTTCCAGCCTTTAAAACAAAACTGTTTGTTTCCTTAATATTAAAAATTCTTGCTCACTTTTCAACTGTAAGTGGACAGAAAATGTCCATTTTTCCTGTGCAGTGATTCATTCAACCTTTATTTAGACAGGTTAATCCCATTGAGCCTCGAGGACTCATTTACAAGAGAGACCTGATTTCAACAAAGAATGATGACAACAATGGACAACAGCAACAATAAACAGTTATAAAAAGTCATACAGATTTTTTTTTAAACAAATTGGATGGCTAAAAAAAAGAAAAGTAACAAAAAACAGCTAGATTCTAAGATGAATTTAGAAAACTAAAAACAGGAACATGTCTGCATTGGTCTCTGCCAGGAGTCCAACAGATTCTTAAAGCCACTTAGAGAGGTCAAGGTCGAGAACTTCACATCTTTTTTTAAGATATTCCAGGAAACAGGAGCGGAGTAGGAGAAGGCCCTTTTGCCTAGTTCAGTCCTCACTGAGGGAACACTGCAGGTAATAATGTCCTGAGAGCGCACGCTGTAGCTGCACTCACGTAGAGCTGAGAAACGTGCCAGAAGTAGTGGTTACTGTAGTGGTTAGTGGGCAACCCGCTGAGCTCATCCCATGGTCTGAGTCTGCTCCCGGGGCCCGGTCCAATCTCTGTGATGGCTCTGGTTTTGCCTGGAGGTGTCTGGAGGACCTGACACCTTCTTTGTGTTGAGGCGAATAAAAGCTGTTGAACTCTCGATACATGTAATAATAATTACCTGAAGACAGAAAACAGCATAATCTTTAAAGAACGTTGACGCATCCCTTTAATTACACTCTGTTTCCTGTTTAATTTGGATTTTTTTTTTTATGTTTTTAGTGCAACTTGTTCAATCACTGTCGTAATAATTTATTCATAGGACATCTGGTATAAAACCAAAACCATACAGAGACAACAGCATGTATTAATGTGACAAAATAATTCACGCTCTGAAGCAGACTGCCAGGAGCTCTGATAAGGCTGATTTTATGAATTTATGGTGGACGTCTCAGTGGCTTTCAGCTCCTGCAGTGATACTGTTTCATTCTGTGACGAGCTCAGAGCTTCTCCTGACAGCAACACACAAGAAACATAAATCTGATGCCTGTGATCAGATCTGAGAGCATATCTGGGCACAAATATTTCTGTTACTAAATTTAGGATAGAAATATTGCAATGTCGTCCATTTGACGAGAAAAGGCAACTTTGATGCTAAATGTCTTCTTTGCTTTAAGAATCCCTCAGTTTGGTTGCATAGGAGATCAGGGATGTGGCATCACAACAATGGAATACCCAGAGAACATGACTGAGGTAAACAGACTCAAACTCTTTATGAGTTAAAGTGGTTTATTTACAGTGAAGTGATATATATTATTTACAGCAGGGAGCCTGGGCAACCTCGAGAAGGAGGAGAAGAGTCAGGATGACTGAGGCAAGGGAACGGCGAGTAAGTGCAGGGTGTCTTTATCACAGGTATTTTAGTGAGTTGAAGGATCAGGAGGAGAGCAGAGGATTCCAGGTAGATTAGGTCCAGGCTTGGAGAGCGCAGGAGGTGAGTAGAAGTAAGAGTTGTGAATTAGCTCCTCTTTGTGTAACACATCAGTCACAGACTTGTTCTGTTCTACGTTTGTGTGCACTGTCCCTCTCAAATAAACTAATAATCAGAAGAAGAAGAGGAAGAAGGTGGCAAGTGATTGGATGGTAGCAGAGCAGCTGAAGGTGAGTCACGGGGAAGTTTACAAGGATTCAAAGGAATTGAGGATTCAAGGTAGGCAATGAAATGAGTCTTGGACAGGAGGCTCAGGAGACAGGTTCTAGAAGAATACAAGGAGAACACAAAGGTAAGTATTTTTTTAGTTAAAGTAAGCACAAGGAGGCTGATAGCACAAATACTGATTGGTGTATAATGCTCCAGCAGGGAAGGGAGCAGCCTTTTATACTCCTGTAGCTCGTTAGTGAGATGATCCACAGCTGCTGCTCGTTGGTGCCACTCTGGACTCAGGAACCTGCAGAGACAGCTGTAACCCTACATTGATTTGGATGAGTATGTTTTTGTACATGTGAAAACTAGAAGTAAAAAACAAAATCCTGAACTGTAAATGTCAGAATCACACGTCTATTTTTATGTGTATTTTATGTAGGAGAGACCACAATTTTTTTTTTTTAAATGCTCTGAAATGAAGAGAAAATTTTGAGTTTCAATACAACGGAAGTCAATGAGAGTTTGGATGGGCACACTCTGCACTCGGGGGGATTTGAAACGAAAATCTAAGTCCTGTTGCAATGAAACGCACACTGTGTGAAAGGAAAGAAAAGTTTTTACATTTTGATGTAGAAACTGGTTGAAAAGTGTGAAGTTTGTGGGAAGAAGAAGAGTTTGGATGCCAAATCTTTGGGAAGCTTGGACGTTTCTAAAAGGCTGTCACTCTCTGTTGAGCATTCTATGGAAAACAAACAAGAAAAACAAAACTTCAAACTTTGGTTCTGTTTGAAATGAAACCTCGTTCACTACAGAGACAGGTATAGTGAGTCAGTCATTTTGATGTGCTTTCAAAGTTATCACTGTAACTTTTCACTTACTATAAAGTGCCTTTGAAACAGGCCACATGGTAAATGGTCTGTACTTATGTAGATCACCTTTCTATCTGATCAAGATACTCAAAGCTCTTTACAACACAATCTGTGCCTCATTTACTCATTCATACAGCACTCTACTAGATCTATACAAAGACTAATCAGAGCTTTATCACATTCATACACTCATGGGACACATCGGAGGCAATGAGGGGTTTAGTGTCTTGCCCAGGGACACTTCAGCATGTAACTACTGGTGGAATCAAACTCCCAACTCTTGCAGTGGAGGACAACTGCTCTAACCACTCAGCCACAACCGCCCTCAAATTGTAAAAAGTGTATGTTATACACGACAGCGGTGGAAATAGACCAGAATTCATTGTGGCCTGAGCCAGCTCATCCCAAACACAAATAAAGGAGGGTTGAATGTAGAGCTGCAATTCCACTCGACACAGGAGAGTTTTGATTTATTAATATTTTTTATTATTTATTTATTTATGTTTTTCTGTATGGAGCTATGTACAGAAAATCTTAAACTCTAATGTAGTAAAGATGCACTGTACAAACGTATAGCTTTCTAGCTAATTTCCATCTGCAGTCCCTAAAAATAAAAATAAATGTTCAAGGTGACTTTATTGTCATTCGCATCACATGTGGTACATGAGGTGGAATGAAACTGTGTACGCAAGATCACAGTTACACCCAAAAATAGCAAAAGTATAAAGTATAAAAAAAAAGAACAAGGATCTAAGATATACACTAAACAATAATAATGTAATATAACGATATATTAAACAGCAGCCTGAACATGAGTCTGTTGTGAGCAGATGGGCATGAATACAGCAGCATAAAGGCAAGAGATCAGCAGCATGGATAATCAGCAGCACAAAAAAAGTCACATATCACCGATTAAAGTGGCATTACAGTGATTTTTCTGGTTAGGGAGTGAGTCTAACAGCCTCAGGGTAGAAGCTGTTCCTCAGTCTAGTGGTTCTACACTTAATGATCCTCAACCTCCTTCCTGAGGGGAGTGGAGCAAAAAGTGTGTGTGCTGGGTGAGTGGGGTCCTTCATGATGCAGGTGGCTCTCTTCCTGCATCTGGATGTGTAGATGTCTGTGATGGTGGGGAGACTGATTCCAACAGTCTTCTGTGCAGCCTTCACCACTCTCTGCAAAGCTTTTCTTTCTGCAGCTGTGCAGCCTCCATGCCACACGTTGATGCTGGAGCACAGGATGCTCTCCACTGCACACCTGTAGAAGGAGGTGAGGACTGAGCTTCCCAGACCAGCTCGCCTCAGCCGTCTGAGGAAGTAGAGTCTCTGATGAGCTTTCTTGATCAGGCTGGTGGTGTTGTTGCTCCAGCTGAGGTTGCTGTTCAGGTGTACACCCAAGTACTTGTAGCTGGAGACCACTTCCACTGCAGATCCTCCTATGTTCGGGGAGTGTGGGAGGGGGTGTTGTCTTTGCTCCATCTGAAATCCACGATCATCTCCTTCATCTTCTTCACATTGATGTGAAGGTTGTCCTTCCTGCACCAGCTCTCCAGGTGTTCCATCTCCTGCCTGAAGCTGGACTCATTGTTGTTAGTGATGCATCCCACCACCGCTGTATCATCTGCAACATTTACAATATGACAGCCTGGATGGGTAGGTGCACTGTCATACGTGAGCAGAGTAAACAGGAGGGGGCTCAACACACAGCCCTGGGGGGAGCCAGTGCTGAAGGTTAAGGCCGTTACATACTCTGACGTACTTCACTTTGCAGAGGTTCGCGTGTACCCGATAAGACTCAACGTGGTCTCGAAGCGGACGCCCTCAAGCCACATCCACACAAAGATACATTTTTATGCCCACGTATGCGTACTCGGTGTCGCACAATAAACTGCCTGCCGACGGACTGTTTTGTATGAGACACCAATTTATTAAATTCATCCCTGATCTGGTTTAATGGCCTTTTCTTTTGTTTTTTATGCCAAGAGGCAAGCGATCTCTTCCTCCTCGTCCTCTGACGTCATGACTGAAATTGTGAGAAATTAAGGAATTTGTCATGAGAAAATTAAAATCAGGCCCAGCGTGGATGCGGGAGGGTCTGGTGAACTGGTCTGATGTGTGGGCTGCAGGGCCAGCGCTGCCTGGTTTTTTTTGTTGTTTTATGTTTTACAACTTTTTATTAATAATATGAAACAGAACACTGCTGCCTCTGCTCAGAGCCTCCAGCAACTCTTGTTTTTTTTTTTTGTTTGTTTGTTTTTGCAACCTGTCAATATATCCAGTATGCGTGTCAGCAAATGACCAATCGGCGACCACAATTTGTCCCGAAGGTAAACGCCCCTTGCCTGCAGCACTGGGCTGCAGGCCATCAGGGTGTACCCTTGAATATGAAGTCTCAACTGTTTGCGGACAGTGTGTCCATGCGGCTCACAGAGTTCACAGTACGCCCAAATATGTGGAAGCCTTTATGGTGGAGGAGGAGACTCTCTGACTCTGAGAAGTTGTGGATCTCGACAGACTGCAGACTGTGGTTAAATTATACATACATAAATAAATGGTGCACTAAGATTCATAACTGGCTGTGATTATCGTACCCACCACTGCACCCTGTATTCACTGGTTAACTGGACATCATTAACTTCACACAGACTCTCTCACTGGTACATTTTCATCTTTAAATCACTTCTTGGTCTGCTGCCTTCCTACATCTCCTCCTACATGTCTCTGTGTGAGTGCAGCTACAGCGTGCGCTCTCAGGACATTATTACCTGCAGTGTTCCCTCAGTGAGGACTGAACTAGGCAAGAGGGCCTTCTCCTACTCCGCTCCTGTTTCCTGGAATATCTTACAAAAAGATGTGAAGTTCTTGACCTTGACCTCTCTAAGTGTCTTTAAGAATCTGTTGGACTCTTGGCAGGGACCAATGCAGACATGTTCCTGTTTTTAATTTTCTAGATTTGCCTTAGTATCTAGCTGTTTTTTGTTACTTTTCTTTTTTTAGCCATCCTATTTGTTAAAAAAATAAAATAAAATCGGTATGTCTTTTTATAACTGTTTATTGTTGTTGCTGTTGTCCATTGTTGTCATCACTCTTTGTTGAAATCAGGTCTCTCTTGTAAACGAGTCCTCGAGGCTCAATGGGATTTACCTGTAGAAATAAAGGTTGAATGAATTAATACATTCTAACATTAAACAGTTCTTGACAAAATTGATTTATGTGACGTGGGACTGTGTAAAGTATTAAAAACAAGGAACTAATTCTTAAAGTTCATTTGAAATTTTAAACACATTGAGTGTTTTTACTCACTTTTTGTCCCTCCTACATTTATATTTATTTTTCCTACAGCCTAGATCACAATTAAGTTGACATGAATAAATATGCAAATGAGACAATGACTAGCGCTGACAGCCAATAGCTACTTTAGCAACAATGTGCTAAAGTTGGATCTACTTCATTTGCTTTGTTTTTGTTTAATAAATAGTAAGGTGAAATCAATTGTGTGTTTTTATATTTGAGCTTAGATTTGAATGGTTTAGAAAAAACAGATACTACTAATAGTGTCCAAATACTTTGTGCATACAAACCATAGACTTGAATGAGGGTGGATTTTCTTATATTCATGACAGTACATTTAACATATTTCAGGTTTTAAAAAACAATTATTAATTAAAAAGGTCATTAACCATTTTATATTTTACTAATAAAATGAGCCAACAGACCTGTTTTTGTCAGCTTCATATAATCACAAAAATGGTATTAAGAAAAAGTAAATTATGCAAGCATGTTAAAGCAGCCGTGGTTAATAATGCAAAGTGTATTATGTGCTGTGCAGGACTGTGAAGCTTAACGGTCTCCCTAAACCCTGAAATGGGCGCTGCACTGCAGTCCTGCAGAATTAAGCCGTTTGCATTCATGAGTCACACAGTTTGGCTCTTTCCAGTGCTGAGTTTGGCTGTGACACTTTTGAATTCCTTTCCACAGATAAGGCAGAGTCATTTCCCCCATGCTTTTGTTTTCTGCTGAGCTGGTGGGCAGCAGGAGTTCAGCTTCATGGAGCTGCTTGTGCCATTCAGAGAGGGACGTACCTTGAGCTGAAGTACAAGCAGAGTCCAGTGACTGCAGGAGGGATGACTTGAAGCAAGCCGAATAAAAGTCTTTTATTTATTCTGTCTGACTAATTGGACTTTCATCAGTGGAAGGAGCAGAAGGGTCAAAGCAGAATGATTTATTTAAATTCAGATTTAAGAGTTCCTCTGCACATCAGATAAAAAAGGTTAACACAAGACTATTAATAAAAAATCACTCAGTTATGTCTGGTGTGTTCATCTCCATCTTCTATCTCTTATCCATAGTCAGGTCCAGGAGGCAAACCCAGACTCATTTTTGTGCGACACTCTCCAGCTTCACCTGGGGGACCCCAAGGTGTTCCCTGCCCAGACAGATAAATAATCTCTCCAGCAATGTCTGTTTTTTCCCAGGGGTCTCTTCCCAGTGGGACACGCCCATAAAATCCCTAAAGTGAGGCATCCAGGAGGCAAATAAATTCCTGAATCACCTCAACTCACTCCTTTCGATGTAAAGGAGCAGTGGCTCTCTTCCGAGCTCCCACGGATGACGGAGCGTCTCACCCTATATTTAAGGCTGAGCCTAGCCACCTGCAAAGGAAGCTCATGTTGGCCGCTTGTGTATGGGATCTTGTTATTTCTGTCATGATCCGATCCGTATGACCATAGAGGGTTGGAACATAAACAGACCCGTAAATTGAGAGGATTGCTTTTCAACGCAACTCCTTCTTCACCACGACTCGAGCCACGAGCGAGCGAGCCGAGTCGCCATCAAAACATGACGTCAGAACACTGTCGGTCGCTGAACGGTCAGAGGGAGGAGTCACTGGATCGTTCAGAAAACTTTTCACCGAGCCGCCATTTGCAATGACTCGGAATTCGGAGCAGCGGCTGGATCTATTTTTAAGATTTTAAAAACAATAATGACAACACCGTGTTTAATGCTGAAATGCAGGCGTTTTTGGTGTTTGGTGACTGACGACAAAATTCAAAGCGAGCGCAGTCACCGCGGAGGATCGTACGAGCTGCCGACCCATTGGAGCACGTGAGACCGGGACTCGGGGTCCGGCTCCGTGTGCTCACAAAGGCCGGATTCCGAGCCCTGGTAGACGGGTGTACCGGGACGGAGGGTAGAAACTTTTTTTAAAAACATTTTATGTATAAAAAATGTTTTTTTTTTATTACTGAAGATTAAAATATATATAAACGGTGCCGGCTTTCTCATGAAATCCTGTTTTCACTTTGGCTTTATTAAATAATCTGTTAATTAAAGTTAACTCAGCTGAAAAATCATAAAAATACAAAATTATTGGATCTGTCAGGAATATTTTCCCTCAAATATGTTTAAAGAAGAGACACAGCCTTTGGTTCAACTTTATTCCAACCCACAGACGTAAAAATCAAATCAATTCAATTCAATTCAGTTTATTTACATAGCACTAGTTCACAACAAAGTTGTCTCAGGGCACTTTACTGGAACATTCACAAACATAAAAGACAATTAGTAAAGTTCTCTATCTAAGGAATCCAGCAGACAAGATGAATCTTGGCTTCGTCACAGTCTCCCATCCTGAGCAAGCACAGTGGCAACAGTGGAAAGGAAAAACTCCCTTTTAAAAGGAAGAACCCTCCAGCAGAACCAGGCTCAGGACAAGCGGCCATCTGCTTTGACTGGCTGGTTGAGAGGACAGGAAGGAGAGACAGACGAACACAGAATGGTAGGTCCAGGTATAGGTCCAGGTGTATCTGAAAGACAAAAAAACATGTTAAGATAGAAAAAATAATTACAAATACAAAACAGGTTGAGCAGAGTAAGTAAAGACAGTAGCAGAGTGAAAAGTGTGGTCAGTTTGTCCTCCAGCAGTCTAAGTCTATAGCAGCAGAACTAAGGGACAGCTCAGGAAACCCAAGCCGACCCTAACTATAGGATTTAACAAAAAGGAAAGTCTTAGGCCTAGTTTTAAAACTGGACAATGTGTCAGTCTCACGGACAGAGATTGGAAGTTGGTTCCACAAGAGAGGAGCCTGATAACTGAAAGATCTGCCTCCCATTCTGTTTTTAGAAACTCTAGGAACCACAAGTAAACCTGCAGCCTGAGAGCGAAGTGCTCTGTTAGGAAAACATGGAACAATAAGATCTGTAATATAAGATGGAGCCAGGTTGTTGTGAGCTTTGTAGGTTAGAAATAAGATTTTGAATTCTATTCTAGATTTGACAGGGAGCCAATGGAGAGAAGCTAAAACTGGAGAAATATGATCTCTCCCAGTAACTCCAGTTAAGACTCTGGCAGCAACATTTTGGATCAACTGAAGACATTTTAAAGAAGTATTTGGACACCCAGATAATAAACCATTGCAATAGTCCAGTCTAGACGTGACAAATGCATGAACCAGTTTTTCTGCATCATTTTTAGATAAGATGTTTCCAAGGGCGTCAGAAGCATCCGTAATGTGGGGGGAACACAATGATGTGTGAAGGTGTGCATGTGCACGCGTACGCTAAAAAAAAAAGGTTTTCACAAATGAACAAAAAAGAAAAAAGATAACATTTCACCTAGATTTCCTTTAATTCCACACATTTAAAGCATGTTTCTCACCAAGTTTGTGTAAATTCATCTGTGGGTTTTAGAGACATTTTAACTTTAATACAGTGTCAGGTCGGCACTATTTGTGTTTATAGAGGGATAAAAAAACATCACCACTGGACTTTTTTACTTGTGTTCAACACTACTCATCTAAATGATGTTTCTCATGAAGCCTGAGGACAATAAGGTGTGGGGTTTTAAAGACATTTCAACTTTAATGCACCTGAACACATCACGTCTCTTACACCTGCAGCGTCACAGTTACTGCTAAGCTAACATGCTACAGACGTAGCTCCTCTCAAGCATCCTCCTAACATGAATAGATGTTTATGATCAACCCCCCTGGTCAACAACTGCCCACACAGCTGCTAAACTGGCGAGTGAGTAACACAGGTACATCCACCTCCTCCACCTGTGCGCGTTTTCTGGGAGGCAGGAGGCAGGAAGGGACGGTGGAAAGTTGGAGTAACCAGGAAAACCTGGAGTGGAGTTTTATTAGATTGAGTATTCTCCTATTAATCAAGTGGAATGGATTCGTTCACAAAGAAAGAGAAACTGCGCCGCCTGAACTAATGTTTCATAGTAAAAGTGGGGGGGTCCAAATGATCTTTTTTTTTTATGTGGGGGGGACTTGTCCCCTTCACATATAATGGTTGCGACGCCTATGGATGTTTCTAATTTTAGTGATATTACACAGGTGGAAGAAAGCACAAATCACAAAACAAGAATTACACTTTAAATCACATGAAATAATCTGTATACAAGAAACAAAACCACACATCTAAAGTGAACAATAAAAGTAGACACAATGAGTGCAAATACATCAAATGATGAAGAGAAATACAAAATTTTAAATATAGATGTCTTTGTAGAATCTCGTTCATCGGAGATTTAATTCAATTCAGTTTATTTATATATCACCAAGTCACAATAGAAGTCGTCTCAGGGTACTGAACAGAAACATTCATATTTAAAAATAATAATTTAACTTTATTTATCTGAGGAGCAGACTGCTTTGAATTTAACTCCATCGCAGAAATCACACTTAATGGTGAACTAAAGTTTGTTAAAAGTTCATTAGCAGGAGATATAAATATACTGTATGTTAAACCCCAAAATGATACGTCAAGTATTGTGGTTTTATCAATACATACATAAACATCAAGAGTCTGTGCCATATTTCATTTAATTAAAAAAACTAATGGGAAAAAAAACTGTAAATGTTCAGATTCAGCAATACGATGCATTCATTTTAATTGCTTTTAAAGTATCTGTATCGATATCTGCGATACTGGCCCTTATTTACTTAGTATCAGATCAATACCAAATCTTGCAGTACTGTACACCAATATCCCCCACCCTCTTCTTACCAAGCTTACACATCTGGCGTAGCATATTCTTCTTCGTGGTCCAGTTATGGGTGTAGAAACACAACATCGCCTCCTACAGTCACATTATAGTCACAGAACGAAGTGTAACAGCGGTGTGGGGGTTATAAATGAAAATATTTGAGGTGTGATCTTTTAATGATGATTTGTGTAATTGTCCTGTAGATTCATCTCATACATGATGTTGTACTTAATGGTGAAAAAAAAAATCAACATTTGACTATAGCACCTACTTTCGCTTGTTTAGGTAGTGTCTGATTTGGTTATTTGTTTTGTTTTTTTGTTGTTGTTGTTTTTCTTTTTTTTTGGGGGGGGGGGGGGTAAATTCAAAACAGTCTGTGTTTTCTTTAAGCAATGGCTTTTTCTTGGCCAGTCTACCACAAAGCCCAGCTCTGTGCAGCGTGTAAATGTCTTATGGACAGCTGGACAGATGCTCCCACCTATGTAGACAAACTGCCTTTGGTGACATCAACCATGATGTAACATAATCTGTTAGCACTCAGAATATGCGTTATGAACTCTTAGATAGACACTCCCATACTAGTTTTAGATCATTATTTGCACAATCCCACAAGTTATAACTATTACTGTATCTGCTGAGGTGGATTAGTTGTATGGATCTTAATTTGGACTAAAACCTAATCACTTGTAAGTGGATAAAGTTTTCTATTTATTCAAAACACATCTTGTTCCTCATTTTCCTTCATTAACCTGGAGTATTTAGCTTCCCACTGCTTTACCTGGTGGTGGATGGGTAAAAAACAGAGAGCCATTTTCGCCATATGGGAACATACAATGATGACAATATATAACACATTACATTAGTATTTTGTACGGCTTAATTACTTATAACCACAATGAAAATGATTCATATGATAAGTCACGAAGGTAAATAAGACTGAATACTTTTTATCTCCCATCACAAGGCAAAAACCATGATCCCCCAAACCCTGATGGACAAACTGTTCACACTAGGGATGCACCGATCCACATTTTTTACTCCCGATCCCGTCTGAATATCGGCTGATACCGATACAGATCCAGTTCCGATATCATGATCATCATAGATTTTATATGAGGCTGTAATAATCTGCTCTCAAGTACAATTTGTACAAATATATGCATGCATGTCCAAAAAGGCAACTTGAGGAAAGTTGTATGATTGTTGGATAAGTTTTAAAGTTGGAATTAAATTCCAACACAAAACATTTCTTTTTATTCCGAGCTTTAAAGTGGATATTAAAGTGATTAATTCAAGTGATTGTTTAAAGTTGATTTATATTTTTTTAAATAAGGGGCAGATATAAGAAGTATTTTTCTTCTTTCTGCACTCTTTTCATTCAACATTTTCTTTTTGATGATTTTTTTTTATTTTGTTTCTTTTAAATGAATGAATAAATGAATTAAATAAAATGTTAAATGGCTTCAAACACCTGATAAGTTCATGACATAAACCAACAGACATGTTCTTGTTTTTAGTATTTTACATCACTTTATAATGTAGCTGTTTTTGTTTTTAATATAATTTTCAAATCATGTTTTTTATGATTGTCTACTGTTGCACTGATAAATATCTCCTGCAGGGTAAACTATATCTTGGCTGCAAGTATCAAGCTGTGAAATCCTTCGTTTTCTACAAATAATAGTGGTTGGTCATTAATTATGAAGTTTAACAACTTCTCAGTAAACATTTGAGCTCCGGGGTTTCAGTGATGTCTTCTAGTTCAATCCGAAGCAGGCAGCCTGATTTGGGGCAGCTGTGCTCAGTCTGTCCCTCCTCAGAGACGGGCAGACTGAGCGGGGCAGATTGTACGCGGCTGCCCGGGGTCGAGTTGGCCGCCCCGGGTTGAGCAAAGAGCAGCGCCCCGCTGAAGCCACGGAGCTCAAATGTCCATCGTAAAACTAACTTCACCGTGGTTTAATGTGGCGCTATGGCTCTGCAGACATTGCACGTTGCTGTCTTGTTTTGTGGCGTTTAGTGTAAAATACTTCCACACAGCGGACATGTTTAGATGAAAAGTTTGTTAGCTGTTAGCCACAGTGCTGCTAACTCAGTCCTCACGTTGTAGCTGGCTGCAAACTATGAAATGGATTTCTTGAATGTGAGGCAGGTCTTATTACTCTGGGTTCATGAGACACGCCTCCGTTCAGGAAATCCATTCCATAGTTTGATGCCAACATGCATCATGGATCGGAAATATCGGCAGGAGGATTGGAAAATCTGATACGTAAATTATGCTGGTATCGGAGGCCGATACCGATACTGGATCGGATCGGCCCCATCCCTACACACTAGGGCTAAGCCCCTGCATTTGCAACTGGGTACTAGACTTCTTAACAAACAGACCACAGTTAGTGAGGATCCACAACCTCTCCTCCTCCACCATAACCCTCAGCACTGGCTCTCCTCAGGGATGTGTGTTGATCCCCCTCCTGTTTACTCTGCTCACGTATGATTGTGCAGCTACCCATCCAGGCTGTCACATTGTAAAGTTTGCAGATGATACAGCGGTGGTGGGATGCATCACAAACAATGATGAGTCCAGCTACAGGCAAGAGGTGGAACACCTGGAGAGCTGGTGCAAAGAGAATAACCTTCACATCAATGTGAAGAAGACAAAGGAGATGATTGTGGATTTCAGAAGGAACAAAAACATCTACACCCCCCTGAACATTAGGGGATTTGCAGTGGAAGTGGTCTCCAGCCACAAGTACTTGGGTGTACACATGAATGACAACCTCAGCTGGAGCAACAACACCACCAGCCTGATCAAGAAAGCTCATCAGAGACTCTACTTCCTCAGACGGCTGAGACGAGCTGGTCTGGGAAACTCAGTCCTCACCTCCTTCTACAGGTGTGCAGTGGAGAGCATCCTGTGCTCCAGCATCAACGTGTGGCATGGAGGCTGCACAGCTGCAGAAAGAAAAGCTTTGCAGAGAGTGGTGAAGGCTGCACAGAAATCTGTTGAAGTCAGTCTCCCCACCATCACAGTCATCTACACCTCCAGATGCAGGAAGAGGGCCACCTGCATCATGAAGGACCCCACTCACCCAGCACACACACTTTTTGCCCTGCTCCCCCCAGGAAGGAGGTTGGGGAGCATTAAGTGTAGAACCACTAGACTGAGGAACAGCTTCTACCCTGAGGCTGTTAGACTCATGAATCTCTAACTAGAATAATCACTGTGAAAAACCATATCATGTTGCTGCTGATCTGTTTCAATGTTGCTGCTGATCTGTTTCAATGTTGCTGCTGATCTGTTTCAATGTTGCTGCTGATCTGTTTCAATGTTGATGTGTTCATGCGTGCTCATCTGCTTTCACGGACTCATGTTCATGTTTGTGCTGATGTTCAATGTTTTTATGCTATTAGTGCTTAGTGTATTTTTAGTTGATGTTTTTCTTAGTTCATATCTTAGATGTTATCATTGTTTTTCTTTTACATTTTATTGTTGGATGTAACTGGGACCCTGTGTACATAATTTCACTCCACCACATGTACCACATGAGGTGCGAATGACAATAAAGAATCTCTGACTCTGACTCTGAAAAACAGGGAATTGGGAATGTCTCTCTGTGTTTTGAGGGTGATAACTTGAAAAAAGAAAGTGAGGTAGTGCTAACTTCCATTTTGGTGTGTGGTTGCTTCTAGGCATAAGAAAAGATTATTTGAAAATTTGGGTTGTCACGACAAAATCTAACATGGCCACTACTATGACTATGTGTAATAGTCATATGTATATGTGAAAATCTATAATATTTAAACCGGCAAACATTTGAGGAAACTGTGCTTTCTCATTTTCATGTTGCTTAAAAGTACAGTTTTATCAAATGATTGGGGTTGCTCTTGGGGTGGCCAAAGATTATTCTAAGGGGGTCAAGGCCACCACTGGCCACCCCCTGGCTCCACCATTGCTCCTGGTGATGGATAAAAATGCTCCCTTCGCTCACCAGGATACGCATCACTCTGCACCGCCCCAAACCAAAAAAAAATAAAGCCCTTGCTCTGTTCTTATCCACAGTGTAACTCTTACCCTCTTGAATATCTTGTCCCAAAACATGAATGTTTACTTGCATTCCCTGTTCAGTTAGTTCAGAAAAACACTCATCTCAATAGTTCACTACCCTTCAGCAACGGGGTACATCGATGTACCGCTTGTTCAACTTGCTATTATTCGAAAGAAAACATTCATCCCGAGGGGACAGTTAATTAAAATTGTCTCGATCTTAAACCCAAACTGAGAGATTTACAGATTATTTTTGGCAGATTGAATTTATGACTATAAGCCTTTGAGAAATAATGCAGAGCATGGAAAAATATTGAAAGCTGAAATCCATCTTATTTGACATCTTTAGATTAATAATGTTTTTTTGCTCAATGAGCAGCTGATCCGAACAATCGAGATGCTGGTTATAACTATTAAACAAGAAACTGCCCTGTCTGTTCTGATTCAGTCTTTGTTTCAGGCAAACAAAAAGGGAGCAGGTAATCCTGAGGAAGAGTATCTGTAAGACCTACAAACATGGAGAGCAATGGAGGAGAACCTAAGCCTGAGATGATCCTGGGATTTTCTGGATTTATGGAAGTGTGTTTTAGCTTAAGATAATAATCATCAAGTCTGATTTCCTTTTGCACCTCCAGCAAACATTTTGTGTTTCTTCTGAAGAGACTGCAGCTTCACCACAAGTCTGAGATTTCAGTCCAGTGGTTTGTGGCCTCCAGTAAATCCTTCCTGTTGAAGCAGCTCTGCGGCTCTCCAGGGTGAGAGCATCTTAACGGAGTGAGTGATTATTCGATGTGCAGATATTCAGGTTCTCATCTGTGATTTATATAAACAGCCATCCAGAGCCAAATAATTCCCCAGTCAGAGGCTCAGCTGCCTCAGAGGCACATCATGGATGGACGATGCTCTGCTCACATCTAGTGGCCCCAGAAGGTAACGTCAGAGCCTGAACCACTCACAGACTCAGATATGATGCTGGCCTACAGTCACAGTTATCTGACGTGCAAACCCACAGTGACATACAGTGCACGAAATATTTAAAATATATACAGAAATGTTCTTATTAAAACCAGAAACTCTGCGCTTCGATAACTCTTTATAAAGGACATTGAAAAAAAATCCAGAGTTGACCAATAAACACTAAAACAATAACCACAAACAATCTGAAACTGTTTCAATATTTGTATAAATGTACAAAATAAAAACATATAGCAAAGACAGATGACTTCAAATGCCACGACTGTCAAGAAAAATGTGTCTTAAGGTGCTACAGGGCCATGCTTGATTGGGATTGGTAGGCTGGTCCACAGGACACCACAGAAAGGTCCGATCGCCCACACCAGCTGATCCAGAACCAAAAACCAGTTCAGGATGGGTCAACAGAGACTGGGTGGTGCTAAAACAGAGTTCCAGTGATTCAACCAGGAGGTGGATGATGCTGTTGTGTTCCGTCCATCCAATATCTTTTATTTACTTCTTCCTTTTCGGGTCACTGTGGTCACTGGTGCCCATATGCAACCATCACTGTCCGAGAGACGGGGACACCCTGGACAGGTCTCCAGTCCATCACAGGGACACATAGAGACAAATGAGACAAACAACCATTCACTCTCTCACTCACACCTATTCAGTTTAGAGTTACCAATCAGCCTAACACGCATGTTTTTGGTCTGTGGGAGGAAACAGGAGTAACTGGAGAAAACCCACACATGCACAGAGGGAACATGCAAACTCCACCCAGAAAGGTCTCAGGCTGGGATTTGAACCGTTGACCTTCTCGCGGAGGGGCAACAGCTCTACCAACTGAGCCACTGATGCTGTTGTGTTTTTTAAAGGATTACAGATGAAAACAGATGTTTACGTGCAATGAATAAAACTATGCTTCTTTCAGCTGCTCTCTTCTTCAGGGGTCACCACAGGAAACTATCTCGCATGAAGACTTGGAATCGTTTGGTTTTTTATGCCGGATGTTCTTCCTGACACAACCACAGACCACCGAGCGACCACAGCCCTCTGTGTGGAGCAGAGAGCTGCCATCTAGGACACCCGGGGGAGCAGATGGTGGGGGTTAAGGGCCTTGTTCAAGGACCCAGCATGGGACAAATGAGGGTGGAGGCAGTTGTGGGTGTTTCAGCTTTACCACCCACATGTTGATCATGTCGGTCCAGGGAGTCGAACAGGCGACTTTTCCGATCACAGACCAGCCTTCTCAAACCTCTGCACCACCACTCCATTATATGCCCCTTTTCTCTGCAGATGTCAGTGAGATGAAATATGTTTATAAATGTAGTGAAGTTAGGCTTTGTTTTATTATGTAACCCAGGTGGACGTTGATTAATTTGTTCATTTATAATGTTAATACATTCTTAATTAACAAACATGAGATGTTCTCTGTAGAGAAAATATGTCATATATATATTTTTGTTTTGAATTACAGTGATAAGCATTAGTTATTATAAGAGTTAAGTCATTCTATTTGATGTTTTGACAGATGAAGTGGTCAGCTGGATCTCACGGTTAATAAAACATGGAGTGCAGCCACAGCAGCTGGATGCTGTGGACCAGGAGGAGGCCGTGCTGAACTGATTCCACGAGTTACTCTCATCTGAGGCAGAATGGGTTCCTTGAAAATAAAGATTTGATTTAAACTGTTTTGCACAATGGATCAAAGCTTTATGTTTAGTATGAAGCAAAGAAAAAAATTAATTCAAATAAAATAAATAAGCAAAAGGAAAAAAAGTTTTTAGTTCATCGTTCAACATAGAATATCTGGTAGAGGTACAAGGTACAATAAACATAAAGAAACAGGAACATGGGTTTAAGACTAAAAAAGACAAGAGCATAACAGTAAGGCAAATAAAAGGCAGTGGAGCACGTTTTAAAACAAAAGAAAAGTAGATATACTGTAGTTTTTATTTTATTTATTTTATATATAGATTTCAAACATTTCAGAGGAGTAATAAAGTTTAAATTGGTTAAGAAATAAATCAAAACAAGGGGTAGAGTGTTTCCACATATGATGTTTAGCGGCAGGAAAATATTTACCACATCAGATATTTGCTTATCAAGATCATCAACACTAGTACATGAGTGATGTTCTTCCGGGATGTCCTCAAAGGAAGAAAAAAAAAAAACTGGTGACACCGGGGACGTTTTGTCACGTTACGTTACGTTACGTCACTTTACGTCACGTCACGTACGGCGGCAGCCCGTCCGAGCGTGACGTCACGGCAGCGTAATCCTGCGCTACAAAGAAGAAG
Source organism: Nematolebias whitei (assembly GCF_014905685.2). Taxonomy (NCBI): domain Eukaryota; kingdom Metazoa; phylum Chordata; class Actinopteri; order Cyprinodontiformes; family Rivulidae; genus Nematolebias; species Nematolebias whitei. The sequence continues at coordinate 20,202,657 of NC_056509.1, forward strand.
ACTGCGACAATGGCTGATATTTCTCTGTGTCTCACCAACGCCAGCATGTCCGCAGGTCGGACAGTGGATGGGGGGCAGGTGAGTGAACCTCTCCGTGTTTCCAGCGTCCTGTTAGCTTGCTGTCCCTCCGACAACGGGGCACCATCGTGTGGGTGAGCTCGAGATAAGTCCCCCCTCCTGAACGGGACAAACCGTCTAACGCCTTGATTCCTCCCTCAGAGTCAGAGCCCACGCCCGGGGAAGGACTTTGAGAGCGTGGAGCTGGGGCCGCTGGAGAAGAGGGACGAGGCTCCGCAGAGGGAGAAGGCTCCCCGCCGGATCATCCACTTCTCCAGCGGGGAGACCATGGAGGAGTACAGCACCGACGAGGAGGAGGGAGAGGAGCGGGAGGCGGAGAGGAAGGACCTGCTGTCACCGCCCGTGGATGCGGTGAGGGTGAGGATGGGTGGAGGGAGGGAGGGAGGGGGGCTTCACCTGACAGACTGCGTGACTGCATGGAGGTGACTGGGGGGTATGTTCTCTGTGTTGTAGTCCAAGATGACCTGGGGGCCGTATTTCTGGTTCCACATGTGGAGAGCTGCCACTTCCACCATCTCAGGTTTGGAAGGATGAAGAGAGTTTATTTCATGTTCACTGTATTCCATCATCATTTTTATGTCTTATACAACATTGCGAGATGTCATGCTCTGACTGTGAGTTGTTCATGACTCTCTGCTACTACCACACCAAATTAGAGCTCAGCATCTGCAACAATGACTGATTTATAACAGTTTGTTGTGTTTTCTGAGGTCAGTTGGCTAAGAGTCACACAGTCACAAACACAGGCAGAAACATTATTGTGACAGGCGATATTAAAACCTGCTGCTGCCCTTGGGTCAAAATGACCTAAGGCTGAAGGCTTGTGGGTCATCCTTGTGGATATATGCCTACACTAGATATTAGGGGTGATACATATGTTTACATCGATATATCGATTAAATGATTCAATTATATTGTGGCAAAACTAAAACGTGGATTCATTTTGTCATTTTTAAAAATACGCTTTTATTTTGAAATTCCCAAGGCATGTCTGTGTCTCCATTTCCGTGCGGGGCTGCGCTCCGCGGCCGCCTCAGCAACATGGCAGACGAGGCAGAAAACACAATGAAAATTATCCACTAAAATTCCACTCTAGGTTTTCCTGCTTACCTACCACAACTCACCAGACCGCATGCCGTGTTTCTCCTAGATCAGTTGATGGGGTGGGGGAGGAGGGGGAGACACCTCTGTGTTGTGTGCTAGCTTAGCACCACATTAGTGCCGGCAGCAGCCGACAAGAGGTGGGGCGGTTAGGATGCGTGAGAGAAGCGGAACGCTACATCTGTAGTATCTTAGCTATCACGTCTGTATTGCGCACCACTTGCTTAATGCTACGTTAGTGCTGGGAGTTGTCAACCGGGGTGGGGGTTAGGATGCGTGAGAGAAGCTGTATTCACACAAGGAGAGCTGTTGGTCAGGCATCGGCAGCAGTTTCGGCCATGACAAAACTGCCAGGTCTGTGTGAAGGTTTGGTTCGTGCTACAAGTACTCAAAATCAGCTGATTTACAAGCTAAACCATAAGATAGAAGCGATTTGTGAGAATCGCAGGCCACCTGCGGCTTCTAGGACTCGCCAGCTTGTCGGAGTCGACCTTGAATGAGGCTCATAGCACAGATCAGTGGAATGCCCACAAATGTGTCCATTTTGGATCTTGAAAGTACCAGCAGGACTCAAGGCTGACAAGAAAAAAAACAGTCTGCTTGAGGAAATCAACAATTGTAGCTTATCTGAATCTGACTCCCCCGTTTGGCCTCGAAAGCAGGCCAACTATCAAATTTCTCCTGGGACATGGGTAAACTAAGGAAAAAGCTTCCCCCACCCCACCCAAGAACTTCTGTGCAGGCTTATCAGAACCGCTGGCTGACCAACATCTTATCAGGGTTATGGTATCTGGAAGTGCTTCATGGACAAATCGCACTGTCTTGACGTCATATATGTAATGTGTTTAAAAATGTGCTTGCTGGTAGAGTTTTTGATGTGTTAAATCGTGTCCTGACAGGACGAGATGTGAAGAGATCTTTTTGTAATACCTCTATCCATCCTCATGGCCTTTTACTTTTTTCTATCTAAAAAAGTATTCTAATAAAGAATAAGAGGCCGCGCTCCTGTAGCAGCAACAACATGCACTCCGCCCATTTTTCAGACGACTGTATGAACATAATCTCACTGTATCTCGGTACAATGATAATAAAGATTATTCTGATTCTGATACTTCTTGTGCCGTGAATCAAGTCTTTACGTATGTAAGTGAACATAGATGTTTAACAACCCGTTAAAATACACCAGAATGCAGGAAATGGCATCTACCGGTACTTTATTCCAAATTTTCTGGGGGAGGATCCCCAAGACTCTGCACCCCCTCATCAGTGTACCCCCCCCACACACACACACACATTACAAATGCTTCGGACAACAATGATTAGACCTGTTGCAATAAATCAATTAATCTCATGATATATAAAAATCATAAACCTCATTTTCATTTATCGGCTTTATCGTTTCTTCATGTCTCTCTTTCTGCAGGACACTGGATGATAAAAAGCTCAACTCCGGTGCTCTTCACTGACCCCTCCCTTTCGCTTTTCTCTTTTAAATCTATTTTAACCGTCCAAAATCGCGTTTTTGGATCATTAAAAGCAGCTAAGCTGAGAAGCTAAGCCATGAGCTAAGCTAACAGGCTGACCTCAGGAAAAAAACCTCCGTCTTGTCGAATCTCCAAAATTCACGGTTGAAACCTGTGCCTTCGTGTAAAAAGTTGTTTTTCTCTGCATAAAGAAGTTGAGAACTTGTTTACTGATATTTTTTTTAAAGCTTTGTGTGACAAATGCTATGCTAAAGAACTCAAACCACACAGAGCGTCGGCCTTTTGAGAACCGAAAAAAAGGGAAGAGAGACAGCCCGTGTCACCTCAAGAGGCCCCCCTCCCATTTTTCTTAAAGAGACACACTGCTCGCTCCCTCACTATCCATCCTTCGGTTTATACAGTCTTATACTGCCATCCGATGGTCAAAAAAAATACTACACACAAAACAAATTAAACGTTTCTTTTTAAATTTGACAATAATTACTATTTATTATCGAATTTCAAACACTATTATCATTTATCGCAATAATTTCTGAGACAATTAATCGTCCGGCAAAATTTGTTATCGTGACAGGCCTACCGATGATTAGGCTAAGGTTTGGTGTGGTGGTAACGTAGAGTCATCAACTCATACATGGAGCATTAATGAATCAAGCTTTTTTTTTTTTTACTCAAAGCTGCATTATGTGTTCCTTCAAGGAATATAGTTTCATTTGAACAAGCCTGAACCAGTCAGGATGTTTTTGAGTGGAATTAATTGAAAATGTTTGATGTAAAAGTGTATTTGATTGTTTTCCTGTTCCAGCATGTGATTATCTTGGGGAAAGGATGGCCTCTCTCTTTGGGATAACATCCGCCAAGTACCAATATGCCATTGATGAATACTACAGGATCAAGAAAGAGGTATGACTGAGGACGTTTGATGAGTTTTGTCCACATGCTCCAGCCAGCTTAATTTCCTCTCTTCTTCTTGTTTTAGAAAGAGGAGGAGAGGGAGGAAAACCGTCTATCAGAAGAAGCAGATCGTTCTTTTGACCAGCTTCGATCTCAGGAACAGAGGTCCGAACGCGTCGCAGCGAGAGACGGACAGGAGGCGGAAGCGGCTCACCCTGACGTCACCTATCAGGTGGAGAACGAGAGTCGGGCAAACCCAAACACGTTTACCGTCCCCGTTATTGTGACGGCAACCTAACGCTCTCTGGGAAAGTTCATCTAAATGTCTGTCTGTGTGAATGAAGGAACACTGTCTTATTTGGCCAAACCCTTTGGTTCGTGTGTAACAGCTTTCGACGGGCAGCGCTGCTGGATTTTGGCTAAATGGCGAGGACGCTGGGGGTTAACTGTGGAAACTGGAAATCTAACTGCAGGGTAACGTGACGTGTTCAACCTTAGAATAAATATAAATGAGCAGGCACATGTTGAAAAGTTGAGGACATCTAAAGGTTAATTGACCCTTTTCAGTCTTCCTGACATTTGTTGATCATGATTTTACGTTAATCAGCCTCGTCGGTTTGTACAGCGTCGTCCTCCAAACTTTGCTATGCAGCAGGGGATGAATGTCGCTCCCCTGTGCCTCCGATGGACCAGCCACTGTGCCTCAATCGCCAACACAACCAAATCAGTGCCAGATGTAGATCTATGTACAAAAAAACAGCTGTTCTGTCTAAATCCGGTCCCGCCGGTGCGCCCTTTGTCGACTGCACCAAACAGCTGGCCATTTTAACACGCCCTCACGTGTATATTTGACATGCATGTTGTATGTTCAAGTGTGTACTGATGCATATTAGACTCGCGTGGCACTTAACGTCTGTGGAAGCAGCTGTCAGAACTCTTCCTGATCACAAAACGGACTAACTTTAAGCGTTAAAAAATTAAGAAAACGGGTTTCGGTGTTCTGTGTGGCTCTTTTGACCTGCCTTACTTACCGTGAACGTCAACGTGAATGTGTTGTGTAACCCTCTGATACTGAGGGAATAATTGTGACACTTATGAGAAACTTACAGTTCTTACAGTTTTTAAGCACAATTTTTGATATTTAGGTATTTATTTTAATGAACTTACGTTGTCTATTTAAGCATTTTATATTGTTTTAGTAATATTTAAATAAACAGTTAAATTAAAATCTGATTTTATTGTTTTATTTATTGCCTCTGTGTTCTTTATTTATCGAGAGATGATTGAAGGGCTGAACGGGTCCAAAATGAAAATCCAGCTTTTACTTTCCAGTGTCAGTTGTCAGCTGTGCTGGCTCGTTGAGAGACCCGGAGTCGGCTGCAGCGTGATGAGGCAAGGGAACAAAGAGCCCGTGTCCTGGTCTGAGCAGACCCCCCTGAGGTCAGGGTGTCCGCTCACGGCACAATGCTTCCTTTCAGAGGCCGGCGTGGCTTTCTGTGGTCCAAAGTGACCTCAGCAGACAAGATGACCTCAGTGCTGCAGGCACGCACATGTGCCTCAGCTGGGTTCAGAAATGAAAGTGATGAAATAATAAATGTGCGTTTTTAAAGCTGAAGTTTTAAATCAAATTTCTCAGACGATGCCGTGGTCCTTGGTTACCATCAAGAAACTCGAGCTGTGTTGTGATGCAGGATCTACATTCATCCAGAAGACCTGAGCTCTTATCCTCTTGATTCCAATATGTCTTCATAAAAAAAGCATTCTGTTGACACACACAGCCCATGATGCCTCATGAGCTCTTCTGCCATGTTTTAAAAGTTGCATTAAACTTTAAATATAGTGCATCCTATAAACCTACAAAAAGTAGTAGACTTATCAGAACGCCAGACCACCTTCTGTTATTTTAAAAACGTTTAATTACTTTTCATGATTACTAGCAGTTTTCGGCTCTAAAATATATTTTATTAAATTACTTTTCACTGAGTATCTTGATCATATTTATATTCAAATACATTCTTTAGAGCAATGTGATCATATTTTGTCAGATGAGAGGGTTAGATCTGTAGCTTAATGTTAAGATGGGACATTAAATTAAAGAAATATCTATATTACGGCAAACTCAAACAATATGAATTATTTTGGGTTACATAGAAGTGTTACTTTAAAAACTTCATTAATAAAGTTATAAACCCTCTACAGCCTAAAAATATATTGGCACTCCCATCTGATATACATTTGATGAATTAAGGCAGAATTAAAAGTTACCTAAAATTACTTTTAAATTATTTAAATATCTAAAGAAAACATAAACTAATAACCAAAATAGATTTCTTTTAAATTAGTATTTATGCCCCAATTCATTGTAAAACTAGGCTTAAAAGCTAACTTGTCTGGATTTGTTTAAGTAAGTAAAGCAGTTTATACTTTACACACAACTCTAGAAAGAAAATTGACGTTTTTTTAAGCTTGCATGGATTATTTTTATAAAATCCAAATACGAATACTGTATAATTAATTTTTAAGGAGAACCATGGTGGTTCTTGTTTAAATTGCTGTGGTTTTCGTTTTTAAGCTGCTAGCATAGAGTCAGGGTTTCTCCTGGTACCATCATTCACAAACAGTGATACCAAACTGTTGTAATCGCATTCACAATGACCTTAAAGTAATAAAAGGTTTATAAAGGTTATTAATATTGAAAAATAATGTTGAATGTATCAGGAAGCATTATGTTTCCATCTTCCGGTAAGATGGCGCCCGTGTACATGGCTTGCAATCCACCATTGTCAGTTGATGGTGTTAGGATCATTTTTGTTTTGTTCGTTTTTTATCTGTGATATAAACTCACTGCTGGTGTATGACTGCAACAGCTTCTGGATCTTCGTTTTTCTGCCGCAGATGCCGCTTATTTGGATCAATATGAGCGTACCGCTGGACACCCCCCCCCCCCCCCCCCCCCCCCCCCCCCCGTTGGCAGACGTGCCAGTTTACCTTCGCTGCGCTCCTCACCTGCCTGCCCGTAGACATCGCTTCAGACACCGGGGGAAACGTGCTGGGCGGCTGGTAAAGCTTAAAGCGCTGTGTGCTGCATCTTCCTCTTCAGCTGGCGGTCATGGTTTCCATCGCCAGCTTCCCGCGTGCCCGAACCAGGTAAACAACGGGAGTTGTCAGCCGGTGCGCAGCTCGGACCGACCCGGAGGGGCTGTTATTGAAAATCTGAGGCCACTGATGCGCGCTAACTTCACCGCTGCTAGCTCCACTTTGGACAGTATCCGGATGTGTTTGGTCAACGCAAGATCTGTGACCAACAAAACTTTTATCCTCAGGGACTACTTTCAAGAGCACGATTTGGACTTTTTCTGCATCACTGAGACTTGGATGTCTCCGGGTGAGTCCAGCACCTTGACGGAATTACTGCCACCGAACTGTTTGTATTTTAACGCCCCGCGGCCATCAGGCCGGTGCGGTGGTGGATTATTAACAATATTCAAATCAACTTTTGACTGTAAACAACTGCCCATCCCAGTTTCCCGCGCCAGCTTTGAGCTGAGCATCTTTGAACTCGGCCACTCGCCTCCGACGTTATTTGCACTCGTCTACCGCCCACCTCGGTCTAAGGATTTCATAAATGAGTTTTCTGACTTCTTGGCTGAAATCACACCAAAATATGATCATGTTTTCATTATTGGGGACCTTAATTTGCATGTGTGCTGTCAGGAGAAGCCCTTGGTTAAGGACTTTTTAGATTTATTGGACTCATTTAATCTAACTCGGCATGTAAACGGTCCCACGCAAGAGCGCGGACATACACTGGACCTTGTTTTAACTCGTAATATGACTGTTAATAATCTTGTTATTGGTGATAAGGTTTTTTTCAGACCACATGCCAGTCCGGTTTGAGTTCACCCTCCCCCATCTAACTCCTAAGCCGTGCATTCCTGCACGTAGTAGCTGGGCCATTAACCACTTCACTGCCGCACGTTTCACTGATGTTTATAACTCTGAAATGATCATTCAGCCCCCGGTGTTTCTCACTACTACTGAGGAGCTGACATCCCAGTTCAACTCTGTCTGCTTAAAGACTCTGGATCATGTTGCTCCTGTTAAAACCAAAAAATCAAAACTCAGAGCAGAACCTTGGCTGAGTGACGTCACCAAGGCCGCTAGGCAGCAGTGCAGGAGGGCGGAGCGAAAGTGGAGGAAAGACAGGCTGTAGGTCTCTTTTCAAATACTTAAAGAGAGTTGGCGCTGTTATCAGAAAACAGTAAAAGCTGCAAAATCAAAATTCTTCTCTGATATAATTACCTCAAACTCTCACAACCCACGTGTCCTCTTCTCCACACTAAACTCTGTTCTCCACCTCACTGAACCATCACCTCTGGAAGCCTCGACTGAGCTGTGCGACAACTTCTTACATTTCTTTTTGGAAAAAATTGCGACCACCCGGGCTCTCATTTCCCCTCCAACTCATGACCCATCCATCCCACCTCAAGCTGTAGCTCTATTTGACCATTTTGAACCCATCACTCTATCTTCTCTAGAGCAGGTCATGTGCAGCTTGAAACCTTCTGGTTCCCCCTTTGATGTGGTCCCCCCTCGACTACTAAAGGAGGTTTTTCCAACTCTAGGTCCGTCCATTCTTGCCATAGTAAACAGTAGTTTATCCACTGGCGTGGTGCCAAAAACCTTTAAACATGCTGCTGTCCAGCCTCTCCTGAAAAAACCAAACCTTGACCCCTCAGTTGTTTCCAACTTCCGGCCTATCTCCAAACTCCCATTTGTTTCTAAAATACTGGAGAAAATAGTTGAGTCCCAGTTGAAGCGTTTCCTGGAAGGTCACGCCATCTTAGAGCTATTCCAATCTGGCTTTAAACCTCTCCACAGCACTGAAACTGCCCTGCTGAAGGTCTTTAATGACATTTTCTTAACCACTGATACCGGTGGTTCTGTGCTGCTTGTCCTGTTGGACCTCACAGCCGCCTTTGACACCATCGACCATGAGATCCTCATTGCTAGGTTGGAACAGTGGGTGGGTATCACAGGGTCAGCCCTCAATTGGTTCAGATCTTACATCGCTGACAGATCCTTTTGTGTCTCAATCAAGGATTTTAGTTCTGCAGAGGCAGAGCTTAAATGGGGGGTTCCGCAGGTGTCCATCCTGGGTCCCCTCCTATTCTCTTTATACCTGCTGCCACTTGGTGCTATTTTCCAGAAACACAACATGCCCTTCCACTTCTGCGCTGATGACTGTCAAATTTACTTCCCCCTAAGACACAATGGCACATGCTCTATTCAACCTCTGCTCGACTGTCTGGCTGACATCAGGGACTGGATGGCTTTAAACTTCTTAAGTTTCAATGAAAAGAAGTCTGAAGTCATGTTGTTCCCTCCCAACGACACAATCACAAATCACTGCATCGACCTTTCCACTCTATCCCTGTAAGAAAAACAAAGAGTCACTAATCTGGGCGTGATAATGGACCCTTCCCTGAAACTTAACAACCATGTAAACATGATTGTTAAATCATGTTTCTTCCAACTGAGGCGGCTGTCTAAACTGAAGCCCATATTGTCCAAAAATAACCTGGAAACAGTAATACATGCATTCATTACATCTAGGCTTGATTACTGCTATTTGCTCCTGTTTGGTATCAGTCAAACCTCCATTGCACAACTACAACTGGTCCAGAATGCAGCAGCCCAATTTTTAACCAGTACAGGCAAAAGGGAGCACATTACACCAGTTTTGGCCTCTCTGCACTGGTTACCGGTTCACTTTCGAATCCAGTTCAAAATACTCATGTATGTCTACAAATCACTGAAAAGTTTCGCCCCACCCCTCACCTCTCTCTGATCTGCTACAACCGTATGTCCCACCACGTTCCCTGAGGTCAGCGGACCAGTTGCTCCTCACAGTTCCAGGAACTCGTCTTAAGCACAGAGGGGACAGGGCCTTCTCTGTAGCAGGACCAAGACTTTGGAACGAGTTACCTCTGTTTGTCAGACAGGCCCCCCTCCCTCTGGGTCTTCAAATCCTGTTTAAATCTCACTACTATTCAGTAGCATTCAACACCAGAGGATATGTGTTATGAACCTGTATGCTCCACACTGGTTAGTCGTCATTATCTGCATCGTTTTTATGTCTATATTCTGATTTACTTCATTTTGTATTTTGCTTTGTGTGTTACCTGTTGTTCTTTCTGTACAGCACTTTGGTTGGCCTTGTCACTGTTTTAAGTGCTCTATAAATAAAATGGTATGGTATGGTATTCAGCCAATCATGGCCGTTGTTCTGAGGCAAACGCAAACACGTCATTCATAGGTAACATTTAGAAAAGTCCAAAAAAGTTAAATCTGGTCCTCTGGACATTCAAAAAAACAAAAGCAAAACAAAGCAA
>NC_056509.1:20217608-20218175 GCF_014905685.2 Nematolebias whitei
TTGCTTTGTTTTGCTTTTGTTTTTTTGAATGTCCAGAGGACCAGATTGAACTTTTTTGGATTTTTCTACCTGGATTATTGAGCATGCATCAAGATATTTAGAAAAGCATGATTGGCTGGAATTTCCAGCCAATCGTTCATCTGTTTGCGGACACAGACGCCTTCAGGGTTCACAAAAAAACTCAGACAGACAGTTGCGAGAGGCTGATGACAACTGATTACAACCACACATTCATAGATTGGTCAAATTATCATATATTTGGCCTTTTTTGGGATTATTGATAGTACATCGTACAGAGGGCAAAATTGTCGTACAAATACGATAATTATTGTACACCTGGCAACACTGGATAGAATTTCAGTTTCCTGTCATATTTATGGCCTACCAGTATAGAGCGCCAAAGCCCACTCATTACAGGACAACTATAATACATATTTTAGCAGGAATTTCATTACGATAATCTTAAGTATTTCTTATACCCGTTACATTCATACATACATACATACATACATACATACATACAGACAGACAGACAGACAGACAGACAGACAGACAGACAGACAGACA
>NC_056509.1:20218185-20223492 GCF_014905685.2 Nematolebias whitei
AGATAGATAGATAGATAGATAGATAGATAGATAGATAGATAGATAGATAGACAGACACAAAAATAAACTACTACTTGTACTATTCCTTCTTCGCAGTTTTTCACTTATCTCAGGGCTTCAGAGTACATACAGATCCCCAGTGACAAAAGAGGGACTACTGTATTGGTTTTATCAAAGTGTGTACAGCTACCACTGAATAGCTAGTAGAAGCTAGTTTTGTTTTATTGTTAAGAATTTGTACTTTTGAATTGGTTTTACATCTTTTTTTTAAATCAGTTAAAATCAGGTTTAAAAGTTATCAAATCAGTATTTTAAAACGATAACAGAATTTATTTTAAGTGAAATGACACAAATTTGCGTTTGTCCTCTAAAGTTTAATCAGAAGTAAATCAAAATGAATAAAACTGTTTCTGGTCATTTACCCAAGAATAAAAATGGCATTTTGACACTGTTTGCCCACGTTTGAAACTTTTCAAACTCGCAGACCAAACAGCTTGTTGGAGAGTTGATGCTTCTACATGTCACGAGGCGTCATCATGGAGGTGCCACGACGAGACGGCTCATCCGTTACTGTCAGAACCTGAAGTCAGTCCGTCACACAGGACAGCCTTCAGCAGAGTCCACGCTGAGACACAATACGACCCACTGACAGTCCAACACAGGGTCATCGCACAAGACTAATAATCTGTCAGATGGACCACATGCTTTACAGCCATGATGCAAAATCAATCTATTATCAATCTGGACCTGTTTTGAAGTTTTCTTGTTGTTTTTTTATTCTTTCCAATTTACTCTTTTGGTTTTCATGACTTTAGTTCAAGAGAATGTACAATTTATCTCATTATCGTGAAGCAATGGGGCTTGTTTTTTTTAAATAACCAGGAATTTACAAACCGGATTCCAAAAAAAGTTGGGACACTAAACAAATTGTGAATAAAAACTGAATGCAATGATGTGGAGATGGCAAATGTCAACATTTTATTTCGTAATATAACATAGATGACAGATCAAAAGTTTAATCTGAGTAAATGTAACATTTTAAAGGAAAAATATGTTGATTCAAAATTTCACAGTGTCAATAAATCCAAGAAAAGTTGGGACAAGTAGCAATAAGTGGCTGGAGAAAGGAAATTGAGCATATAACGAACAGCTGGAAGCCCAATTAACACTAATTAGGTCAATTGACAACATGATTGGGTATAAAAAGCGCTTCTCAGAGTGTCAGTGTCTCTCAGAAGCCAAGATGGTAAGAGGATCACCAATTCCACCATTGTTGCACAGAAAGATAGCGCAGCAATATCAGAATGGTGTTACCCAGCGTAAAATAGCAAAGACTTTTAAGTTATCATCATCAACTGTGCATAACATCATCAAAAGATTCAGAGAATCTGGAACAATCGCTGTACGTAAGGGTCAAGGCCGTAAAACTCTACTGGATGCTCGTGATCTCCGGGCCCTTAAATGTCACTGCACCTCAAACAGGAATGCCACTGTCAAGGAAATAACAGAATGGGCTCAGGAATACTTCCAGAAAGCATTGTCAGTGAACACAATCCACCGTGCCATCCGCCGTTGCCAGCTGAAACTCTACAGTGCAAAGAGGAAGCCATTTCTAAGCAAGCTCAGACGTTTGCACTGGGCCAGGGCTCATTTAAAATGGAGTGTGGCAAAATGGAAGACTGTTCTGTGGTCAGATGAGTCACGATTTGAAGTTCTTTATGGAACACTGGGACGCCATGTCATCCGGACCAGAGAGGACAAGGATAGCCCAAGTTGTTATCAACGCTCCGTTCAGAAGCCTGCCTCACTGATGGTATGGGGTTGCATGAGCGCTTGTGGCATGGGCAGCTTGCATGTCTGGAAAGGCACCATTAATGCAGAGAACTATGTTCAGGTTCTAGAACAACATATGCTCCCATCTAGACGTCATCTCTTTCAGGGAATACCCTGCATTTTTTAACACAATAATGCCAGACCACATTCTGCAGCAATCACAACATCATGGCTACGTAGGAGAAGGATCCAGGTACTGAAATGGCCAGCCTGCAGTCCAGATCTTTCACCTATAGAGAACATTTGGCGCATCATAAAGAGGAAGGTGCGACAAAGAAGGCCCAAGACGACTAAACAGTTAGAGGCCTGTATTAGACATGAATGGGAGAGCATTCCTATTTCTAAACTTGAGAAACTGGTCTCCTCTGTCCCCAGACGTCTGTTGAGTGTTGTAAGAAGAAGGGGGGATGCCACACAGTGGTAAAAATGGACTTGTCCCAACTTTTTTGGGATTTGTTGACGCCCTGAAATTTGGAAACAACAGATTTTTCCCTTAAAATGATACATTTTCTCAGTTTAAACTTTTGATCTGTGATTTGTGTTCTATTCTGAATAAAATATTAGATGTTGGCACCTCCACATCATTGCATTCAGTTTTTATTCACAATTTGTTTAGTGTCCAAACTTGTTTGGAATCCGGTTTGTATGTAATTTCCTGAAAATAAAGCTTATTTGCTCCAGATAATGAGGTAAAGTTATTATTTTGACCTAAAAAAAAAATGTTAATTTTCTTGTGGTTAAACTAAAGGGCGACTTCATTAGAAATCTTAAAAATCAGGACTGTCATGCTGGCAACTGAGCTACAAACAAAAGTCTTGTGAGGAGTCATCCATTATTGATGAACGTATAGACTGTTACAGATCATCTCTAAGTGTCATGACAGCAATCCTGAATGACGAAACTGGGTGTAAAACAAGAAGCACTCAACAAACAAGAATCCGTCCAGAGGACCTGACTTAACCTTGTTAGGGAATCACTCATGTTTGCACCATACCATTTTCTGAAAGGATTGCGGTCTTGTAATCCTGAGGCTGCTGCTCCGAGCCCAGATTGCATCCAAAAGGGCATTCAGAATTGCCAAATCTTTCGTACGGGTTTGCTCACTGTGGTGACCCCTGCAGGAGGGAGCACCTGAAAGAACAGTATCATAAATTCTAAAAAATAAAAACATAAAAAAGTGGCTTTCTTGAGTTAAGATAAAACTGGATGGTTCAGGGAGTTTTACACAGAGGCAAGGCAACATTTGATCGACAGAGGAAGGAATTTACAATCAGTCCACCAGAGGGTGGTCTTGTACTTAGCAAGAAAAGATGAACATTGGTTCTGTAACACATCCCAGTTTTATTTTAAATGTCTATCAACATGTTTTCTGTATCCATGTTTTTCTTTGCTATGTCTCGGGGGAGGCTGGTGTCTATCCAGCGCTCACTGTGCGAGACAGAACATCGTGGACAGATCGCATGTCCAAACAGTAAGGGTTTATTAAAACTATATGTAAGCCAACAGATGTGTGTGTGTACTTTTGGTAGAGATCTTTTTTTATTGCAATGACAAAAGAACAGTTGACGTGCAAGAAAAGTGGCTTTAACAGAACATAATCCTAATCCATTTTGCCTGTAGAATAAATCAGTGTCCACCACTGGTCTGATCTTTATCTCTTGCTTCAACAGCAAAGGAGACAAAACAAATCATGTCAACAGTCTGGGATGAGTGAGACACTCTGCAGTCATCGGACAATCTATGAACAAAAGGGAAAACCCAGAGCTTGAGGTTTGTTGTTTTTAAATACTGTTTACTAGTGCCGAGATGGTTGTTGGCTCGTGCACTGACGGTAGCTAGAACTGTGAGCTGCAAGTGTGTCAGCATTCATCCCAAAAGAGCCAGTCCTGAACACTTAACCCCCTCCCGTCCCGTGTGTCCACGTGTCGCGCTCGACTCGTCTGCTGCCTGAAACCTGCCTGGTGTTTTTCTGGGTTTTGGACGGTGTGGGGGCTGGGAATGCAGGCTGTGAAGTTTCACTTCTGATTCAGTCTGCAGAGGTCGAACCGCAGGTTCTAAAAATGATCTACAACCCACCAGGTATATGCTGGAGCATCTAATCTGGGGCCATGGTTATTTCCTTCTTATAACACAGTGCTGTCATGGAGGTGGGTACTCATGTTGCACAACAACACCTGTTGCTCGAGGCGCGTTTTAGAACAGGAGGGCAGTCGTTGTTCAGTGGGAGATGAGGCGTATGTGAATGGAAACAGAAATCAAGGAGTTAAAGAAACAGTCAAAACAGTGAGACATACAGAAAGGCAACAGAAGAGGAGTGGGGGAGGGGAGATGATGAGAACCACAGCAGTCCCTTTGATGTGGGCCTCGTTGGGGCCCTATGTGTCTTTAGAGAAGTGGGGATTTCCAGCGCTGCTCGGGCTCCTGTCTCACCCCCCTAGTCTTTGCTTCCTCCGTGGGCTTGAAAACACAGAGTCTGTTTACAAAGATAAAGTCTGAAGCACTTCCATTTTATTAGCAGTTTTCTGAGTCTGGATTCTGGTTTGGACTGGGCTGCAATGTTGCCTTGCATTGATATACATTGAACTCACATAAATGGGAGACTGGTGCAGCTTAAGAGTGGTATCTCACCGGGCTGCAACTGTGTGACACCCATCAGCAGTTCAAAGTTACGTTGCAGTCTCTGAATCATTATAGGCTATTTTTGCAACCGGCACATCGTGTGGTTCTGTTACTCTTGTCCGGACACAGTTTTGAGTGCATGGCTCGCAAAACTGCATTCTATCACATGCACAATATTTTGTTGCCCACCTCCACCCACATCGTACCCGCTTCTGTTCACTTTGTACCAACTATGGCAGCCTGAGCAGTTTGCAGCTTTCGGCTTCTGTCGGTATCGTAATCAGAATGAAGGCAGCAGAAAGAAAGGGGTTATGTTGCAACTATCTAGATGTGCAAAAAGGGAAGGGAGACCTAAAAATAAAATTCAAAGATGTGGGACAGAGAAACATACATTTATTTTGTCCTCTGCAGAGTTTCTATGTGAGTGTGTTCTCAGCAATAAATGTACTGTATTTTCCGCCGTACACGTTGCACCACCTTATAAGTTGCATCAGTCCAAATATGTCTAATAAAGTGGAAAAATCCATAAATAAGTCGCATCTATTATGCATCAGAATGCGCAGAGGGAAGACTCGCTGTCCATTTCTTCAAAATTTAACAAGATAAGCACCTAAAAGCAATTATTTGTTTGCTCGAAATTATAGTAAAGGTGTGTCTCAGTTGAACTTTTACTTAATAGTTGTACTTCAATGGTCAAATTAGCTGCATTTCATCGGGGCGGCTCAGTGAAATGAAGCTGATGTTGGGATCCTGCCCTGCACTCCTCTCTCTCCTCAAGCTCCCTAATTACCAGCAGCTGCAGCTGATTAGCACCACACCTGAGGAGGAGTATAAGAAGACTCAGAAGCCACTCTA
>NC_056509.1:20223502-20251919 GCF_014905685.2 Nematolebias whitei
TTCAGTTTTCTGGTCTTTCATCCTGGGTACGACCTCGATCATAACAGCTGATTTGCAGTTCCTCCAAGCAAGCTGGATGAAGATGGTTTATATAGCAAGCCAATTGTTTCATTAATAGACACTTTTTACCTATTACATGATACAACAGCATGCCATACTAGTCGAGTGCCATCTAGCGGCTGAAAATGGTAGTGTTCAATATTTTCAGTCAGAATAAATGAAAACGGTCATATCTCAGTCAAAAATTGGTTCATAAATATGGGGAAAAAAATCCATAAATACATCGCTTCAGCGTATAAGTTGCAGGGCGTGCAAATTATTCAACAAAAACATGACGTATACAGCGAAAAATGCAGTAGTACAAAGTTCATAATGCAGCTGTCTGACAAATGCACTTTTAAGTCGATTGCGCCGTCTGACGTGAACATATTTTGCATCAGGTTTAAGCTTCAAAAGCCATTTTGAACTCTGTTATTCTGTACTTTACCTGTCTTGAATTATTTGTAACTTTTCTTGCAATCATTTTGAAATTAATGTTGAATTTGTTCATTCTTGTGTGAAAACAAGGGCTTTGGATTGTGTTGTTGCATGAACAGCAGCTGATGTTAGCTAAGGTTAACTGAGTTTCAGCTAAATATCTTTTACAAAACAACAGTTTAAATGGTACTGTCAAAGGTTTGAGATGTTTAGGTTCATAAGCAAACAACTGGACGTCATCTCTTTGGATGTGTAGTAAACTGCAAAGAAATTTAAAAAACGAGATTAGCTTATTGCTAAATGATGTTTCACCTAATCTAGAAATCAGATCTAGATCTTTAAATATAAAATCTGAGAACCCCCGGTTTACATCGTAATGAATAATTGTATGTTATATGTTAAAGTCTTGCATCAAGCTCCTTTTCTTTGAGTTTTTTTTTTTGTTACGTTTTTGTTACATGTCCGTGAACTGCATCATTGGTTGTATTTAATCTCAACTGCAGCCACAGGGCATATTTTAATTTACGTCTGCTTAAATTCACACAGAGCGTGCACAGAGCATGTTCTGTGTGCAGCGTTACAGCAGAAGCTTTGTCTCATGATTGTTTCAGTTCACGTTGACTGCCTGCACACAGTGCCCTTTACACAACCATACACACCTAACAAAGGCAAAAACACACACTCAGACTGTCAAAAGCACACGCACGCTCACGCAACTTGTTCTCACACTCTGTACTGTGGAAAGTCCCTGCCACTCGCTGCCTCCTATCTCAAACACTGCTCTGCCACTGCAGGTGGTTGCCACGGCAACACTCAGACAACATGACCTTTAAACTTACAGCTGTGCACACCTTTAATGGCCTCCTGCCCATTTAAAAAGGAGAAATGCCATATTTTGAATGAACTTCAGATCAACACGTGAACTCCAGCTGTTAGCGAGTGAATGCTAACAGCCTTCAAGCTGTTCTCTGCAAGGTTTTCTCTGTTGTGTGTTCAGTCTTTTATCTCTAAAGCTACAAGAGGACCGTTTTAGATGCATACAAATGCATCAATAATTCATTTTCTTCTTTTAAGTGTGCTTTTTAAAGCACTAAAGCACCCTCATCATCATTCAGGCATCATTCTTCAGTTTTTCTTGTTACAATTTTCAGTTCAGCTTTGGAAAAATCCATATAAATAAAACAACAAAATGAAAATGATGTGCTCTGATTTTTAATAGATGCATCATGTGGCATGATGCAAAAGAACTGTAAAAGATTTCCACATCCGCAGCTATATAATTTGAGCAAAATAATGAATAAACCCCAGCCCTCTGAAGCTCCAGGGTTCGGACATTCTTCTGGTGTTTTTGTTCTCTTTGGGAGTTTTTACACAAACACAGTTTAGATTTGTTAACTGTTGATCATTTTTCTGCTAAATATAAAACGGCTGCCAAAACTTTCCAAAATCTTTGATTTAATCATAAACATATATACGTGATTAGGAGGATGTTTGAGAGGAGCTACGTCTGTAGCATCTTATCTTAGCAGTAACTGTGACGCTGCAGGTGTAAGAGACGTGATGTGTTCAGGTGCATTAAAGTTGAAATGTCTTTAAACCCCCCACACCTTATTGTCCTCAATCTTCATGAGAAACATCATTTAGATGAGTAGTGTTGAACACAAATAAAAAAAGTCCAGTAGTGATGTTTTTAATTTCTCTATAAACACAATAGTGCCGACCTGACGCTGTGCGTTAAAGTGTATTAAAGTTAAAATGTCTTTAAAACAGCTGAATTTACACAAACTTGGTGAGAAACATGTTTTAAATGTGTGGAATTAAAGGAAATCTAGGTGAAATGCTACTTTTTTTTGGTACGTTAGTGTACAATTTTACACGCACGTGCACACATCATTGTGTCCCCCCACATTACGGATGCTTCAGACGCCCTAGATGTTTTCTCTGCTTGATGTCAATGATTTGACCCTTCTCAAACAGACCGACGTCTTTTCTACGACCGCACGATGTGTCTTTCAACATGGTTGTTTAAGAAATGTGAAGCAACTCATTGCACCAGTTGGAGTTAAACAACTTGTTGCAGCTGAAAGATAATCGCTCATGCAGTAATTAAACAATAGGAGGCTCGTACCTATTTGCTTAAATCCAGGTGGCAACTTTTTTTTGGGGGCCAGGCAGTGTATTTTTTTATTATTATTATTTTATTTTATTGTTTACAAGCATGTAGATGTTTAACAACCTGTTAAAATACACCAAAATGCAGGAAATCACATCTATTTTATTCAAAATTTTCTGTGGGAGGAACCCCAGAACCCCCCACCCCCAACTATTTGTGTTCCGGCGTCAATCAGTTTGCAAATTATTCCCTGCTACTTGGTACGACTTCTGCTGTTATGATTCTGTTCAGTTTTATGTAAAGAGTTTTCTGTAATAATTTGAAGAAGTATCAGTACATTTATTATGTTCATTGTGTGAATAGGTAAAGTTTTAAAGTGTTTTTGATTCGGTTAATTTTCTCAAAACAGTCGTTTTGGAAGTTGAAAGTTAATTGTGTCTTGAATGAAAAGCACTCCATGTTTAAAAGAATAAAAATTGTACTAACACTATTAAAGAACAAGTCTTAAGTATTTATGTTACACAGATATTTCCATTGCATTAAAGAGACAAGTTGAAGAAAATTATTTAATAAACTTGAAGGTTATGACGGAGTCCCTGAACCCAAAATGTAAAGAACCCCTGAGCTGTAGGACTAATGGTTTCCTCTCAAAACTCCCCAGAGTGCACATCCTAACTCCCATTGACTTCCATCGTAACTGAGCGCAAAACTTTCTTTTCAAAACCTACAGTGATGTGTGTGTGTGTGTGTGTGTGTGTGTCGGGGGGGGGGGGGGGGGGGGTGGGGTGGGGGGGGTGTGGGTGTGGGGGGGGGGGGGTAATTGTTCACAGTTGTTCAGTGGTCAGTAGTTCAGTAAAGCACTTCACAGAACAGAAAGTATTTTGACATACAGTTTTATATACTGTAAGTATATCAGTGGCGGGGGGGGGGGGGGGGGGGGGAATAAGGACTCTTTGGAACACTGCGGTGGGGTTCAACCCCAGCTTGTCATAGTTTAACTTGTTATTTTTACTACATAAATCATTTAAGACATGTAAAGACTGACGTGATGACCAAATGTTTCAGCCAGGAAGTTTTTCAATACGACTTGTAGTTTTTACACAGTGGCTGTTTATTTCATTTCCTTCTGGGATTAATAAAGTATTTTTGAATTGAATTGAATTGATTTTAGGCTTACTTTCTACTCAGCGTTTCTGTCTCCCTGCCTCCTTAAGCTCAGTTGGGGAGTGGCAGAAGTTACCATGGTAACTCTAATGAACAACTGGCAACGTCAACATTTGTTTTGATCTTGGTTCTCCATATTTATTCAGTTTATTCATGTAAACGTCTGTATATACATTTTTGATTTTTACGAAAAGAAGTCAGAGTCAGAGTTTCTTTATTGTCATTCGCACCTCATGTGGTTCATGTGGTGGAGCGAAATTATGTACACAGGGTCCCAGTTACATCCAACAATAAAATGTATAAGAAAAACAGTAATAAGATCTAAGATATGAACTAAGAAAAACATCAGCTAAATATACACTAAGTACTCATAACATAAAAACATTACGTTGAACATCAGCACAAACATGAACATGAGTCTGTGTGAGCGGATGAGCACGCATGAACACATCAACATGAAACAGATCAGCAGCAACATGAAACAGATCAGCAGCAACATGATGTGATTCTTCACATTGATAATTCTGGTTAGATATTCATGAGTCTAACAGCTTCAGGGTAGAAGCTGTTCCTCAGTCTAGTGCTTCTACACTTAATGCTCCTCAACCTCCTTCCTGGGGGGAGTGGGGCAAAAAGTGTGTGTACTGGGTGGGTGGGGTCCTTCATGATGCAGGTGGCTCTCTTCCTGCATCTGGAGGTGTAGATGTCTGTGATGGTGGGGAGTCTGACTCCAACAGTCTTCTGTGCAGCCTTCACCACTCTCTGCAAAGCTTTTCTTTCTGCAGCTGTGCAGCCTCCATGCCACACGTTGATGCTGGAGCACAGGATAATCTCCACTGCACACCTGTAGAAGGAGGAGAGTAAATGTTGGGAAAAATCGTCAAATGTGTCTAAATTTTCTCATAAATGTTCATTTGATGTGGTCTCTGAGTAGATAAAAGTGAATACTTTATTCTTTACCTGTTCTGAAGACTTCGACTCCACAAAGATTCTCTCAGTAAACAGTTTTCTCTTCTGTCTGATTGCTGCTTAGTGGGGGAGTTTTAGACTTTTCTACTAGTTTGAGCCCTTTTCCTGTTTTCTTTTGTTTGTTTCTTTGCTAATGTCTACCTTTTGTGTTCCTTGTTATAAATTTCAATTAGAATCTTCATTTAGATCATATTTCTCCAGTTTTAGTTTCTCTCCATTGGCTCCCTGTCAAATCCAGAATTTAATTCAAAATCTTACTTCTAACCTACAAAGCTCTCAACAACCTAGCTCCATCTTATATTACAGATCTTATTGTTTCATATTTTCCTAACAGAGAACTTTGCTCTCAGACTGCAGGCTTACTTGTGGTTCCTAGAGTTTCCAAAAGCAGAATGGGAGGCAGATCTTTCAGTTATCAGGCTCCTCTCTTGTGGAACCAACTTCGAGTTTCTGTCCGTGAGGCTGACACATTATCCAGTTTTAAGACTTTCCTTTTTTATAAATCCTATAGTTAGGGTTGGCTTGTTAAGATGCTATAGGCTTAGACTACTGGAGGAAAAACTGACCTCGTTTCCTTAAATGAATTGTTACAATTGAATAATTTTCATTTGATACTATTCCTTAACATGTGATTCTCGACCTGCCATTGTGTATCTGTTCTTCTCAAACCCAGCCAGTCAAAACAGATGGCCGCTTGTCCTGAATCTGGTTCTACTAAAGGTTTCTTCCTCATGAGGGAGTTTTTCCTTTCCACTGTCGCCTTCATGCTTGCTCAAGATGAGAGTTCTGCGATGGAGTTAAATTCAAAGCAGTCTGCTCCTCAGATACATAATGTTAAATTATTATTTTTATATATGAATGTTTCTGTTCAGTGCCCTGAGATGACTTCTGTTGTGACTTGGCGCTATATACGTACAAGGCCGGCCCAAGGCATAAGCAAACTAAGCAGCTGCTTAGGGCCCCGGGACCACTAGGGGGCCCCCTAAGTGGAAGCACAGGTTTTAGGAAGTTTGTGAAGTTTTGAGGAAGAAGTAACAAACAGGTGAAATGCGTGGGTAAAGGTTGTTTAATAGTTTACGTTCAGTTTTTGAAATTGTTGCATACATTTATATAGTTTTAAGAACATTACTTAACTTTAAATTTCTCTTTTTTTAACTATTTTACATGGTTTCAAGTAATTGTTCATTTACATTATTTAAATGTAAATGAACAAATGCAAAGAATTGTCCTTGATATTTTATTTTTTATTGCATTTAATTTTGTCTGTTTTTGCACAATTTAATTTATTTTTATGCATCCAAGTTATTTTATCTGTTGTTTGTTGTTGATCTTGCACTCTAAATTATTTTGCACATTACTGTTGCAGTTCTTTGGAACCAAAGAAAATAAACCAGATGACACTTTTGCTGTAAAATGCAGAGCATACTGATGTTATTTTTTCCTTTTGTTACTTTAAGTACCACTGATGTACACATGTAGGATCATGTAAACAGGGCTGTCAGAGTTGCAATGACTGTGTGGGTGAACGATCTGATCATCTGCAGTAATCCACATTATTAACAGAAATAGAGGACCCCAAACCAAATTTCACTTAGGACCCCATGGAGGCTTGGACCGACACTGGCTATATAAATAAACTGAATTAAAACATGGATGCTCTTTTCAGATACGTTTCTGCAGATTTTAATGACTTTTCTGTTCATTTCTTTCTTTTCCTGTTTTCTGCTCATTTCAGCCGTTTAAAATAAACTTGTATTACCAGTTTAGCAGTTAAACATTTTCAGCCTGTTTTCAGCTTCTTCAGCAGCTTTCTGCAAAAAATACAAAATAAAATTCAGCTATAAGCATTCACGCTGCAATTTCTCTAGTTTTTTGTTTTCTGACTGTCCAGCGCAGCCGCCTGTCACTGAACTCGGTCCTGACTGATACGTGTCAACAGCTTGTTTAAAGATTTACTCTGCCCCTCTGTATTATTTCCTGACAACAACTCACTGCTAAAAATATATTGGATTAATGGCATTTCCCTAAAGAGTTTGTTCTGACAGAATGCTGAGGGCTTGATTTGGTGCATTTAGTCATGAGCGGAAATCTAGAAGTATTTTTTAAAAGCCACAAAACCCAAAGGTTTCCACTTATTGGTAAAACTCTGAAAAAGGAACCATTTTTAACACCACACTGAAAGTTCCCCAGGTGTCAACGCTGGTCTTAATATTACTTGGAACTTTTTTCTTGTCATTTTTATCTGTGGGTATTTTCTGTTATAAAAAGATTATTATTATGCAAGATTCCAGGGCAGAAATGTAAAATATAAATAATGCCATTTTTTTCTCCCCTTTCATCTGGTTGACACTTTAGATTAAAAAAGAAAATGCTAAAAAAATAAATAAATTTTAAAAAAATCAGAAAATATTGGCACTAAAATAGACAAAGAAGAGATATATGGATGCAGTTACAGAGGACATGGAGGTAGTTGGAGTGAGGACAGAGTGAGTTGGAGGAGGAGAACTCACTGTGGAGACCCCTGAAGAAGGAACAGCCGAAAGAAGAAGACGGACTGAGAGGGTGCTGATCAATGATGAAGCTTCAGCTCCAAATGCAAAGGCTTCAAGTAAAATCTGAAGCCGTCCACATGGACGAGACAAATGTCTTCTGGAGGAAGACTGAGCTTTTTGGCCACAAGAACAAGAAGAGTCCAGGCAGGGCTTTAAGACCTACACCAACTGTCCAGCATGGTGGTGGTAGCATCATGCTGTGGTACTGGTGCATTGCATGGAGTGGATGGAATAATGAAGGAGAAAGTCTTCAGCTTCGTCTCAAGAGGATCAGGATGAAATGAGACAGATCCAGGGAAAATAGCATTTGTTTGGGTTTCTAGGACACAAAGTGTCTGTGGGTACCTGAAAAATGGGCTGCTTATTCATCATTTCCAAAAATCTCAGTATTTCCTGTCCACATGGATCCACCAAAAATAAATCTCCACTTTCAAAAGCATTTCATGGTTGTTTTGTGCACCAACAACTCAATTTTTGAACGGATAAGAGGATCAAACACAGCTGAAACTACAGTTGTTGTTGTTGTTGTTTTTAAAAATATCTGGAGTGGTGTGGACAGGGCCTTGGGGTCAGAGGGGAGTGGGTAACCGCCAGACCGAAAACACAAATAAACAACCATAAAGTCATGCACACTGACCACAAAGTTAAAGAAAATGTGCCAGAAAAGAAGAGATAAACAGATCCAAACACCTGCACAAAGATGAACATGATAATGAAAATAAGCAACACGGTCCACCACCACAAACATTATCAGATGGATTTTTCTGTTTTACTCAGATATGT
The DNA here is from genome assembly GCF_014905685.2 of Nematolebias whitei. Taxonomy (NCBI): domain Eukaryota; kingdom Metazoa; phylum Chordata; class Actinopteri; order Cyprinodontiformes; family Rivulidae; genus Nematolebias; species Nematolebias whitei. Next base: position 20,231,561 of record NC_056509.1, read on the forward strand.
TGTGACAGACCAACTTAAATTAAAGAACAAGAGAACACATTCAGAAAATTAAACTTTACCTCATTGGCTATAATTTTGAGTAAGTTATTGCCATTTTTTTATTGGTGAAAGTAGACCAGCTGTGGCGGCCATATTTAATTGGGTTGACTCCACGTGTCAAACAGCTGTAGAGGTACATTCTCTTAATTACTTTCTACAAGTTTCATGACAATTGGCCCAATGGTTCAGGACATATTTTGCTAACAGACAAACATTGTTGACTGTAATGATTAATGCAACAGTGTCTTTGCAACATAAAGCACTAAGTATTTGACATGGTCGAGTCTCAGCTACTACATCACCAAATTTGTGATCAATATCTGTAAAACTGATTAAGTTAGAGGCATTTTTGTGCTTTCTAAGATCAGTTGGCTGTGGCGGCCATTTTGAACTGGCTTGAGTCCAACTGTCAATCAATTAGGGTTACACCCAATGATGAACTATCCAAAAGCTTCATTCAAGTCCATCCACAGAGTGTTCTGTTGTGCAGGGTGTTTTGTTTGGTTTTTGTCAGAACAGCTTATGTAACGTCCTCTGAGGAATAGCACTTCTGTATGGGTGGAGTGTGGTGCTCCAGGAGACATTGACGCCAAGTGTGTTCTTGAGGTACTTTCCTGAGTAAAGAGCAGCTCTCCCATGTGTCTGTCACTGTTCTCACATCTGATAGACAGCTTGTAGTGAGAACAGGACTCTGAAACCAAAGAAAATACCCTAAATCTGTTAACCACCCACTGCATCAATGGCAAGTAACTCAGCTTCAGGTTGTTGGTCAGAGTGATAAAAATAACAACAGATAGCTGTTACTCTGTGACAGCACACCTAATAATATAGACAGACGGAAACACAGCTTCTCAAACAGTCACTTTTCAAAAACTGAAAGTGGGGCTAAAAAAAAAAAGTTTCCACACTATAACGTTTTGGACAACTAATACCGATGTATGAAATTTTTGTTCGTCATGCTGACTTATAGGCAGCACGGTGGCGCAACTGGTAGAGCTGCTGCCTCTCAGCGAGCAGGTCCCTGGTTCAAACCCCGGTCCAGGGGCCTTTCTGGGTGGAGTTTGCATGTTCTCTCCGTGCATGCGTGGGTTTTCTCCGGGTACTCCGGTTTCCTCCCACAGTCCAAAAACATGCATGTTAGGCTGATTGGTAACTCTAAATTGTCCCTAGGTGTGAGTGAGAGAGTGAATGTTTGTTTGTCTCGTTTGTCTCTATGTGGCCCTGTGATGGACTTGCGACCTGTCCAGGGTGTACCCCGCCCCTCGCACAGTGATTGCTGGACATGGGCACCAGCGACCCCCGTGACCCAAAATGGAATAAGCGGGCAAAGAAAATGGATGGATGGATGGATGCTGACTTATGTTGAAAATGGAATGCAAAAATCTACTTGAAGTTGTTTTTGGACTAATACATACCCTATTATTAACACGTTGAACAAATATATAACCTATGAGTAACTTATCCATAACTTATACAAGCGTATGAGAGCGTTTTGTTTTATTACTTATGCAGAGCATGCTGGAGCATAAATCCTGGCTGGCATCAATGTACGACTGTCACGAGTAGATGGTCATACCCAATATAGAACCAGACTGAGAGTAAAAGAGCCAACTCAAATATGATGCACAAGGATTTATTCACAGTGAATAATATTGAATACGCTTAGTTACAAAGGGAACCTGGCACACCTGAGGAAGGAGGAAAAAGGGTGAGTCCAGGGACGTAGAGCAGTATAGCAGATTACTAGATGGGCGATCTCTTACTGGACCAGAGCGGCCATGCTGCATGGAGAAGAAGGTTTCAGGTTCCAGGCTGAAGTAGGCAGTAGGGCTGGTGGTGGAATGGCAACAGAACAGCTGAAGGTGAGCACAGTTCCTTACAGGCACGAGGAGCTTCACAAGGGATCCAGGGCACGAAACTCCAGGAAACCATATTGATAGGAGCATGAGGAGAAAAGCAAGGTAAGTACTTATTCACGATAAGTTTGGTTGTAAGCAACTACTGGGAGTTATGCAATGCTCCAGCAAAGGAGTCTGTCCTGCACTCCTTTATACCTCTGGAGCTCATCAGGGCGATCTGCACCAACTGTTCATTGGTGCCGCCCAGGAACCAGGAAGTTGTGGGAAAAAGCTGGAACCCTACAGCGACTACCTATGCATGTATATGAGCGTGCTGGTAACATTCAAAACTTACTCCAGCGTGCTTATCTTTTTCTTTTTTCATACGTTGGCATACACTGATGCGGTATGTTACTGTGTGACAGCATCTTTGTCAAAGTTCCAATGAGGAGGTCACAGAGACGGTGGCGAAGACTTTGGAGACCTGAATGACTTTAGGACAAGTGAAGTTTCTCTTCATTGTTTCTTGTTTGTAAATTGGTTTATTTTTAGCTTTGCATGCAGCTTGGTCAGGCTTGTTTGCAAAAACTGCTTGATTTACAGTTTATCTTGAAATGTACCATTTCTTGAATAATGTGCTACATCTTGTACCTCTTCAGACACTGATATTCTTAGCCCTCCTGGTCCTCATTGACTGCCCGCTGTCAGAAATGTTAAAGCGTTTCAGACAGTTCTTTGAAATCTGACAGTTGTCCAAAACAACTTTTATAATTTATGTCAAATTGCCAAAGAAAAATCTTAATAATATTGTTACGTGTTGTCATCATTGTATGTTTCCATATAATGACGAAATTGGTTCTCTGCATTTAACCCATCCACCACCAGGTGGAGCAGTGGGCAGATATTGAAAGCACCTGGGGAGCAATTTGGGGGTAGGGTGTCCTGCTCAGAGACACCTTGAGGTGTGTAATGACTGGGGATCGAACTCGGGACTTTCAGGTCCTGAGTCGGCTGCCCTGCCTCTACCCCATCTCGGCCCCCATTTGCAGGGCTGCTAACAGGGAGATGACAGGAATTACTTTATGGTTATTTTGTTCGGTCCCTCTGTGTTTCCCCTGTGCCATCAGTCAGTTTCAGTTCCTCAGTCAGCTCTTACCCCTCTGTGTTTTTCAACTCAGCCTGCCACACCCATCTACACCTGTTCTCTCTCTCTCACCTGTCACAGCTGCAGCCACTTCCCTCATCAGCCCCAGTCCCTTAAAGTTGTTCAGACCTCGTTCATTCCTCAGTGGAGCATTGTTTGGCTTTTATGCTTTGTTCAGTTCCCCTCTGTGCCTCTCAATGTCTCTTGAGTCCACATGACAGTCATGTCCACATTTTTGTTAGTGTTTCTTTATTAGTAGTACCGTATTATTTTAATAAAGATGAGTTTTGTTTATGAAATCCTGGGTAGCTCTGCATTCCTGGCTACAAACCTTTACTTTAAGACTGGCAGTGGTCCCTATCTGGCTGCCCTTTTTTTAATTTTTATTTTTACCCTTCAACCTTTATTTATACAGGTTAGTCTCACTGAGACTCGGAGACTCTTTTACAAAAGAGACCTGATTTTAACAAGGAGTAATGACAAGAGTAGACAATCACAAAAAACATACAAATTGAGGGAATGAAAGAAAATGGTATAAAAAAAAACGAAACAAAAAACAGCTAGGTTGTAAAGCGATGTAAAATACAAAAAACAGGAACATGTCTGCACTGGTTTTTGACAGGAACTTAACAGATGTTTGAAGGCACTTAGAGAGGTCAAGGTCGAGAGCTTCAGATCTTTTTGCAAGATATTCCAGAGAACAGGAGCGGAGTAGGAGAAGGTCCTTTTGCCTGGTTCAGTCTGCACTGAGGGGACACTGCAGGTAATAATGTCCTGAGAGCGCACGCTGTAGCTGTAGCTCCTGATAAAAACTTTCCAGTGTTAGGGTTATGACTTTCCCTAACTAATTCATTTTTTAAAAGTTTAGTTGATTTACTGAGTCAAACAAATGTTTAAATATTTATGAAATTAATATTTGGAATGGAAGTGCAGAGCTCCTTAGAAACTATGACGTAGCAGTCTATCTCTTGCATGGCAACAATCAACTGTCAACAAAATGAGTTGTTGTTCTGTTTTGTTTTTTACAAATGTTGTAAGTCTGTCTTGATTTTTCTTGATTCTGTTGCCAATACACTTTTATCTTGTGCTGAAATTAGAACTGAAAAGACATTGTAAAAGTAGTCATCAGAACAGGAGCCTTTTCTGTCAAACTAATGGTGTCCTTTCTCTGTTTTCATGCATCGTTAAGGTGGAAGTTTTTGCCACTGAGTGGTTCAGCATGAGTATTTCAAGATTTTTGTTAGGATTATGTGAATTACTGTACTAGAAAAATATCTACAGGAAGAGGGATGTATACTGGTACTCTAATAATCATTCAGTGTGGTGTAAATGGGACCTAAAAAACACATTTTCTTTCCTTCTCCTTTTGGCTGCTCTCTCTGCATATCCTCCTTCCCCACATCCATGAAAATTTTCTATGGTTTTTCTCTTTTCCTCCTCCATATTCACCATCCTACATCCAAAATGTCCACTCTCCCTCCTCTATGTCCAAACTATCTCAGCCTTGCTTCTTGAACTTTGTCTCCATGCTGTTCAACCTGATCTCCCAGAAACTTAGACCTCACCTTGAACTGTGATCTTTACAGCGTTACCTTGGGGTTTGTTCTCAACATACCAGAGGTGGCAGAATCATTTCCTCAAACGTCTCTTCACCTTCAGAGAAAAGAATGTGTGTACCACGCAGCTGTCCTGAAATAACTTTACATTTAAGAGTTTAAACATTCTGAGTGTGCTCTGTCGCATTTGAAGCCCTGGAGGGAGCAACAGAGATAAAGTTCCCAGTACAGGTCACATCTGGAGGACGTGGAAGACACTGGTTGGAGACACAATAGAACACCGTTTCAGAGCAAAGCAGGTTGTATAATCCCACACAGCCCATTTTATCCCATTAGAAAGTGACACAATATAAAGAACAGTGTGTAGCCACTGCAGTGGACGCCATTGTGCCTCAGAACATCTCGTCCTAAATCTTACAAAGCAAATATGAGGAAATCTGCCGACATCCTGGATTGGAGGCAACTCCCCGCTTTTGTTGTGCCGCGGCCAACCCTCGCAGCGGCCAAACAATACATATTTTTAGACCTTTTGTTAAAAATACCCCACTCACCGGTCTACTCAAAATGGCAGGCAGACCACTGTCTGCTGCTCACTTTTTTGAGTCACTTGAGGTTGAACTCTTTCTTTTGTCTCAGTAATTACACTTTAGTGTGGCGAGGGGTATTCAAAGACCAGGATGACAAACGCAGACTCACGATCAAACTTGTTATGTCTGTGTTCTTTTTAGTTCCTCTCTTTGAATGCCTTCTGGAGCGCCCGGTCTGTTTGTCTGTCTGAGGCAAACAAACGGAAACGTGAGAGGGAGAACAGAAGGAGGCAGTCTAGCAACTCATTGTCCCAAAGTGAGGATATAGTGGAACAATGTGAGCTGAGAAAGGAATTCCCCCTCAGTAAGTTCAAATGATTGCAGATGTGTGCCTGGCTGTGTGCTACCGTGCACATCTGGACCGCAGAGCTTCCACACGCGTCCGCCGTTTCCATCGCCCTCCGTGTTTCGCCCCGTTGACACGAGCCCATGCTCCATCCTGGAAAAGCAATCAGATGGAAAACATGGCTACTCCAGACGGCGGGTTCACCAGCTGCGGTGGATCTGCTGCAGGAGGCCTGAAAAGTCCATTATCTCCACCGCCGGGAGGAGAGATCAGGCAGAGAGGGGGGAGTTTGGGGGATTTCACAAAGGAGTCTGAAATTGCTACTGGAAGTCAGCCGTAGTCCGCAACCTCTGCAAATCTACGATTTACCAGATGGACCAGCAGGGAAGCCAGTACTTTCAATTCATGAGAGTACTTCTCCAAATATGGTTTCTTCTGTAAAAGAGCAGATTTATTTTTGATTTTTCTGGAACGACACAGAGGTTCCTCCTGGCTGGAAAAGAACCTGAAAGACCAGTTTGGATGAGTAGACTTGCGTGTCACTGAGGGTTATAAAACTCCACTCAACACTTTTTTCTTCCATTTATATCACATTTGTCAAAAACAACTCCTCCCACAACTTTGAAAAAACCCACACAATAAATAAATAAATAAATAGATGAAAAATCAGAATAGACTCAATAGGAACAGTGATGACCTTTGGTAACCTGACTGGTCCTCTGGAGCTCAGCATTAAACCATTGTTCAGAGTTTAAACGTCAGAAAACATTAGAATTTATGTGACTTAAGTGGCTTTTTAATATTTATCGCCTTCTGCCAAAGTCAACGATGGAGCTATAATGTTGTGTTTGCTGTCTGTTAACAAAATATCTCATGAACCACTGAACGGTTTTTAATAAAACTTTCAGAAAGTAATCCCTGGGTTGACTTCTGCAACTCCTTAACTTTTGGTGTCAATCCAATTCAAGATGGCCACCATAACAAAGCAATGTTTGAAAACCCAAATATGGCTATAACCATACATTTATATATATATATTGAGCTGAAATGTGGTGTGGTAGTAGCTGAGAGTCATTCCCAACATATTTTCTGAGCATTAACTGATCAAGCAGGATCTGGCTTTAAATTTTAACTATTAACTATTAGCATTAAATTAATTTTTGTTTGCATAATACATCAACTACTGAGCAGATTTTACTGAAACTGTCAGTGTATAATTAATTAGTGCACGGCTATATCTGATTAAATTTTGGAGTCAACACAATTAAAAATCACTGTACCTATATCCAACTGCCCTTGATGACACAAAAATAGCCAATGTTACCAATATTCAGCTAAACTTTGTTGTGGTAGTAGCTGAGCTTTATCCCCAACCCATAGTCAGAGCAGAACACAAGGTGCAGCACCTTAGAAGCATTAACTCTTGGTCAGTCTGTTGGTAAAATATCTCACAAACCACTTTTAATGAAACTGTCAGAAAGTATTATTTGTACAACGGATGAATTATCAGACATACTCCATGTGCTGACAGGTCGTGCAAAATTATGCAAGAAATTGCATGAGATTGTGCATAATGTTTGTCATTTCTCACCAAAAGATGATTTTTTATTTTTTAGTCTAAAACTCTGTCATGAAGGAATTACGTATTCCTTCAAGGGGAGCTAGGCTTTTCATTTAAACCGATTTTACACAATCGTTCCAGGTTTTAGTAATATTGGAGATTTTACTCAGAATGCCACACTAAGAGTGTGATGATGTCACTCACTTTAACTTTTGAGCTGTACCAACTTTCCACAAACAAACCATTCATACTCCCACAAATGTTGCACGTCTTCTACAGATTCGACATCTAAATGTCGGCGTTTTAATCTTCTGTCACTCTGTGTGCGTGTCTCGCTGCTGTAGGACCGAGTTTCCTCTCAAATCCCTTTAGAGTGCACGACTCCCATTGACTCACTGTGTTCGAGAACAACTGCACAGGAAGACTATTTTAACTTTTTGTATGTTCTACATAAAGTACTGTACAGGTATATATACAAATATGTGCGTGTGTGTGTGGGGGGGGGGGGGGGGGGGCGTGTGTGTGACCATTAGATGAATTTGTCCTTCGCTGTTCAGGAATTTCCGTACAATTTGACAGTTTTTCACTGTTTAGGCCGTATACAGTAATTTGTACTTTACATTGTCACAATTCCCTCGTGTTGGCCAGAAGTACTCTGTATTTGTCACAAGGGATTTTATATCAGTTTTATTTGTTTTTTACTGCTTCAGATTTTAAATCCTGTGCACTAAGTGGTATGTAAATATTAAACGGACATGCATGTTAGGCTGACTGGTAACTCTAAATTGTCCCTAGGTGTGAGTGAGAGAGTGAATGGTTGTTTGTCTCGTTTGTCTCTGTGTGTCTCTGTGATGGACTGGAGACCTGTCCAGGGTGTACCCTCTCGCACAGTGACTGCTGGATATGGGCACCAGTGAACCCCGCAAAAAGGAAGATGGGGGTAAAAGATGATGGATGGATGGATGGATGGATGGATGGATGGATGGATGGATGGATGGATGGATGGATGGATGGATGGATGGATGGATGGATGGATGGATGGATGGATGGATGGATGGATGGATGGATGGATGGATACCTATACTGGTATCAGTATCAGGCCTGACACCAGCCCCAAGTACTTGTACTCATAAAAACACCCCAGTACTTCAAACCAAGGCCACTTTCATGCTTGGTGATGTCAGTCCCTCTTCCAATTTGCAAGTAATCAAGGACAAAATTAAATAAATATCCATAGTTTAGAGATATTTTACTTTAAATACAGATGTTAGGACAGCAGAGTGCTGTGTTCTTAATAAAAGAAATATGTTTCTAATGCCAGTGTGTAATGTTTAAGTACTAGCACATTAACTTCTCTTTATCAGCACTCAGAATCAGCAAGTACAAATTTAAGTTCTAGTCTGACAAAAAAAAACAACTAGTATTGGGACACCCCTAACATTGGTGGTTTTCATCTTAGATTATCACAAAAATAAGTCCTAAATTACTAATGAGCTTTAGAAAATAACGTTTCAGGCCGTAGACGGCATCCCTCAAAAGTTCCTCCGTAGTTTCCTTTTTCCACGTTGTTTTATTCTGAGTGAACACGTGCACAAGAACAGGGAGAGTTCTCTTTTAACGAGTAGATTGAAAATTGGGTCGAACGTAAACAAAACACACTTTTTGGCACCCGAACACTTGTTTAGCTGCTCAGAAGTTCACCTGAGCTGCTCACGCCCGTTTGTACTCAGAGACGAGAGGCACAGAACTTGGACCGGAGCCACACACAGCTTATATGCAAAACACTCACACAAACACACACACTGTGGGAAATTCCCAGGAAAAATTCCACTGTAGCAGTCCTCTGTGAGTACATTCCTGTTCTTCAAATGTATTTATACATAACAGCTGAAATGAAAGCCCAGATTTTCAGCTGCAGGGCAGTTTTGAAGTTCTGGCATACCCTTGAGGTAAATCTTCACTTTGATCTGACGTGAGCTTTTAGTCCTGCTAGTTTTCATGATTGCAGGTCAGTTTTGAAATGCTGGAGAAAGACACTTTTAAAGAAAATTATGTTTTTTATAGTACTAAAAGAGTTTCTGAACCATTTCAGGGAGTGTCCGTATTTCACACAGAAAACAAAACAAACAAAAAACACACATTTGAAATAGTCCGTATGAATTTTAGGAACTGTTTTTTCGTTCCAAATTTCCCTAGAAGTCCCTGATGTGAGCTAACAGCTCGATTAGTGGAAAAGGGGACCATGTTTCCCATCTTTGGACAAACTTATATCATGAATGTGAAGCCGTGTGAAGGGTGGGGGGTTTCAAGGCGTAGATTCAAAGTGGTCAAAATGAGTCACGTTTATGGAGCTGTGGAGCATTCCTTCTTCAAATATGCAACGAGCCTGTCTGTCAAGCTGTGGTTGTTCCTTGCCGTTGCCAAGTATTTGGTAACACAAGTTTAAATGTTCCTGTTCGTAGACACCCATCTGGTTTGATTAGTTTCATTTATTATCGTGTATTTATTGGTCCAATACAAAGTCAGCTGCATTGTTGGCAACGTAACGGGATGTTTCCTCTCTTAAATCAACAGATTACCTGCTTTAATGAGATTAGTGAGGCAATCAGGACCTATTGCACTGTAAAGAAAGGTTTTTCAGGTTTTGTACACATCCCTCTTCAACGTAAAAGTCTCTGGTTTTCTGTGTAAAAGCCAGGTCTGATTGAAATCAGGTCTCTCTTTGTAAAAGAGTCCTCGAGACTCAATGAGACTAACCTAAACGAATAAAGGTTGAATGAATACTTTAAGGCAGGGGGCTTCCCATGCTGCTTTCACAAATATCTCTTGAGGACTCATCTGATTAAAGAACACCTCCTCTCCTAACACCTCCAACCTGAACTTACAATGCCCCTTTTTTTACCTCTCCCACTTTTTATCATATTAAGTCATAAAAGTCAGTTTGGCTAAAAATATCTCAGTGACTAAATGAGAAATTGAGAAACAATGGTCTCTTTTGATGACACATCACTCTTGACGTGCATTCCTGTTGATGATGCAGTAGAGTTGGTCAGTTTAAGGTTAAAATCAGACACCACTCTGAGCAGCAGGACCACACTTTCTACAGAACAACTGTGTCAACTCTTGAAACTGTGCCTGCAGTCAACCTACTTCACATATGGGGAGCAATATTATAGGCAGAAACATGGGTGTGCTATGGGGTCTCCAGTTTCTCCTATTGTTGCCAACCTGTACATGGAGGAGGTAGAAAAGAGAGCCTTGACGTCCTTTTCAGGGACACCACCAAGTCATTGGTTCAGGTATGTTGACGACACCTGGGTTAAAATTAAATCTCAGGAAGTCCAACATTTTACTGACCACATCAACTCTGTGGATAAATACATCAAGTTCACACGAGAAGATGTAAAAAATGGCAAGTTGGCTTTCTTGGACTGTGAGGTCTCAGTCTCTGATAGAGGACATTTGCAAACCGAGGTGTACCGCAAACCCACCCACACAGACCAGTATTTGCAGTTTGACTCCCATCACCCTTTGGAGCACAAGTTAGGAGTCATCAGGACTCTGTACCACAGAGCACACAGCATCCCCACTAACCCGGGAGCCAGGCAGAAGGAGAAATCCTACACAAGACAGGCTCTAGATCAATGTGGATATCCTAACTGGGCCTTCCTGAAAGCAGAGAAGAAACCCAAACAGGACTCCAGTCAGCCAACGGGTGAAAAGGAGGAACCCAGACCCAGACCAGTGGTCATTCCGTATGTTGAGGGGGTATCAGAGAAACTGAGACGTTTATTTTCTAAACATAATGTCCCAGTGGCTTTTAAACCCCAAAATACATTACGGCAAAGACTGGTTCATCCCAAAGATCCAGTCCCCCGGCACAAACAGAGTAATGTTGTGTATGCTGTTCAGTGTCAGGAGGGCTGTGATCAGTCTTACATCGGGGAAACCCAACAGCCACTGGCCAAAAGGATGGCCCAGCACAGAAGATCAACATCATCAGGCCAGGACTCTGCGGTCTACACTCATCTCCAGGCCAGCGGTCACTCTTTCAAGGATGAAGATGTTCACATCCTGGATAGAGAGGAACGATGGTTTGAGAGAGGAGTAAAGGAGGCCATCTCTTTGTGAAAAGAAATCGTCCATCGTTAAACAGGGGTGGAGGCCTCCGGGTTCAACTGTCCCCCTCTTACAATGCTGTGATTGCTAGTATCACTCAGCCCTCTGTGAATAGTAAACAGCCATCAGTGTGCTAATGATCCATTGTTAGGCTGATGGTCCTTCTTGAGCATGTGATCAGCTGGTTTTGGTTGTCAGCAGCAAAACTGGTTGATCCACTCTGAGGAGGTGCTATTTAAGAGACTGAGCTGAATACAGCACCTCAGACTGAGGAAGTCTCTCGGATGAGAGACGAAACGTTTCTGCATTTATTTTTGTTTTGTTTTGTTTTGTTTTTTTGTTTTTTGAATATCCAGAGGACCAGATTTAACTTTTTTAGATTTTTCTACCTGGATTATTGAGCATGCATCAGGATGCTACAGCAAACGTTACAATGGAGAAAGACTATAAATAAGGGAAAGCTTGTAATACTCATCATTGCAACAAAATGTTTATGTGTAACCAAGTATTAAAATCTAAGAAGCCTAAATTTTGATTAAAGTAAAAATCCAACCAATTGAAAAATGTTTTCATGACAGATCTATTCCACTTTGACCAATCTGCTGTTGATGAAAACCATTGAATAAAGTGAATATATCCATCCAATCATTTTCTTTACCCTTTTCTACTTTCCAGGTCGTGGGGGTCACTGGTGCCCTTATCTAGCCATCACTGTGTGAGAGGCAGGAGATACCCTGGACAGGTCTCCAGTCCGTCATAGGGACACATAGAGACAAACGAGACAAACAACCATTCACTCTCTCACTCACACCTGGCGACAATTTAGAGTTACCAATCAGCCTAACATGAATGTTTTTGTTCTGTGGGAGGAAACCGGAGTACCCGGAGAAAACCCTTGTAGTCACGAAGAGAACATACAAACTCCACCTAGAAACGTCCCAGGCTGTGAGGCATTCCTCAGACCTTCTTGCTGAGAGGCAACAGCTCTAACCACTGCACCTCTGTGTTGCCTCAAGTGAAAATACAGTATATATTGTAGCAGAATTCAATGTTAAGTTAATAGGCTGTTTTTCTGTCTGTGGTGAAGCTCAACAGTCTGAAAACCGTAAGGCAAAGAGTAAAGTTGTGATCAGCTATTTAGTTACAACCCCATGACTGGATCGTTCAGTCTGAGGATAAAAATCTCATAAAAGTATACACAATGAGATTGCTCATTATGAGTTGTCCATTACAGCAGAACACAATACTATGAGCAGGGTGTGAGACATGGCTCGCAAGTAAAACCTGATAGGATATGCTTGTCTGAATCTGCCTTTTCCTGTGTTTGGGCTTTCCTGATTACAAACCTGCTACCTCTCGATGAGGAGAAAGTCAGGGTTCACTAGTGATTCAGCAGTCTGCAACATTTACAATCAAACAAATCATCCGTGCCAATTTTTTTCACTAAATAACACTTGTCCAGAGCCACAAAACATACTTTATCAACAAAGGTAATACTGTGCTCATTAAGAATTTTAAAAATATTACACATAAAATCATTGCTTACTATATTAGAACATTTAACATTGATAGTAAATTGTTTACAATTTTTTCATATTGGGGAAAAAAGCTGTTGTGCAGTTGGTAAAGCTGTTAGCTCTTAGTGAGAAGGTTGCAGGACTGAATCCCAGCCTGGACCTTTCTGGGTAGAGTTTGCATGTCCTCTCTGTACATCTGTGGGTTTTCTCCAGTTACTAGTTTCCTCCCACAGACCAAAAACATGCATGTTAGACTGATTGGTAACTCTGAATTGTCCCTAGGTGTGAGTGAGAGAGTGAATGATTTTTTGTACCTGTGATGGACTGGAGACCTGTCCAGGGTGTCCCCTGCCTCTCATTGTTGGGCACTTGGGTAAAGAGACTATATGGAAGGACAAAAAAAGATCAAACTTTGTTGATGAAAATTAATTATTGGAATAATGGACTATGATAAATCATGTACAATTTATCTTTTCTGTACAGTTGAGTAAGATTTTTAAGTATCCCACTTTGAAATAACGTATACCTGCATCCTAACAAATTATTAGAAAGAACACTGTTAAGGATTTTTTCCCTCGTATCACCTTTAAAGAATTCACACACAAGACAGAGTATAAGAATTTTGAATGAGCCCTCTGCAGAGGGGGGAGTTCGTAACCTGACCAAACGTCAAGGTGAAGTCCGCCGTTCGACGGGAGAGCTCGTGTTTTATTGTGAGGCAGGAGGAGTGAGCATCAGGCAAAATCAACAGATACAGATTTTCTCCGACGCAGCGGAGCCAGAAAAGATTACTAAACAGACAGCTTGATTACAAAATGGGATAGCCGGAATAGCGAGGTCAGATCTGAATAACATCATGGTTGTTTAAAAACCCAAGGTCTTGGTCTGACTGCACGTGAACACTTTAGAACAAGACAAATGGCTATTCTTTAGTTCACACGACTGGAGTTTAATTAAATGATGCGGGGTCTAAAAAAAGTTTTAAATGATAACATTTACATTTTATCCAACAAACACACAGGCCAGTTTGTTGGATTTTAAGTTATGAAAGTTTGTAGTATTAAAGGCTTTCATTTACTGCCATGATTACAGTATATGGACATCCAGATAATAAACCATTGCAATACAGCATAGACGTAATAAATGCATTAATCAGTATTTCTGCATAATTTTTAGATAAGATGTTTCTAATTTTAGCGACATTACGCAGGTGGAAGAAGGCGGTTCTAGTAACATTTTTAATGTGGGAGATAAAAGACATGTCCTGATCAAAAATAATACCAAGATTTTTAACATTAGAACTCGAGGACAGATTAATGCCATCCAAGAATGGCGAAAGGCGTTGGTTACGTACTGTAACCCCAGATTCTATGAGTATAGGCTTCGCCCTTTAAGGCTATCACTAGTGGGTTTATCCCTACGCGCGCAGCGCAGCATTGAAAACTTTAGTCCACGCCCACCTACTGTGTGGGCCTCATCCCCGGTCCGTATAAATTACGGTGAGACCGGGTAATCGGCTCCCAAATAGCTTTTTTTCTTCAGCCATTTAGGAACATTGAGGCTCAGAGCTTAAAGGGCTGCGTCTATACTCATAGAACCTGGGGTTACAGTATGTAACCAACGTTCTATTCCGTATAGGCTTCGCCCTTTAAGGCTATCGCTAGTGGGTTAGAGGCGAAGCAGGATGTAGTCTATGCCTCACTGGGTCCATTCAGACACAACATGAAGCACCTGCTTGCACAAAAAAACATTTCATCACTCAGCCTTCTGTGTGCGTAATTACGCGCTGCGTAATTGCATGCTCCATGCGCAGGAGCGCACCGGAGAAAAAAATCTCTGGTGAGGAAAAAAGGCTGAGATAGCAGACCTGCTGCTGTGAATAGGAACAACGGAGGATAAGAATTGTAACAGTGTAACGATGAACAGAGCAGACCAACAGCTCCTCAGGATGAACCGATTAATAAAGATAAAATCAGTAGTCATGAACTTGTGGCTGATAATAAATATATCACACTGCAACTGCATGCAGGCAGGTGTGAGCTCAAAAGTGAGGCTCCATGAAACAAATAATAATCATTCTGTCAGAACCCCGAGAACAAAATTGGTCATGGAGAAAGTAGAAACATCACGTAGATAAAAGCGAATAATTGAACATGGTGATGATCAGGCAGCCGCCATACAAATATTGTCATGATCAGTGGCCCCTGCTGGCCCCCCGGATCTGCTCACTTCCCTGCCCCTTCATGACATGACATGTTTTCTGCCCCTCTCCTTCATATTTTGTTTATCCCTCAGCTCCTGTCATTGCTCTTATCTGCTCCTGTCAGTTAACAATTCACGACACCCTCTCAGCCTATCACAGCAATCAGCCCTGATTCCACTCACCTGTTCAGCTCATCTGGTTCACCTGCTCTGCACCCTTTATAAGACCCATTCTCCCTCTCCACCAGTGCGAGATTATTACACCTTCCATGGCCCCTGATTTTCAAGCCTTCACAAATTCATGCCTAGACCTCAAGCCTTGCTCTCTGGATTACTGACCTCACACCTGCCTTCTGGATTTCCCGTTTTTTGCCTGCTCCTCATCTGGTTCTGTTCTGCCTCTCTGACCATGGTAACGACCTCCTCTTCAGTCTATGACCTCGACTCACAGATCACCCTTTTGGATTGCCCTTTGGACCACAAACGTTCATTGTCCCACTGTTCATAGCATTAAAGGCCTCCCTCTGCAGAAGCCTTATTAATAAAAGCTGTTAATTTTTGCACTCCTGTGTCTGGCTTATTTTGAATCCAAAACCCTGGTTTGTGACAAATATCCTCCACTGTCATCCCTCCATGCAGAGCCATGAAGGATGAAAACCCTCTGGTGGAATGCGCTGAGATTCTCTGGAGGATCCAGTTCAGATGAACTGTATGCTTCAGAAATAGCCTCACACAACCAGTGTGAGAGGCGCTGGGTGGATAGAGGACGTCTTGAAGAGCTGTCCCAGTAATGCATGAACATACGCTGAAAGCGGCGCAGTGCGGCCGTGTGCACCACGTAACATGAAAAATGCACGCATGGGATAGAAGGAGGTGAGATGTTGCTTCCTCCTCAGAATTATGAGGAAGAGGATAAAACCCATCCAAGGTTATCACTCTCGATTTGAATGAGCTTGTGATGTTTTTCAGAGCAGGATTAAAACGCAGTAAAGCTGAACTGCCATCAGCTTGAATTCTGAGACATGATGTTAGCAACAGAGGGAGCAGACAATCACTCACTCTCTTTGCCGATGTCAGAGCTAACAGCAGGGCTGCTGTAGGCCAGCAGGGTGAAATTGTTGTTCGTTGCGGCTGTCTGGAATGAGCACTGGTGAGCTCGGTTGGAGACCTTGTCATCATCTGGTCATGCTTCCCTGGAGGGACCGGTTGCTGGTCCATCCTAGAAGCTTTTGTCCCAAGTGCCACCACCAGGCTTAGGACTTAGGCTAAGTCCTAAGACAGAGGGAAAAACACAGATCGGTAAAACCCTCCACTCTGGAGATGAGGCGAAGGTGGAGACGGATGTCTTCAACTTGCCGGGCCCAGCTGCAGCCTTGTTCCAGTGTGACATCACAGCTGGACAGCGAGGCCAGATGGAGTCAGGATGACGAGCCGGGGCTGAGTCAACCTTGCCGCCAGATCTTCCAATCAGGATGGAGGGAGGCGAGGGATGGAAAGTCCCTTGTGTTAACATCTTCCTGGATTATGTCGGGCAGCTCCGAGATGAGGGCGCCGACGGCTGGGAGTGGTGTGGTCGCCAACGTGGGAAGATCCGAGGTGGCTGAGCATCTGCTCGGCCGCTCTTCTTCTGTCACTACGCTCTCCAGGAGGGAGGGGGCAGCTCCACATCACCTTTCTCGGAGGAATCATTTGATTCACTACGTGACTCTGCGTCAAAGAAGGCGGTGGCGTCGTCCCGCGCATAGTGTCCCGACACAGAAAAAAACACTCAGCGGCGCTGCTGCCAACAACGCCTATTTTGAGGGAATCATCCGATCCACCGCAAGAAAAGAACACGTTAGAAAAGATGGTGGCGTCGTCCAGCGAGTAGTGGCCCTCCACGGAAAAGCACTCAGCGGCGCTGCTGCTAACATCACATTTTTTGAGGAAATCATTCAATTACAGCAAGGAAAAAACTTTAGAAAAGGCAATTGCATTGTCCAGTGAGTAGTGGCCCACCACTGAAAAGCACTCCTCGGCGCTTACCTTGAACAAGACTGCTCGTCTCTGCTTCTCCTCGGGGAGGAAGAGCTCACCAGGATGGCAGGAGGTTGGCGTGATGGAGGCCCAGGCATCCTTAGCAAAGGTTGTGCCGGTCAAAGCTGGACAACTTTTCCTTCTTCGTTCTTCTGACAGTGCTAGCTAGCTGGCTGAAGAAAAAAATGGGATCCGATTACCCGGTCTCACCGTAATTTATATGGACCGGGGATGAGGCCCACACAGTAGGTGGGCATGGACTAAAGTTTTCAGTGCTGCGCTGCGCGCGTAGGGATTAACCCACTAGCGATAGCCTTAAAGGGCGAAGCCTATACGAAATAGAACTGAATCATTCATTCCTAAAATGCTCAGGTCCAAAAACAAAAATCTCGGTCTTGTCTGTGTTCAAAACTAGAAAATTAAGGGTCATCCAGGTTTTTATGTCTTTAAGACATGCTTGTAGTCTAAGTAACTGATTTGACTAATTGGGTTTCATGGACAAATATAACTGTATCATCAGCATAACAATGAAAATTTATACCATGCTGTTTAATAATATTACCTAATGGAAGCATATATAGCATAAAGAGTATTGGTCTAAGGACTAAACCCTGAGGAACTCCATGACAAACTTTGGTGTATGAAGAAGATTCATTGTTTATATTTTCAAATTGGAATCTATCAGATACTGTAAATATGATTTAAACCAGTTTAGAGCCGTTCCTGTAATCCCAATAACATATTTAAGTCTCTGTAGTAGAATACTGAGATCAACTCTATCAAGTGCGGCACAGAGGTCTAACAAGACCAGTGTAGACACAAGTCCATTGTTAGAGACCATGAGAATATCATAAGTAACTTTTACTAGTGCAGTTTCTGTACTATGATGAGCTGTAAACCTTGACTGAAACGCTTCAAACAAATTATTTCTTTGCAGATGTTCACGCAACTGACCTGCAACTATTTTCTCTAGAATTTTTTAGATCAAAGTTAGATTAGATATAGGTCTATAATTGGCTAGGATTCCTGGGTCAATGTTATGTTTCTTAAGTAAAGGTTTAATTACAGCAATCTTGAAATGCTGTGGTACGTAACCGTTTATTAGAGACAAATTAAGCAGATCCAAGACATGGTTATTAATTAAGGAAAATACCCCAGGATGGGATCTAGCATACATGTGGATGGTTTGGCTGAAGCTATATTTTTGACAATTCAGACAGCTCAACAGGACAAAAATGAGTGAGATGATGAAAATAAGCAGATGTGCAGACATTTGTTTAAAGGCTATGCTTAAGCTATCACTTTCAACATCTACATGAATATTGAAATCACCCATTATTATGACTTTATCAGTATTTAGTAGTAAGTCAATTAAGAATTCTGAGAATTCAGACAAAAACTGAGCATAGGAGCCTGCTGGATGATAAGTAACAACTAGTGAGAGGCGACTTTCTGATTTGCATTTTGGTTGGGATAGACTTAAAGACAGTGACGCAAAAGTATTATAACTAATAATTGGTTTAGTATTAATCAATAGTCCCAACTGAAAAATAGAGGCTATACCTCTGCCTCAGTCTGTTGTTCTAGGAACATGAAAATTTAAATAATTAACAGGAGTGGATTCATTTATACCAACAAAATCCTCCTGTTGTAGCCAAGTTTCTGTCAGACAGAATAAATCAATATGATGATCAGTTATCAGTTCATTAACTAACTGGGATTTAGAAGAAAGAGATCTGATGTTTAATAAATTACAGTAAATTATCCAACATTTTTCAGTCAGGTCATCTGGACAGTTTCTTTTTTTTTTGTGCTGAAACGTTTCGCCTTCAATCCGGAAGGCTTCATCAGTCAAGGAAACACACAACAAAACTGATTCTTCCCCCAACGGCTTACTCCAAAGTGGAACAAACCAGTTCTGCTTGTGATAAGATGGTCTCTTTGGTACGCCCCTCCTCCATTGCCGGCCCTCTTCCTTGTTGACAGTCTTGTCAAACTGGTGGAAAACAACAAAGTCCATGCTCAATAATCCAGGTCCAGATGGATTGTATACCTGGACATTAAATTATGTTATTCTTTTGTTCTGGTGCAGCAACTGTGTTCATTTTAATATTTTTAAAGATAATATTTTTTAAAGATTTTTATGGTTTATATTTTTAGAGCTGATTTTTGGTTTATTTAATTTGAGCCTTGGGGCGAGTTGACACGGTTTTAATGGTGTTTTGGGTGGATAACAGAGAAGAAGCAGCAGAGAGGTGTGGAAGACTACAACTCTGATTCCTGGACTGATTTCTAGACTGGACCGTTAATTGTCAATAAATCTGGATGTCCAACTGAATCAGCTAAGTTTTTTGAGAGAAGTGCTGCTCCATATATGGTGGTATGTATTCCATCTCTCTGCATCAGACAGGGTTTTCCCCAAAATGCACTCCAGTTATCTACATATCCTGTTTTCAGAACACCACCTGGACACCCAGCGGTTGAAAGCCGACATATGGCTAAACATGCCGTCACTGTTCAGGTTGGGGAGGGGGCCATCCTATTCTTCTTAAAAGGTGCAGTACTTGTTAAGAGTTGAGTTTATGTGTTGTGCCCATGAAAAGATTTCCTAATCTTTTCTACCAAACCGCTTGTTCTGCTATCGACGTTTGTTTGGAGCTGTTTACTGGACTGAATGATGGAAGTCTGAAGAAACAAGACATATTGACCGTTTAACAATCATTCATTTGGTTGTCTTTAATAAATACCACTGTTTGGCGGTGAACGTCGTCAACTTTGAAGATAGAGTTCAGTCCTAAACTGTGAGGACATGTGACTAATATGGGATCCAGTCTTTTCTTCTTTTTTGTTACCACACAGATATGTAGCATAGTACAGTACAATGAATTTGGGTACACAGTCTACTGGAACTGAATATTTTCATCCCATAGAGCTGCTCTCAGATCAAATAAACCCAGCAAGAAAGGGTGTGGGAGTAGTTTGCCTAAAACCACTCGCATCAGAGACTGTAATTCAATGTGCTTTTGTTTAAAATATTACTTTTATAGAAGCCTGTGTGGGTTTTAACCACAGAGATCCTTACTTCAACCATCGTAAGTCTACCATACACACCTGTTCTTAAATGATTCAGTAAGAGCAGCGCAGATAGCTGTTTTTAAAAAAGTGAGACAATATTAAGTAAGGGAGTTAAGCACATTTTGTGTATTATAAAACATTTAAACATGAAACTGTGCAAAGGAAAGGTTGAAGAAACTTTGAAGTTGGGTTTGGAAAAGTTATGAACAATTAAAAATTCACCTATTGTAGATAATTATTTGAATAACCTCAGTGTTAGAGTTTAATTTGTACGACAAACTCGTGGCAAACAGAGCCAAAACCAAGGCCAAACCCTCCAATGTTAAAAGTTTCATAGTGGTTCCAGTATGTTAGAATTTGTGGTTAGCAGCAAACCCAGAGTGCAGAACAGGGACTCAACTCGGCAGATATACAAAAAA
>NC_056509.1:20266919-20271388 GCF_014905685.2 Nematolebias whitei
GGGCAGGGAGGGAAACATGACGAGGCCTTCATCTCAAAACCTTCATTTACATGAAGCAGTTGTTTTGACTCGTTTCAACTTTTTGTTGTTACGTGAAAGGCAGGCAATCATGTTTCTGCCCATGTCTGTTTTATGTGCCTGTCTGTTAGCAAAATATCTCGTAAACCACTTGATGATATTTCATGGACTTTGCAGGAAGTGGGTGCATGTTTACAATTGATTAACCTTTGGAGACAACCTGATTTAAGATGGCTGCCATCGCCAGCTGACCTGGAAAAACACAAAAATGGCTACAACCATCAGTTTGACAGATACTGAGCTATAATTTGGTGTCTGGTAGTAGCTGAGAGTCATCACTAGCACATGATCTGAATGCAAACAAATTGTGCAAGATCATTTGAAACAATGCCTTTATTAATTTGGAGTCGACACCGTCTGTTAGCAAAATATCCTAAGAACCACTGAATGGATTTCCATGAAACTTGCAAAAAGCAATCGCTGGATGTGTTTCTATATCTGATTAACCTTTAGAGTCAATCCAATTCAAGATGGCCGCTACAGCCAGCTGACCTCACGAAACACACAAGTTGTTATAACTATATTCTAAGTCTCCAATTGAATGTGGATTTTAAAAAAAGATTAAACTTCAAACATGTTTCAATCCATCATAAACCTGGTGGATTATATAATCCAGCTAATCTTAAGACATCCATAATATATATTTTTATGAACCTCTACGGTGTTTGCATCTCTGCGAAGCGTTCTCTTTCTAAGAACATGCAGCTTCTGAGAAGAGCTTATCTGAAGTTGACTGAACCGCTGAGCAGACAACAAAGTCCACGGAGGCCCTGCGTGTGCACGCTGCGAGCTCGCTTCCTCTTCTCTGCATCGAGTTCCAGTGAAACCATCTGGTGGTTTGTCGTGTCAACAGTCCCAGTGGCCTCAGCGACAGAGTCACCTTTTGAGGAAAGACTTGCTCTGACAGTAAATACGGGACGCAGACGCACTCGGCTTCTGCGCTGGCGAGACTTCTGGGAGTTTAAAGCTTTAAGGTAACAGAAAATTTCAATGGCATCCAAAAAGTGGAGTAAAATGTAAATGAACACAAAATGCACACACACATGGGTCTGAACAGAATGAACACACACACGCAGGTACTTGGCTGCCTTGTTTGTTAAACGAACGCAACATTTTATCCGTTGTTGCTCGCAGACAGCTACAAGTAGTCATTTCTCAAATTCAAATAATATATTGTTACTTATAACCTACAAAACCCTCAACAACCTAGCTCCATCTTATATTACAGAACTTATTGTTCCATATTTTCCTAACGAGCACTTCGCTCTCAGACTGCAGGTTTACTTGTGGTTCCTAGAGTTGTACCATGATAGACAGCATCCAACATCTGCAGGATGCTTGTAGAGGCGTTCATATAGATAATGTCACCGTAATCAATGGAGGGAAGGAAAGTCGCAGTTAAAGGAGTTTCCTAACATTCACAGTTAAACAGGATCTGTTTCTGAAAAAGAAACCCAGTTTAACTTTCAGTTTCCTTGCTAGGTTTTCCACATGGAGCTTAAAAGAGAGATGCGAATTGACCAAAATACCCAAATATTTGCAGGAATCGGCAAACTCAATAGGGACAACACTTGAGGATATAATCAGAGGAAGAACTGCTGGGACCGACTTCCTGTTTGAAAAAGCATCCCTTTGGTTTTGTCGTCATTTAGGACAAGTTTGAGACGGAACAAAATCTGATTTGATGTCAAAGGAGGATTGCAAAAGCTGGAAAGCCTTAGCAACTGTTTTAGCTCGACAATAAACAACTGTGTCATCAGCATAGAAATGTAAGGATGCATCAGGGACGCTCTGACCTACATTACCTATCGAGATTGTAAAGAAGGTGGGTCCTAAGTCTGAGCCTTGTGGTACACTGCATCCATATTTCTCCTCTTTGTCTTTTTCCTGGCAGCTGCATTTCTAACATCCTTCTACCAGTATACCCACTGTCTCTCCTCTGGACATGTCCAAACCACTGTCCCTCCTCTGGACATGTCCAAACCATCTCAGTCTGGTCTCTCTAACTTTATCTCCCAGTTGTTCAACCTGTGCTGTACCTCTGATGACGTCATTCCTAATCTTATCCATCCTTGTCAGGCCTAAGAAGAACCTCAACATCTTCATTTCTGCCACTTCCAGTTCTTTCTCCTGTCTTTTTGTCCTTGTCTCTGTCTCCAGACCAAACAACATAGCTGGTCTGTAAACTTTTATGAGGTCTCTTTGGCTTTTGCTGACACCCTTTTGTCACAAATGTGTGTCTTCAACAATGTCTTCGTGTATCAGTTATTATTTAATTTTTTTTTGCTCCTTTTACAAATTTTTGTTTGTTTGTTTGTTTTGCTCTGTAACAATTATCTTCATATGTAATCAGTAATAAAGCTACTAACTGAGGCTTTTTGCTGTGACACCTGAATGATACGATTTAAGGAGATAAGGGTCGGGTCACGTTGCAGAGTTGAGACTCCACTTCTTCTGCGAGCACATCAGGATGCCACACCGACCTGTCTCATGAGTCATGAGCTGAAGAGTTAAGGAAGTGATGAGGAGGAAGTGAGCTTCCTCGGAGCAGCTGTGTTATCTACCTGTGGACGGTGGGAAATTCCCTGACGACGTACACGTGGACCCGACTGCACAGGAACAAGGAAATGGGATTTTTACCAAGAAGTCACAGTGATTTTATTTCTGTTCAAGGGCCTTTGATCCCATAGGTGATCGTGTTTTTCTGTGTCCACGTGTGTGCATCTGTCAGTCTGTTAAGTTCTCATGAACTAGTTGACAGACAGATTTTGTTCAACTTTTCAGTGCACTGCAAGATGGCTGCTGCAACCAGCTGACGTTAGAAAACACAAGTAGCTTTGTGTAGATCTAGTAGAGTGCTGTATGAATGGGTAAATGAAGACACTGACTGTGTTGTAAAGTGCTTTGAGTGTCTTGATAAGATAGAAAGGTGCTATATAAGTACAGTACATTTACTAAACTAAGAATACACAAGGCTAAGAATACACTAAGAACTAGTAGTACAAAAACAATGCGCCAAAAAAGCAGCAGCATGAACACGAGTCTGTGAGAGCAGGTGAGGACTAATGAACACAGTAACATGAAATAATCAGCATCATGGATAGTCAGCAGCACACATCAACAACCAAGTGGCATTACAGAGATTTTCAGTTGTTGTTGTTTTTCTTTTCACAGTAATTTTCAGTTTTTCTTTTTTCAAGGTTAATTTTCTTTTTTTTTCACAGTGATTATTCTGGTTAGAGATTCATGAGTCTAACAGCCTCAGGGTAGAAGCTGTTCCTCAGCCTGGTGGTTCTGCACTTAATGCTCCTCAACCTTCTGCCTGAGGGGAGCGGGGCAAAAAGTGTGTGTGCTGGGTGAGTGAGGTCCTTCACGATGCAGGTGGCCCTCTATCTGCATCTGGAGGTGTAGATGTTTGTGATGGTGGGGAGACTGACTCCAACAGACTTCTGTGCAGCCTTCACTACTCTCTGCATAGCTTTGCTTTCTGCAGCTGTGCAATATTCTAAACAATGTTTCTAAACTCTAAACGCTCTAAAAGAGCACAGCATGTCATGATTTCAGCTCTCTGCCTTTGGCTGCTTTTTGCCACCTGCAAGCACTTTTGGCCACACCCACTTCTCTGCTCTGCACAGATAATAGCTGATCAGCTGCAGTAGAAAGCTTCTCCTGCAGTATTGGCTGCACAAACGTGCAGCAGGTGCTAAATAATTTAAAATGTTTATTTTAAATACATTTGTAAAAATTCCATGCCGATCGTGTAGCTCATCCATCAATCAGCCAATTGTGTGTTATGTCCAATCTTATTTTGAAAAACTGCGATAGAGCGAGTCCGCAATAAACGAACTGCAAAGTAGCGAGGGACTACTGTATATCTACATAGAAAACACACAAGCAAAGCACAACTAGCTTTAATAATTAACCTTTAATCGAACCATTAAGCATACAATTACAATGCAATTATGTCATTTACTTTCATTTATCTTCATACAAATGAACATGTGGTACTTCCTGTTTAGCTGCTCATGAGGTTGGCCACAGAGCTTTATCCATCTTTTATATTTTTTCCAGACTCAGTTTAGGTTTTGAAAATTAAATAAACTGTATTCCACGCTCTAAACACTCAGAGTAACCATGTCTGAATTGCATGTTCTCCACTGACAACATTTAACAATTTTACTGATGATTTTTCATTCAATCCCTCTGACCACAAAAAGTTAATGCAAAACCCCAAAAATGTGGTCGCAGGATAAGGGGGGTGCTGCTCCTGCAGGTAAGGGGTGTTTTACTGTAGGACAAATTGTGATCACTGATTGGTCAGTTGTTGACAAGTCTACTGGATTGATTGACAGGTGGTGTTGAGGATGTGACTTGTGCAAAAAAAATAAATA
>NC_056509.1:20271488-20272101 GCF_014905685.2 Nematolebias whitei
ATATATATATATATATATATATATATATATATTACTGTCCCATTTAAGAGTGTCATCATTTATTATGTATTCAATATTTTGGTGAATCTAAGATTTATGAACTAAGCTTCCTTACAAAATCTCATTGATGGTCTCTTTCTTTTTCAGGGGTGCTGACTCAAAATGGAGAGGTGCTTGAACACCCCCAAAAGAGGCTAAAATCACCACTGGCTACAACTCCATCATTTCTCAACAGCAGATTATTTTAGTCTCCACATCTGTGATGGAAGGCAGTGGGTGATATGCATTTCATCAAGGACTGTTTGGCCTTTTATTGTTTTATGTTGAGGCACTGAAGAGTCCTCTTTAAGGAAACATCCTTGTCGTTGCCAACGTGTTTCTGCGTCAGCTGCAACTTCAGCTGCAGACTGTTCCCACAACTCTGTGGCAATGCATGCACTGAAACAGGACCCCTCCTGCAGACCATGGAGCTTATTAATCTACTGTTTGTGCAAGCAACAGCATACAAACAGGAAATGACCAAACACTTGACTTCCTCGATGCTTGGCTCCATCAGAAGACAACAAGCTGCAGGCGCTGCAGGCGCTGCAGGCGCTGCAGGCGCTGCAGGCGC
>NC_056509.1:20272111-20278551 GCF_014905685.2 Nematolebias whitei
CGCTGCAGGCGCTGCAGGCGCTGCAGGCGCTGCAGGCGCTGCAGGCGGCACATTTGACACGTCTGATGTTAACATAAAAGACGAGGAGGAGACATGTTAGTTTAGCTGCAAATAATGAGATGAAGTTCTTATTTTCCTTTTTTGTGTTTGTTTTTACAACCCAGCAAGAGTTAATCCAGTTTGACCAGTCATGAGCAGACTGCAGCTTGAGGTTTGGACTGGTGAGAACACTGAACAGGTTTTGGCCCTGAACCACACCTTGGAACACACTGGGTTTATTTATGGGTCTGCCTTCAAGGACAGATTTCAAAGGGCTGTAACGTGTTTTTTTACTTGGTTTTTAGTGGACTTTACTAAAAAAAGGGTGGAAAAACCTTGCACTGGCGCTCACAGACAGGAACTCTGTTTATTTTGCAGCTTTGTCCAGAACATCACACCACAACATCATCGTTTGCATTAAGAGCATTGCATGGCTGTTACAGCTGCCGCCTCTCAGGGAGAAGGTCGCATGTTCTCCACCCAGCCGGGGGCCTTTCTGGGTGGAGTTTGCATTTTCCTTCCGTGCACACTTTGGTTTTCTCCGGGTAGTCCAGTTTCCTCCCACAGACCAAAAACATGCATGTTAGGCTGATTGGTATCTCTGAATTCCAGAGACCCAGAAAGGAGAAGCAGGTAAAGAAAATGGTGGATCTTTGTTTAGTTGTATGTGATCACATCTGAGCATCCTGCACTTAAAAAGCTGAGATCCTCTAACACCCACAAGGCTAACAGTCAGAGCAGAAAGGGTTTCAACCCTGTCGCTGTGGAAGGGACTAAGTCCTGGAAAGACAACCACAAGAGTCCTCTAGGCTACGACAGGTGAGATAAGAGTCTCTGCTCAGAGCAGAACACGTAAAAACAGCTTGAAGGACTTTCAGTCTAAGAACAAGATAATCTGGTCTAATGGAACAAAGACTGGATTGCTTGACTACAGTTCTAAAGATTATACCGTGAGGAAACCAGGGACAGTTCATGATCTGCTCAGTGCTAGGTGCTTTCCATAATTATTGTTTTTACAGAGCAGGGTTGTTGGTCCTACGTCCAGCTTCATCTGGCCTCTGTCCCGAGACTTGCCTAAAACCTGCCAGGAGCTTCAGCCCCCGCCGGTAAAGCTCTCATGGGTCATCGAGATACGCAAGCTCCCGACCACAACAAGGTATCAGCACAGAGGGAAGGCAGCCTCTGAAGGGGGCTAAGCTAAGCTCAGAACTAAGCACGGTGGTGGGAGCTTCATGGCGTGTGAACGTGGAGGCTGATCCGTTTAACAGCACTCAGAAGATGCCACGTGTGTTTTCGTTTGTAGAAATAAAATGCTTAAAGATAACCCTTTCATCTGAACATTTTACAGCACACTTTTTTAACAACTAATATTGTTTTTTAATGTTTTGTATTTTTTATTTATTTACATTTCTATATTGAAGCCATTAGCTGCAATCTAATGCATTATTGATCTCTAATTTAGCTTCTTTTTTTTATTGCTCTGTACAGATATGGGAAGAAATGAAATGGCTCTTGAATACACAACAAAGGGTTGTAAGGGTAAGAGAAAGAAAGAAGGGGAAAAAAGAGCCAGAAATGGCATTTTATTAAATCTTCTTTCATTTGTTTAAGGGTAAAGTTAATTTTGTGGGTTTATAAAACTGATATGCAGTAGAAGAGGTGGTTAGAAGTGACTCTTTGAGGCATACATGTCACAGAGTCCTGAATGGTTTCCAAACTTTTCAACTCCCAGCACAAACTTACAGAGGCAGAGAACATTTCTGGTTAAAGGGCATGACAGCCTCAAAAAGCATTATTTATCTTTTTTTTTATCCCCCATTTATCTCTTGCAACAATTCTAGCAAAAACATATACAATTAGCAGTCATTTTTTCTGTTTTTAAAACCCTTATCTCTGTGTTTCATGGCCCAACATATTCTGTAGAAGTCACCCAAAACTGTGAAATAACAGTGAGCACAAGAACGGAGCTGCACATTATTTATTTCATAAATGTTTCCGAGTAGAAGCACAAAAAAAAACCCACACAAAAAGTCCTATATTTTACACATTTCTCAGTTTTCTTTAAAAACTAGTGCAGCGACACCGCGTCTCCATGGAAACAAAGATGGCCTCTCACACCGGATGTAGTTTCTCGTCATTCAGTTTAACTTCCGGGTACAGACGGTCTGCATGAAGGAAAATCTGCCTGCTAATTGATTTGGACCAACCTCTCAGTTAATTAAAGATCGCAGAATGTCCCGAGGATCCAGCGCAGGGTTCGACCGACACATCACCATCTTCTCTCCGGAGGGGAGGCTCTATCAAGTCGGTTAGTTCGTGGCTCGGGTTGCGGGATAGATGCCGGTGTCTGCCTCACCTGAGTGCTCGCGAGCTAAATGCTCTGTCATGGTTCGGTTAGCTAAGCTTTAAACTGACGCATAACGCCCGCCAAAGCGAAAATACTCTCAAATATCACCGAGAAAGTGTTGCTAATGATACGAGTGTTGTTATTTCATGGCGACTTCTGAGACGCTGGCTTGTAATAAAATATCAAATGTAAATAATTAGCCTGATGTTAAGCTAGTTAGCATGTTAGCATTTCAGCTAAGCCTGCAGAATCATTAGGAAAAAGGCAACTGAGTTAAATAGAGCAGCCGAAAACACGCTTTTTTTTGTTTTATTTTACACTTGTGATTTATTTTGACTTTAAACTGGGTTTATTTAAACGCTAAATAAGCTTTAAGACTTATTTTGCTCTTTGAAAACAATAGTTTATTAGAGGTTTGGATCAGATGGTGGGAATGGCAGCAGAAGTTGAAAGGCAGATGAGGCTGGATATTATTTAACACACAACTTTAAATGGCTCAGGTAAACAAACTACTTCAATATAAGTTCTGAAATTATTCCCAGGAACAAGAAAACATGTTTTTTTATATATATCACTGGCTAAAACTAGTGCTTGTGACCCTTTTTGTGTACTTTGCTGCTGTCACATAAACATGGATACTTTATAACACTATTCTTATCCTCTTATAGAATATGCTTTCAAGGCTATAAACCAAGGTGGGCTTACATCAGTGGCTGTCCGGGGGAAGGACTGTGCAGTCGTCGTTACACAAAAAAAAGTACCGGTAAGTCCATGGACTCTGTGTTTTATGTGGTACCAGAGACATGCAAATCTGACTGGACGTTGTTTATGTCTTCTAGTTAACTTTTGGGGAAGTGCACGCTTGATTTAGGGTTATTTTAGTGTCTTTTTAAGGGGTTAGGATTATACACACCAAATTATTAAGCCTTAAATGTTTTAAATTATTATTTGTGTTCTTTTTGGACATGTGGCATGCCTTTCTGGGTCTAAAACTATGAAGATTTTTATTTTTTGTAAACGACAAATATTTCAACACCATAACTCAGGCTTCCCTCACAGACTCTGGAAATCAGGAGAACCTGGAAAATGACTTTTCCATTTTCCAGACAGGAAGTACTCATGGATTTTGAACATTTATCCGCTGAATAAAATATGATCTTTCTGAGATTTGATGTTTTAATACGTCTTCATTGGGCAGCACGGTGCCACAGTTGGTAGAGCTGCCACCTCTCAGTGAATAGGTTACCCCGGTTCAAATCTCGGCCGGGAGCCTTTCTGGGTGGAGTTTGCATGTTCTCTCCGTGCATACGTGGTTTTTCTCCGGGTACTCCTGTTACCTCCCACAGACCAGAAACATGCACGTTAGACTGATTGGTAACTCTAAAATTGTCTTTAGGTGTGAGTGAGAGAGTGAATGGTTGTTTGTCTCGTTTGTCTCTGTGTCCCTGTGATGAACTGGAGACCTGTCCAGGGTGTCCCCTGTGACTGTTGGATATGGGCACTAGTGAACCCCTCGACCTGAAATGAATATGGATGCACGTGCACATGTTTAAGGCTACTGTATGCTTACTGTCATGTCTAAATGTGACTCTGCTCACCACCTAAATGAAAGTGTTCTGAATGTTTTGTGTGACTGAAATGTCTCCTGGAACTTCAGAATTCACTCAGACAAAAAATTCTGGAAAAACTGGGACTTTTGTTTTCATGAAATGTTGGGAACTCTGTAACACCTCTGACTTCCATCGTTCTTTATGTGACGTCTTTCGCAGGATAAGCTCCTGGACTCCTCCACAGTCACCCACCTTTTCAGAATAACAGACCATATCGGATGTGTAATGTCTGGGATGACTGGTAAGATGTTTACTGAGGTTAAGGCACAGAATCAACGCTTACAGACGCAGTGTGAATGTTTTTAAATGTTGCATGAAACATATGAGTGTCTGGAAATGTTAAAATAAAAAAACAGAATAATTGTCAGAGATGTAAAAGTTGATATCAGTTTAAGGATTCATCAGGTTTGTACAGAACTATAAAACTCGTATTGTTCCGAACATCTAAACTGTTAAACAGTGTTGGCTTCAGGGCTTCGAGTCAGTTTGTTGTTCTTGTCAAATCAGTTATTTACTATCATACCATGTAAATTATTACAAATCTGTCAACATCAACAAAGTCTGTCCTTTCCTTCATGTGGTCTCCTCTGTCAGCTGACAGCAGGTCTCAGGTCCAGCGAGCTCGCTACGAGGCGGCCAACTGGCAGTACAAGTACGGCTACGAGATCCCAGTGGACATGTTGTGTAAGAGGATCGCAGACATCTCACAGGTGTACACGCAGAACGCCGAGATGAGACCACTAGGCTGCTGTGAGTGCACGCACATCTCTACTTGGAGTTTGGCCTTTACTCTGAAGTAAACACGTCCCAAAAAAGTTGCGTCCTTTTCTGCCCCCGTGCGGCGCCTCTGAACCCGCAGGTATGATCGTGGTCGGAGTAGACGAGGAGTTCGGCCCTCAGGTGTACAAATGTGACCCGGCTGGTTATTACTGCGGCTTTAAGGCCACCGCCGCCGGCGTGAAGCAGACGGAAGCCACCAGCTTCCTGGAGAAGAAAGTCAAAAAGAAACTGGACTGGACCTTTGAACAGACGATCGAGGTAAAGAAGAAATGAAAACTGTGCTGATGCAGCAGATGTTGATAAGAAGAGCACGAGGGTGAAAATAACCTGCAGGACTTGCGGTGGTTTCCAGCTGTTATCTCGTTTTATAGACGTAATGTACACGATGTGAACAAAACAAAAAGCTTCATAAACTTTATCCTAGCACTATGCTGTCTTTCTCTTTCGACCTCAGACGGCCATCTCTTGTCTGTCCACCGTCCTCTCCATTGACTTCAAGCCCTCTGAGCTCGAGGTGGGCGTGGTCACGACGCAGGACCCCAAGTTCAGGTAAATCACTCAACCTTTATTTATACAGGTAAATCCCATTGAGCCTCGAGGACTCATTTACAAGAGAGACCTGATTTCAACAAAGAAAGATGACAACAATGGACAACAGCAACAACAATAAACAGTTATAAAAAATAAATTAAAAAAAAAGCATACTACAGTTTTTTTTTTTTGTTTGTTTTTTTTAACAAATAGGATGGCTAAAAGGAAAAGGTAACAAAACAAAAAACAGCTAGATTCCAAGACAAATGTAGAAAACTAACAACAGGAACATGTCAGCATTGGTCCCTGCCAGGTGTCCAACAGATTCTTAAAGACACTTAGAGAGGTCAAGGTCGAGAGCTTCAAATCTTTTTGTAAGATATTCCAGGAAACAGGAGCGGAGTAGGAGAAGGCCCTTTTGCCTAGTTCAGTCCTCATTGAGGGAACACTGCAGGTAATAATGTCCTGAGAGCGCACGCTGTAGCTGCACTCACGCAGAGACATGTAGGAGGAGATGTATGAAGGCAACAGACCAAGAAGTGATTTAAAGATGAAAATGTACCAGTGAGAGAGTCTGCGTGAAGTTAATGATGTCCAGTTAACCAGTGAATACAGGGTGCAGTGGTGGGTACGATAATCACAGCCAGTTATGAATCTTAGTGCACCATGATAGACAGCATCCAACATCTGCAAAGTTCTTGTAGGAGCGTTCATGTAAATAATATCACCAAAATCAATTGAGGGAAGGAAAGTCACAGATACAAGGCGTTTTCTAGCATTCAGGGTTAGACAGGATCTGTTTCTGAAAAAGAAACCCAGTTTAACTTTCAGTTTCTTTATCAAGTTTTCCACATGGAGCTTAAAAGAGAGATGTGAGTCGACCAAGATACCCAAATATTTATAGGAATCAACAAACTCAATGGGGACACCATTTGAGGATAAAATCAGAGCAAGAACTGCTGGGACCAACTTCCTATTTGAAAAAAGCATCCCTTTGGTTTTGTCGGCATTTAGGACAAGTAAAACCAGCATCACTCAGATTCCCCTGGGTCACTTGCCTTGGCAGGGTGCGCATCTTTTCAAGACATGTCTGTGTTGCATGCTGTTTGTGCTGGGGGGGGGGGGGGGGGGGG
>NC_056509.1:20278651-20282135 GCF_014905685.2 Nematolebias whitei
ACGTGAGGGAAACGGCACTACCTCTGTAGCTTTTTAGCTAATGCGTCTATATTGCGTGCCGCTAGCTTAGTGCTGCGGCAGTTCTGTCAGTTGTTGACTGGGGGGGCAGTTCAGTAGGCAGGGTGGGGCGCCCTCCTTGGATAAAGGTAGGGAGGGGAAACACTGTTGCTGTTAGCATTGCTCTTTCAGATTAGCTCAAATAAATGCTGAGCGGAGGACAAACATCTGCAAACTGATTAAATGAGAATCATTCTCTGAAATCATGCACATCGCCCGAGAGTCGCTACATGATCCATTCAGTGGTTCACGAGATATTTTGCTAACATACAGACATAACAGGCAAATGACATGTCATGGGTGCAGGCGATGAATGATTTTTCACCTGTTGAAGAGTTTAATCATTTATTCAAGCAAAGTAAGGAGCCACATGTTTGATTGCAGTCACGGTCAGAACTTTATCTGTGCTGGTTCTTAATGTTTGGTCACAAACGTCTTGAACGTCCAGGTTCAAAAAGCGATTTGTTGGGATTAAATCAGATTAGGACCATCAGAATGATGTCATTTCTCTGTTTGGATTGCAGGATCCTGACAGAGGCTGAAGTGGACACCCACCTCATGGCCCTGGCAGAGCGGGACTGAGCGAGCCCTGCCACCTGTTCTAAGGTTGACTCAAGAGCATGATGGGATATGGAGTTTCCAGACTGAGGCTGGCGTTCTTTGTTTGCTGTACATTTACCCTCCCCCAGTTTCATTCAACAATAAAGTTTTTGGAGTAAAATCAGCCTTTTGTTTGCAGTTTTTAACTCAAACGTTGTAAGCCGATGTCTGTTGCAGCAGCTGGTTAT
Source organism: Nematolebias whitei (assembly GCF_014905685.2). Taxonomy (NCBI): domain Eukaryota; kingdom Metazoa; phylum Chordata; class Actinopteri; order Cyprinodontiformes; family Rivulidae; genus Nematolebias; species Nematolebias whitei. The sequence continues at coordinate 20,279,497 of NC_056509.1, forward strand.
AGGACCCGAGCGTGTGCAGACCTCCCCCTCCAGCTTCCTGTCGTCTGATCACATGACATGGCTTTCAGCGAGGAGGAAATCTGACTACACGCCGATTTGACCTCGTTTTTCTACACCAAGGATGTCAGAAATAGAAAACCGGAAACAAACCACACAAAGTTTCTGTTTGCGAGGGAAAGTTCATCCTCACAGCTCCGAGTGGTTTGAACAAAGCTGACACGGCTCTGGGTTGTGATGGGGGAGGGGGCGTCAGCCAACATGAGTTCAGCTTCTTTGTCATAGAATGATCAGAAGTGATGCAGCCGTGTCATCAGTCATCTAAAACTTTCAGACTTATGGACTTTTTGTGTTCTTGTGAAATCAAAGAAATTCACCGGACGTGCTCTCATCCTAAATGAAACCTGAAGCAGGTCTGCTTCCTCCAGGGAGACCGTGCTTCTTACGGTTAACTCTGGAAAGATTCCTGGTTTCAAGTCTTGTACTTCCCAGTGATGTTTCCTGGTGATTCAGCAGTTGGATTCTCCCCCCCCCCCACTCACAGTACAACGAACATTTCCTCCATCCAGCGCTCGGAGCACACAGTGTTCCTCCTGCCACTCAGGGACTTTCAGCGCCGTGACTCAGACCTGCTGACCTCGCCCAGCAAAGGAAATCCCGTTCTGTTCCAAGAGGGGCCGAGTGTTTTCACAAGAGATGACTGGAGCCTCGTGAAGCCGAGACGCTCGCAGCTCAGGCCGTGAACAGTTCGGTTTATACGAAGGGAAATTCAGTTGAGAAACAGCAGCTGAAGCAGTTCATGTTCATAAATCTGGTTTTATTTTCAAACGTATGGTAATAGTGTTTAAATTCACACCAAGTACAAAAATAATATCTCTGTATTTACAGTATAATACACGTCTGCTAAATACATTATGTACATGTATACACAGACAGCAGCCGTATGGAGGTCCTGCCATCTTTGACTGCAACAGTCTGGAGCGCACGTGGCCAGAACAGACAGTTCATTCCAGTCTGAAATCCCCGGCCGACACCTGTGGTTCTGCATGATGAATGGGGGGGGGCCTGCTCCGTCCCCGTTTGGGTGAATGCCGTGCCTCGGCGAACCCAGTAGCAGCTCGATACCAGCGAGAGACGCCGCTGCTTTACTTTCCAAACTTGATGTCGTCATAAACCTGGAGACAAGACGAAACGTTAGAGACGCGTCCTCTGAAGGTCCGTTTAGTGGAACCTGCGGTTCTGAAGCGGATACTGACCTCGTCCTCCGACAGGCCCTCCATGTCGCTGTCGTCCGACTCGCTGTCGGGCATGTCCCTCAGCTCCTGCGCCGTCCTGTCGTACAGCTGCGAGCGGATCTCGTCGTCGTGGCGACCGAACGTGAGGTGGTACGGCGTGAAGCCGCCGTAGTTCAGGCAGTTGACGTCGGCGCCGAGTTTGAGGAGGCAGCAGACCAGCGTGGGGTTCTGGTGATCGACGGCCAGGTGAAGAGCCGTCCGCCCGCTGCAAGGTTCCTACAAACAAAAACAAACTTTTAGGTCCTTGTTCGAGGCTGGAGGGGTTCATTTGTTCCCCTTGAATGAGAAGGTTTGACCTTCGTGTGCAGGACACCCACCTGCGCGTTGATGTCTGCACCCAGCCGAACGAGACTTTCCACCAGAGAAATGTAACCGTTGATGGACGCCAAGTGGAGACAGTTGTGTCCTGGAGAGAAAAAACAACGTCGCGTTAAAAACCCGATTTCAGAGAACGCTCAAATGAAAGATGCACGGCGCTCGTCCTCAGGCTCCACACTTACCGCTGTAGTTGTAGGCAGACAGGATGGAGGTGAGGCGGCGCTGGCAGTTCTGGGTGATGACCCCAAAGCAGGCGAGGGAGCCCCGTTTGCAGGCGATGTGAAGGGGCGTGTTGCCGCTGTTGTCGACAAGAAGCGGGTCGGCACCGGCCTTCAGGAGTCGGTCCAGCAGCTGGGGCTGGTTGGTGATCACTGCCAGGTGGAGAGCCGTCTGGAGGAGGAAGGACATTTATTACCCTCTGCTGCACCTTTACAGGAGACCTGATGACAACTTCAGGTGTGGTGTTGATAATCACCTGTCTTTGGTGGTTCTGGATGTTGAGGAAGGAGTGGCTGTGAGACAGCGTGATCATCTGTTGAGCATGTTCAGTGGATTCATGGATGATGGCCAAGTGGAGCAGCCTGTGAGAGGGGGGGGAGAATAGGTTAGGCAAAACAGCTTAAAGAAGAAAAAAGAAAAAACTACACCGAAGAGGAAGTGGGCTCAGTCAGATCAGAGAACAAGAGCAGCGCAGCGTTTCGCAACAGCGGAGTTTTGTCGGGTTATTTCCACCAGTTGTGGCTCGACACATCTGAAGCTTTATCAGTTCCTGGCAGCAGGCCAGGGACTTTCCTGAACGCGCACTTCAGCGCCGCCCAGACTGCGCACGAACACTGTAGCGCGCACGCCTCCAAGAAAAAGCTGTTTTTGTGCAGCTTTAAAACATTTCCACGCGCCGTTCTGCAGCTTTTAGCTCGTTTTAGCTCGTTAAAATCACGGCACTGCTCTGCTGCGCATGCGCAACAACATGGCGTAAGGGGAGAGGACTCGCATGCGCAGGGTAAAAAAATAAAATAAAAAACGGGGGGG
>NC_056509.1:20282235-20290114 GCF_014905685.2 Nematolebias whitei
GAAGGCAATTTGCAACGCAAAGTAATAAAATCACGCATAAAATCCACTTACGTGTCTCCGTCTTCAGTGACCGCGGTCCTCCACGGCTCGTAGTCCTCGCAGCCGGGTTCCGTGGAGCAAACAGTCATGTCCTCGAAGTCCTTGGACAGGACGTCCTCCTCTTTTAACGAGTCCACGCCGCTGTCCAAGCGGTCCTCGAAGCAGGGTAGGCCTTTCCCGTGCTTGGCCTCCATATTGTCCAGGTTATAATCCATTTGTCTTTGGTTTGCTGCTGTGTTTACGTTCATGCTAACTTAGCTAACGCGCTACCGTCTGTAAATGGCGAAACTGTGCTGCTGAGGGGAGGCGCGCGGGCTTATATATGGCTGTGGGCGGGGCCTAAGCGGGGATTTCCAATTGACTAGAAACAGCCAGGGAAACCACACGGAGGCTCTGTGCTTTTGAGAGAAAAATCCCCCCCACTCTCCAACGGACACTCAGAATGAAAACCTGTAGTTTCCTATTAGACACCTATTTTCACCTGTACTGTGTGCAGCTCGGAGGACGCATGTCACCGGTGATTTCAGTGAATGAGACACGATAGGCATGAATGAGATGCAGGCAGCCCCTGAATGCCTCATGAAGATTCCCTTCTTGCTCTGGGGGAAATTATCAGCCTCAAGGCGGCTGACCAAAACGCAGCACTGCGAATTTTTCCGTCCTGTCACCTTTGACCAAATTAAAAGTCGATTTTGACAAGTTTCCAGCATTTCAAAAGTCACTCTAGCACTTCTGTGGAAATTTCCTGAGCAGTTAATATCTTACCTGCTGAGGATGGCTCTTTAAACGCCTCTGTATTTGCTAAATAAAGGCTGGTTTAAATATGCAGCCAAGACCAAAGTAAAGTGCTGATGTCTTAAAACAATCATTTCAATTTGTTAATTTATTAAACACATGTTCAGAAACGTTTATGGACATTTGCAAGCATAAATAGCAGCAAAATGATCTACCTATATTTTGTCGTGAACATGTTAATGTGCAAAATTCACTATGTACATTGGAATAGATGGTGATTTAAATACCAGTGTTTGCATGAACCACTATGAAGTTCCTGTGTAGAAGGCAAAGTGGGTTTTAGAAGCGGTTTGGACTGCACAGTACTGGCAAAGTGTTTTCAATAGGTGGGCGTCATTAGACTGTAATGGACTGTTCCATCCCTAATGGCTAAGCACACGTCTGTTTTCTGTTTCATTTGGATAGTTTCCACTCAAAACTACAAAATGCACGAGTCTTATAAGAAGCACATCTGGTTTTGTAAGATTTGCATGTTTTTAAATGAATATTTCACAGGAAAATCAGATTGTTTTTACATTATGCATTTGTATGCTTGCAGTTACAAACGTAATGTATTACTTGTTGTCTTCCTCTAGCATCTGTTTGGTCTTTTATGCCAAATTCTGCAAAATGCACCGTCACGTTTAGAGCATCTTTTACACAATTACTGTTATAGAAAGGATTATTAGGACAAAAAGTCCTTACAAGTGTGTCTGCATGTTTAAACCACACGTTCACGTGTCAGAATTGTGCAGAAATTTTCACCCAGTGTGTTCAGGGAACAGACAGAGGAAGGAGTTTCACACTTTTCGTAATGCCGGTTCATTCTACACAGCTATGCAGCATCCTTTGTGCAAATGAAAGAGGAGGAAATATTCTGAAGTTTCCTCATAAAGGTCAAACGGCGCATGCCACCACACAGAATTGGACATCTAATTGTGCACCTGCTTCAGATTGTTTGAAGTAAGTAAGGTTCCTCTGAGAAGTTCATGACAACTAAACACTGTACCTGTTTTAGGTAGCTCCATGAGCGACCTCAGTTTGAAGCAGACTGAGGCGCTAACGGTTCATTACTGACATCATAGAGCGACTTCGATCGAAGAAGTTTTATAGTGACACTGTTTTATGCTTTACATTGTGCTGAGTTCTGCATTACATGATTATCCCTGCAGAAATATTTATTTTATCAGTGCTTAATGCAGCACCAAGCTGCACCACATGCAGCTAGCTGCTGCTATTTGGACCGGCACATAACCACACAGTTCTGTGTAAATAAAAAATAGTAAAGTGACAACTATGTAAATGTTTAGAAGAGATATGTTCACATGAATTGCTATAAAATTTTGGAGATTAAAGTTGTTTAAAGACGTCAGCCATCTACTTTAGCCGTCACCTCGGTCCAGCTAGCCATTAGCTTGTCCATCAATAGAAACGCTACAGTGCCTTAAGTCAGCAATTTTCTTGTACGGTTTGAATTTTGATTGAGATTTTTCATCACCATATGGCGCCCTAGTCACTCGTCACAACGTTCAGCAAAAGTACACGAGTCGTGCACTACATTTGTGAAAATGGACCATAACACATTGCAATCTGAGCTGGCACGCCACGCTAATCCAGGCTAACGCTAACAACTTCTACTGTGATTTACAGACTTCTATATTTAAACAGTTTAAGTTTTATATAGGAAACGTGTTAAAGATACGTCATAAATCACAAAATAAAGTGAGACGTATTTCGACTTTATTCGTTTTTTAAATTATGAGCACACAAACTACAACTCTATCAACAGTTGTTCTGTACAGAAGTATTTTGCAGGTTCATTTACCGGTAATACACAGTTTTAAGGTGTTTAAATAATATTGTAACAGCAGGAATCTATAAGTGTGTACATTTTTAAAAATGCAACGGAAAATTAAAGAAACGCTTTATCTGTAAATAAATATTTATCAAGTTCAAGTCAACTTTATTGTTGTTTTCATCACGTGTGGTACATGAGGTGGAACAAAATTATGTACACAGGGTCCCAGGTACATCCAAAAATAGCAAAATATAAAGTATATAAAGTAACACTTTACTAATGTAAATAAATATGGCGTAACAACAACAGCCCAAACATGAGACTGTGGTGAGCAGATAGGTATGAATGAATACAGCAGCATGATGTAATCAGCAGCATGAGATCAGCAGCATGGATAAGTCACATATCACAAATTAAAGTGGCATTACAGTGATTTATCTTTTTTTCTTCTTACAGTGATTTTTCTGGTTAAGGATTTATGAGTCTAACAGCTTCAGGGTAGAAGCTGTTCCTAAGTCTAGTGGTTCTACACTTAATGTTTCACAACCTTCTGCCTCATGAAGATTGGTGATGTGTGATACATTTTCTCTGCCAAAACGAGTGAAATTATCATGTCTATAGTGCCTGACGTGAGCGACTAAATGGGTGAACGAATTAATATTAACAGGTAAGATATTAACTGTTCATAACCTTTACACAGAACCCAACTTCCAGGGACTTGAGTGATCCCTTTAAATCTCTTTTGGATGTGAGCGTTTGTATAAATTACAGCTTGGATCCTGGAAAATTATTGATACATTTTATCTAAAAATGTACAACTCAAAAATCTTTATTCGGGAAACAAACACCGTCATTTGGCTTTGTACCCCTTTCTTATGCCACTTTTAACTTTTTGCAAGCACTTTGCTACCATTATTGTTACGATAGCATACAATTACATTTAGTTTATAGCTAGCCTTCTTCTTCTTATAGCTTTAAGCTACTTTCTGTTTATGATAGTATTTTGCTACATTTTTTTTGCTAATGCTGCTTCTTTTAGCTTTCTCCACTCAGTTTTATCTTCTCCTTCAGCAGAGTCATTCATTCATTCAACCTTTATTTATACAGATAAGTCACATTGAGCCTCGAAGACTCATTTATAAGAGAGACCTCGCTCATTTCATTCATTGAGTCATTCAGGACTTGGCATTCATGTTTCACAGAAGATGCTATTTCTATTTTTTCTTGCAGCATTCCTAAGGGAACACCTTGCTGTTGCACAACTTGGTATCACGGTGCGTGAGAGAGCTACCTGTCTGGGCTGCCCTGGCATCTCAGATAAAGCCCTGGGATTACTTTAGTTTGCATTGTGAAAGGTACGGCTCGGTGCAAACATAGCAACAGTATCCAAGGCGAAGCGACAGGTTCACACCTCTGTGGGCCGTAGAAACTGCACCGCACAAACCAAACATGCACACGCCCAGCTGAGCTGTGACTGCACGCTGTGTCTGAGAGCGTGTGACATCAGGCCAACGTCACTCCGTCGAACGCTCGCCGCCCTGCGTGCCTGCTGAATACCAAACATTCCTCTGCCCAGTTTCATAACAAGGCATCTGGGACATTCTGTTCTTGCTGTTCAGTGGGTTTTTTTTTTTTTCTCGTTGCTAAGATGGTCTGTGTTTTTATGTTCTGGTGCTCACCCCACATGGGAACTAATGGAACTTCCACTTTTCTTTGTTATCAAGTATTCGTGTCACCACTTGTCCTGTTTTAACCACAGGGTTGCTATGGAGACCAAGTGCTGAAAGAGCAGAGATGGTTTTGTTATACTGGTCTACTTGTCCTCTGTCTGTATGTTGGCACAGCCTGACCAGTCTGAGTCAGCAAAGTCTCCCTGGGTTCATCACATCCTGCTGGTGCGATGCCAGCACACTCAGCTGATAAGAGTCCAGCTCATGAAACTTTCCCATTGTCTCCAGCATGACACGACCAACCTCAGCTGATCGCAGGCTATAGGGTTTAAAAACAGCACAGCAAAAAATAGCTTTGCTTTTTTTAAAAAGAGAAAAAAAAAATCTTCCTGTCCTCAGTACTAATCATGTGCTACAAGTTGTTCCAATTCCGTTTCAGTTCAGTTTATTCATTTAGCGCCAAGTCACAACAGAAGTTGTCTCAGGGCACTGAACAGAAACATTCAGATATATTAAAAAATAAAAAGATTAGTAAAGTTATCCGTCTAATAGGGGTGTAACAATACATCGATTAAAATCATATATTGATTCAATGATTAATGATTCAATTATATTGTGGCAAAACTAAACATGGATTCATTTAGTCATTTTTAAATACGCTTTTATTTTGAAATTCCCAAGGCAAGTCTTGTGTCACCATTTCCGTGCGCGGCTGCGCTCTGCGGCCGCCTCAGCAACACGGCAGACGAGGCAGAAAACACAGATAATGAACTTCACTCTCCTGCTGGATTTAAATCAACACTGTGGAAATATTTTTGTTTCCAACAGAAGGACGGCTCAACACACAGAACTCATGTCGTATGCAACAGGTGCCAGTGAGAGTTCAAATACTCAGGAAACAACTAATTTGTTCGTTCACCTGAAGAAGAAACACGGCATTGATAGCCATGTTCTGTAAGCTCAATATCTATTTCTGTTTCTTTATAACTGAAAGGTAATCAGGACACTTTTTTTTATGTTAACTGGTTAAAAAAATGCACCTGAACATGAGAAATGTGAGACGATACTGAACAGGTCAATTATTTTATTTTTTCATTAATTAAGAACAATTGTATTTTTATTTAAATACCTTGTGTTTGTAATAACAGAAACAAAATGGTTAAATCATATTTGAATTGTTTTTATAAATTTATTTATATGTAAATGAGATGGGCATTTGATATCGCAACATATCGATCACAGACTTGTGAATCGAATAGAATCGAAATCGTATCGTGACTTTGTGATATCGAGAAAAATCGTATCGTCATACAAACAAATCAATATAATATTGTATCGTGGTAAAGCTGGTGATTTACACCCCTACTATCTAAGGAAGCAGCAGATTGTGTTGAATCTTCACTTTGTTGCAGTCTCCCATCCTGAGCAAGCACAAAGGCAACAGTGGAAAGAAAACACTCCTTGTTAACAGGAAGAAACCTCCAGCAGAACTCAGGACCAGCAGCCATCTGCTTCGACCGGCTGGAGTTTGAGAGGAACAGGAAGGAGAAACGGACACAGAATGGCAGGTCCAGAATGGAGGCGAGCAGGTCCTCACTAGGAGGAAAGACAAACATAAAAACAATGTTACGATAGAAATAATTACTAATACAAATTATTCATTTGTATTCATTTGTAACTATTCATTTGATGAAATTAGCTCAATTTGTCCTCCAGTAGTCTGAGCATATAGCAGCAGAACTAAGGGCTAGCTCACTAACTATAGGATTTATCAAAAAAAAAAAGAACGACTTAAAGCCTAATCTTAAAGTAGATGATGTGTCAGCCTCTCGGACAGAAACTGGAAGTTGGTTCCACAAGAGAGGAGCCTGATAACTGAAAGATCTGCCTCCATTCTGCTTTTGTAAACTCTAGGAACCACAAGTAAACCTGCAGTCTGAGAGCGAAGTGCTCCGTTAGGAAATAATTTGAAGATATTTAAAGTTGACTGAAAGTTCAACAGGAAAGCTAATGGTTGCAGGGTTTGCTGCCGAGCTGTTGGCTTGTATTTTATAAATGGATCTCCAACTACTTGCACACATTGACCTTGATACATTGTTGTTTCTCTGTTCTACTAAAAGTTGTTGTTTGTGGCACAAAATAATGTAATTATTTTTAAAATCATGAAAGTTTATTACATTTTTCGCACAAGGACATAGTTTCTATTAGTTCTAATCTTTTTGTCTCATTTGTTTAACTGGGTTCTCTTTATCTACTTTTAGGACTTGTGTGAAAACCTGATAATGTTTTAGGTCATATTGGTGCAGAAATATAGACAATTTTAAAACATTCACAAACTTTCAAGCACCACTGTGTAATGACCACATTACCCCACATCAGAGTGGAGTGGAGTCATTTTGCCCTCCTGCAGTTTAAGCCTATAAAGGGCAGCTCAGGAAACCCTAACTATAGGATTTATCAAAAAGTAAAGTCTTAAGCATAATCTGTCTCCCTTTCTGCTTTTAGAAACTCTAGGAACCAAGCACAAGTAAATCTGAAGTCCAGGAGCAAAGTGTTCTGTTGGGAAAATATAAACCAATAAAACCTCAGCTTGACTGTAAGATGGAGCTAGGTTGTTGAGAGCTTTGTAGGTTAGAAATATAATTTCAAATTCTATTCTGAATTTGACAGGGAACCAGTGGAGAGAAGCTAAAACTGGAGAAATATGATCTCTCCTATCAACTCTCGTTAAGACTCTGGCAGCAGCATTTTGGATCAACTGAAGACGTTTTAAAGAAGTTTTTGGACACCCAGATATTACAGAATTACATTAGTCCTGTCTAGAAGTGATACAATGTTTCTAAGCTTAGAGATGGAAGAAAATGGTCCTCATAATATTTTTAATTTGGGTTTTAAATGACATTGGGGGTTTAATTTAATTGGGTGTTAAAATTTGCACCTTCTACTTAAATACACAGTGCATTATTTTCTCTATAATCAGCCACTTGTTGACAATGTGCTAATCGAACTTGGCTCCAGGAACTAGAAAAAATTAAATTGCCAACTATCTGTAGCTGAAATGATGGACTCTCCTATTTTCAGAAGGAGCATTGGCTTGAGTTACTTGGATGAATATTTTATACACTTGAAAGATGTAATTATTTATTCATTAAGAAAGTTGGTGCATCTGCTGTGACCCAACAAGCAGGAGGCATACAATTCTGACTAAGAAAAACCAGCAGGCTACTATAAAATCATTGGGTAACTCTCCTGCTGCCCTTGGGTCAAACTGACCTGCAAAGTCAAAATGACCCCAGTTTTAAAACCGGTCTCATGGGTCATTTTGAACCCAGGGCAGCAGGAGGGTAATCTAACAGAGCAGCTGGTAAAAGTCCAAATGGCAAACATTTAAACTCACACAGAGAGCCCAATTGGGATTTATTGTCCCCCGTTGCAGCACAAAAAGGGGGATTTGGAAATACCCGCCATCTGTCTGTCTGTCTATCTGTCTGTCTGTCTGTCTGTCTATCTGTCTGTCTGTCTATCTATCTGTCTGTCTGTCTATCTGTCTGTCTATCTGTCTGTCTGTCTATCTGTCTGTCTATCTGTCTGTCTGTCT
>NC_056509.1:20290214-20296792 GCF_014905685.2 Nematolebias whitei
TCTGTCTGTCTGTCTATCTGTCTGTCTGTCTGTCTATCTATCTATCTATCTATCTATCTATCTATCTATCTATCTATCTATCTATCTATCTATCTGTCTGTCTGTCTGTCTATCTATCTGTCTGTCTGTCTGTCTGTCTATCTGTCTGTCTGTCTGTCTGTCTGTGAATGTTCTGAGTGCAATAACTTGAAAAATAAATGAGGTACCCACTTCCATTTTGTTGTGACTACGTCTAAACATAAAAAGTGTGAAAATTGTGTCACCACAACAAAATTAGCTATGTTTACATGCACAAATTTTTTGACCAGATTGAAATGTTTTCAGATGAAATAATGTTGATGATTTTATGATTTATTTATTTTAGACGTTACCGCACTCCCTGACTGAGCTACAGGTAATCCAGATCATTTTGAGCTCTTTCAAAGTTTCTAGTAGAAATGTTGTCGCTCACCGACCAGGTTTGCTTCCCTGACATGCTAATATTATTAGCGTTACCCAAGCGGAAATGACAAAGTCGCACATGCGCAGTCAGGTCAGTTTATCATGATCAGAAAAAAATGAACAGATCAAGTGTTTACATGCGCACTGTTTGGGTTATTAATCGGCGTAAACCACCCGTTTCGTTCTGATCACAAATTATTTCGGATCAGCTGAATAAACAAAAAATAACCCGAACAGGGTGTTTACATGGCGCGTTTTTATTCCGAACGGCCGTTTGGTTCAGTTACTTATGTCCATGTAAACATAGCTATTCAAGACCACAACCATGTATTTGTGTGTGTGTGTGTGTGTGTGGGGGGGGGGGGGGGGGGGTTAAACCAGTCACCCCAATCATTTGAGGAAACTATGCTCTCCAGTTTTTCTATATTACTTAAAAGTAGAGTTTCCTCGATAGATTGGGGTAGCCTGTACGGTGAGTGAAGATTAATCTATGGTGGCATGGCCAACACTGGCCACCCCCTGACTCCTCCAGTGCTCCTGGTGGTGGATAAAATTTCCCTCTCCACTCACCAGGATCCATTATTCTGCACTGCCTGGGACAAGAAAAAAACCTACCTCTCTTATACTCCATAGTGTAACTCCTACCCACTACATCTTGCACCAAAAATTAGGGGTGCACCGATTGCAGTTTTCTGGCCGATGGCCGAATTCTAAAAAGTCTGAGCTGCCAATTCCGATTTTGTTTTATAAGCGACACTGTCAGGTGTTATAAGGTCACAATGCACCATCAATTTTCTGATCTTGTTTTATTGAAAAACATACCCTTGAACAATATCCTAGAAACAATACAAACTTGTTTTAACTGGCCATGACTTAGTGCTCTGAAATATAAATGAAGTTCATAAAATTGTTGTTAAAACTAAAAAAAATCGTCAAAATCGGTTTCTCATGCAAGTATCAGCAGATTTCCGAGTTCCCAAAATTAAGGAAATCGGGGCTGATAAGTCGGCCGGCCGATTTATTGGTGCACCCCTACCAGAAACACTTGCATTATATTTTTAATTCCAGTCCAGAAAAACGTCAATCTCAAAAACTACAAACAGTCACTGTTCAAATTGTTCAGCAACTGGAGACATCGTCATACAACTTGTTAACCTTTAAATCACAGCAGTGCTAAAAGTAAAACCATAGATGTCACAACAATTATATGTGATTGGGACGTGTCCCCCTCACATTTAAAAAGTATTCATTTTGACCCCCCACGTTTACCATGAAATATTAGTTTACCCAGCGCTGGAAATGTTAGTGGACTTGAGAAGGTATGAGCCTACCAGGAAGCCAGTTTCGTTTGAGGGGGTCGATGTGGAGGTGGCCAGGATCTACAAATATCTGGGCATACAACTGGATGACAGGCTGGACTTGTCAGTGAACATGGACTACCTCTACAGGAAGGATCTACTTCCTGAGGAGGCTTGGGTCCGTCAGAATCTGCAGGAAACTACTGCTGATGTTCCACCAGTCTGTGGTAGTCAGTGTCCTCTTCTGTGCTGTTGTGTGTTGGGGAGGCAGCATTAAAGAGCAGAGATGCAGGGCGACTCAAGAGGCTGGTGAGGAAAGCTGGTTCTGTGGGAACAGAACTGGAGTCCCTTACATTGGTGGCAGAGAAAAAGGCCCTCAGTAAGCTACTATCCATCATGGACAATGCTGGCCATCCTCTGCACAGCACCTTCATGAAGCAGAGGAGCTCCTTCAGTGGTAGACTGCTGTCCCAGCCCTGCTCCATGTTGTCCTTCAAGCCATCAGACTGTTCAACTCCTCCCCGTACAGTTAAAATAGAGCCTTGTAAATCTGCAGCACCCCGGACACTTATGTATGTGTTTGTATGTATATTTACATGTACATATGCACATGTATATACATGTATATGTATATGTATGCATAGATGTGTATGCATATATATATATATATGTATTAACCTTTATTTAACCAGGCAAATCCCATTGAGATCATAGATCACTTTTGCAAGGGAGGCCTGAGCCTGAAGGCAGACCAACATGCATGTTTTTGGTCTGTGGGGGGAAACCGGAGTGTATCACCTTGTGCATTCACATACCACTAAAAGTCCACTCCGGGTTTTCTTGGTTACCTACTACAACAACACACACAAATCTTAGGTAGCACATCTGTATTGCGCGCCACTAGCTTAGCTCTAGTGCCGGAAATTGTCGACCGGGGGAGAGGTTTGTTAGGAGGTGTGAGAGAAGCGGAGCGTTCTCTATTCAAACAAGGAGAACTGTTGGTCAGGCTACTTCTTGTTGTTCCATGCTCTCTAAAATAGTTATTGAATCAAGTGTTTACTTATGTAGGTAAATATAGATGTTAACAACCCATTAAAATACACCACAATGCCTGTTATGGCATCTACTTTATTCAAAATTTTCTGGGGGAGGACCCCCAGAACCCCCACCAGTGTCTCCCCACCCCACACACACATTACAAATGCTTCTGACGCCTATAAGTAAAACTACATAAAACTTTTTAAAAGTAACAGACAAAACTCTATAATGTCTATAAGGACCTTATGTCATTACTGAATATTTGATGGTTGTATGAAAAAATGGATTTTAATGAAAATTTATGGAAAGCAATCGTAAGTACACGGACAACTTCTACAACCAAAACGGCTACCATTCAGTCGATAATAGGATATTTTTTGGTATGGTAGTAGCTGAGAGTCATCCTCAACATATACTCTGAACCTTAACAGATTGCATGGGTCTATGTTGTATGAGACTGGGCACAATATTTTTCAGTTTTGACCTAAATGGCTACAACCCTGGCATAGAACGTGGTGGGTGTTTGCATTCCTTCAAGAAAGATTCCATCTTTATTGTTATTTGGTACTTAGAAGTAAAAATTCTGGTATTCAGGAAAGTGGGTGTGTGGTGTGATGGTTGGGGTTGGAGATAATTTAATTCTGAAAATGATTGCATCATGGTTGTATTGTGAAACTGAAACATTTGCAATATCAGGAGAGCATCCATTGTTGTCACTTCAAGGAACACCGTGACATTAAGTGAAATACTTAATGACTTTCCTGCATGTCCTGCAGCACTCTTTTAAAGTTTTGTAGTAGTTTTAAAAAAGTAGCGTTAGGGTATTTTAGAAAGAAATCATTTATGATATATGAATGTCAGGTTCTCACACATATCCTGGTTTCAAATGACCAAAACTCAGTCAATTTTACAGATTTGGAGCTAAAGTTTGATGGTAGTCGAGAGCAAACTCCAAAATATAGCGCTAACATATCATTTGAGATGTTTGTTGAAGATGTTGGCTTGTAAGGCAGAAACTGCGTCATTCCTTTAAAGAAATCTAGTTGTTTTTTGTTTTATTCTGTAGTATCTTTTGTTTTTAATTGGATCCTTTCATCTTCCACGTTCATTTTTTTAATGATTTATTTCTGAAACGAAACAAAACCTGCTGTTGTTTGGCATATTGTTTTTGTACTACTAGTGCTTAGAGTAATCTTAGTTTATATCTTAGATCTTATTACTGTTTTTTTTTTTTACATTTTATACTTTTGTTGGATGTTACTGGGACCCGGTGTACACAATTTTGTTCCACGTGTGTATGACAAATAAAAAACCTTGAATCCTTAAATCCTTGTTTCTTTGAATCCTTGTAAAACTACATTCAAGAGCATGCATATTATTTATGTCCACGTTGTTACTGCTCGGCTCACTTTGTACTTACTATGGCAGCTGCCCCCCCTCCACTTCTTTTAATATATTATTGAGTTGAAGATAGGCCAATTGGGATCTTTTTTAATATCATTATTGATTATTATTGTTATCTGTGCTTTTTAATACTGGACATTTGGATCTGTAGCCTTGGATGGTTTTGGACATAGGAGAGCTCCCATGTGGACGCTGTAGTTCAAGTTCAAGTATCTTTATTATCCCCAAGGGGCAATTAGTTTCACAGTCAGTAGATGTGTACATACTGTATACACACACATGCACATACACACACATACACATATACACACATATATATATGCATACATATATACACACAAGACATTAAAACATTAAAGTAACAGTAACAGCAAACTTGGTGTCCATTTTCACTGTTATGCTGATGACACACAGCTCAACAAAACCAAACTCCACCCACCCTCCATCCTCACCGACTGTCTCAATGAGCTAAATCACTGGTTTTCTAACAATTTCCTACAACTAAACAGTAACAAAACAGAAATCATTCTTGTCTGTACCAAAAACTCTCTTTCAAAATCAGAAAATCTTCTCATCCCCCTCAACAACTCCCTGCTATCCCCCCTCGCCTCAGGTCAAGAGTCTTGGTGTCATCCTCGACACCACTCTCTCCTTCACTTCACACATCAACAACGTCACTGGGTCTGCCTGTTTCCATCTCCGAAATATTAACCGTCTCCGCCCTTCTCTCACACCTCGCTCCACAGCCATCCTTGTGCACAGTCTTGTGACGTCTCGGATTGACTACTGCAACTCCCTTCTTTATGGCCTCCCCAACAAATCTCTCCAGAAGCTACAATTGGTCCAGAACTCAGCTGCCCGTGTCATCACTCAAACCTCCTCCTATAATCACATCACTCCAGTCCTGCAGCAGCTCCACTGGCTCCCGGTTAAATCACGCATCGTCTTCAAAATTCTTCTTCTCACTTTCAAAGCTATCCACAACCTTGCCCCTCCGTACCTATCTGACCTCCTACACATCTCCATCCCCTCTCGCTCTCTAAGATCCTCCTCTTCACTACACCTCCATGTACCCTCTGCCCGCCTCTCCACCATGGGGAGCCTTCACCTGCTCTGCCTCTCATCTCTGGAACTCTCTACCCCCTGACTTACGAAACACCACCTCTCTCTATATTCAAGACTGCTCTGAAAACACATCTCTTTAGACTCGCTTATCCTTAACTTTGCTGTATGTATTTTATATTCTTTATGCATTTTATATTCTTTATGCATTTTATATTCTTTATGTATTTTATATTTCAATTTATTCCTGTTGATCTTTGCACTGTGCTTGTTGTTTGTTTTTACACGATCTCTCTGATATGTTTCTTACTGTAAAGTGTCCTTGGGTGTCCTGAAAGGTGCTTTTTAAATAAAATGATTAATATTATATAGTATTGAAATTAGTGTCCATTGAGAAACCTGATTGCTACAGGGATGAATGAGTTTTTCAATCTGTTTGTTCTACATCGGGGTTGCAGAAACCTGTGTTCAGATGGAAGCAACCTGAACTCATCGTGGAGTGGGTGATCAGGATCTGCCAGAATCTGCCTGGCCCTATTTACTGACCTCACATTGTGTAGGTCAGCGAGGTTCCGTAGATCTATGTCAGCAGTTTTGCTGCACATCCTGACAATCCCCGGGAGTTTGCTCCTGTTCTTACATGTCAAAAGTCCAAACCAACAGATGAAGGTAAAGTTAAAATAGACTCAATAAAACATTCTCATGTAGCACTCTGGAATTACAGACACGTTTCACGTTGCCCACAGCAACCCTGAGTCTATTTTCAGAGAAAAATTGAGCACAGATTTTGTTGAAAATGTTAAAAATGTATTTGCTGCAACTTGTTTAGGGAAACTGAGAGCCTGCCAAATGTTTTGTAACATTATGGAGACTCCCTCACAAATGCCTTCTCCAACAGAGGAGTGACATTCACAAACAAGTCTTTTGATGGAGTCTTTAAAATGAACGATGGGAACTGAGTCGCAGACAGTTGAGAGTTGTTCTTTTATCTTTCCCCTCTTGTTTTCGTCCTCAGAGGCCAACACACCTATTCTTCTCCTTTACTTTTGACTTACTCAAACATATCAACCAAAAGGTCTCTTACATAAACATACAACAAACCTGAATTACATACTGAGTATCAGTGGTGAGCACAGTTTTACTAATCTGCTAACAGCTCATACTGGAGCTAGTTTTCATATTTAGCAGAGTAGCATTTTTGGTTAGAGGAGTATGTGATCGAAAGGTCACTGGTTCAACTCCCCAGACCAGCAACAACAAAAATGTGGGTGGGAAAGGTGAAGCACCCACACCTGCCTCCACCCTCATTTGCACCACTCTGGGCCCTTGAGCAAG
>NC_056509.1:20297192-20316233 GCF_014905685.2 Nematolebias whitei
TATATATATATATATATATATATATATATATAGTAGATAGTAGAGTGCTGTATGAATGGGTACATGGGGGAACAGATTGTGTTGTAAAGTGCTTTGAGTATCTTGATAAGATAGAAAGGTGCTATATAAGTACAGTCCAACTAGAGGAAACCCATTTTGATTTCACAATCTCCTGTATCTTCAATCTTGTTTTTTTGGGGTCTCTACACAAAGTCCATGACCAACGGTGAGGGTATGAATGCAAACCAACCAGTAAACAGAGAGCTTCTCCTTACAGCTCAGCTCGCTCTTCACCAGAACAGACCGGCTCAGAGTCCACTATACTGTCTCCATTCTTCCCTCACTTGTGAACACAACCCCAAAAACATATTCGGTTTATTAGTAACTCTAAACTGACTCTAGGTGTGAGTGAGTGTGAATGGTTGTTTCTTCGTGTCCCTGTGATGGATTTGCAACAAGTCAGAGTGTCCTTCACTTCTAGAGACCAGGTCCCCATGGCCTGGAAAGGGGAAGCTGGTGAAGAGGAAGAAATAATAAATGGATAGGTGGATGGAGTCTCTACTGTCACAAATCTCAGATGAAAATAAGAGGAAACTAAACAGCCACTGGCCAAAAGGATGGCCCAGCACATAAGATCAACATCATCAGGCCAGGACTCTGCGGTCTACACTCATCTCCAGGCCAGCGGTCACTCTTTCAGGGATGAAGATGTTCACATCCTGGATAGAGAGGAACGATGGTTTGAGAGAGGAGTAAAGGAGGCCATCTTTGTGAAAAGAAATCGTCCATCATTAAACGGGGCAGAGGTCTCCATGTTCAACTGTCCCCCTCTTACAATGCTGTGATTGCTAGTATCACTCAGTCCTCTGTGAACAGTAACAGCCATCAGGATGCTAACTATCGGACGTTAGGCTGATGGTCCTCCTTTTGCATGTAAACAACTAGTTCTGGATGTCACCAGCAAACTGGTTGATCCACTATGAGAAGGTGCTATTTATAAAGCAGAGTTTGTTGCAGCTTCTCAGACTGAAGAAGTCTTTTGGATAAAAGATGAAAAGTTTCAAGAAGAAGAATCCGTCCAGAGGACCTGACTCAACCTTGTTAGATTCATCTACCTGGGTTATTGAGCAGCATCAGGCTGAATGTCAGAAGGCTTCATCTTCCCAGAAGTGCACGTGTCATTCTAGAGCAGCTCAGTATCCTGCATGTTACAGTAATCACTGACGACCCAAACCAGTTCATGTTCTTATGTGTCTGCAGTGACACAACAGTTTCACACCCCGAGTTTCCTCAAAGCACATCTCATGTTTCACTTGGTGAGCTAAAGGAACATTTTACTGACAGTTCACACATGGCTTGGATTAGAAAGTCATGAAGATGATCATTTTAAACTATGAGCCATGATGTTCCTGTCAAAGGGACTTCATAGTTGTCCTGTTCAACTCATGTTGGATCAGATCACGAGTTTCACTTGAGCTGTTTGCTCCTCTGTGCGTTTTCTCGTGACTCTTCCCAATCATTTAGCTCCGTATCTAAAGTCACTGATCCTGTGTCGCTTACTTAAATAAACCTGTTTCCTTCACAACCATCTTCTTGCTTCCTACTTTGTTGTTGTGCTGCAGCTTCTGAAAAAGTCACACAAGACATCTGAAGCTTGACTGCTGCTTTCAAAGCGAGGCACAAAAAATATGTAGAAAAAAAAAAATCTGCGTCCTCCCCTTTGATACCTCGGTTTCATGCTGAATGTACAAATGCATATTTTTTCAGGGAAGCGTGGGCGTTATTCGGAGAAGGGGTAATACCTCTGTTTCCATCTTCAGGCATTCCCACACACACACTCACACACGTAGACTAAGATTTTATTGTTTTATTTTGACATCCGACAGTGTTACTACACATCAGCTCTACAATAGTTGGACTCCCCGCTGCTTGAGTACAATATGCCAAACAATCCACCTCCATTACTGCTGTACATCTGTGACTGAAACTGAGACAACTTGTCAGGGTGAATATGCAAAAACAGTTAATTTTATGCAAATGTTAATTGCATCATACATTAGGAGGGTTTTTGATGTGAACTGAGGCTGAAAAGCCACATCCTGAGAAAGCAGATCATTCACAAAACTCAACGCAAGTCAATAAGCCTTTACGTATTTGTATTATTTTATATCACTGAATACTTCATAAAAACTCTAATACTTGACAGAACAGAATATAAAAAGTACAGATGGAAAAATACACTTTCTCTTGGAAGAGCTACTTATGACAAGTTTGTGTATCTAATTGCTAATAAATAGTTATTTTAAGTTGCATTTCCTCTTTTTATTGACGTCTGACCTAAAATCATCTTCCACTGACTGTAAAGAGCATTTTCTATCTAAAAATTAATTTGGACCTGAATGATTCCTGATTGTTCTGTACGTGAACCATTCATGGACAACGACGCAGCTTCAGATAAATAAAAGAAAATTAAAAAAAAAACTTGATTTATTATGAGATGAAGTTTCTTTGATTGATTGTGAATTCATTTGAAACATGGATTTTTTTCTTTCTTCTTTCGGCTGCTCCCTCCTTCAGGGGTCGCCACAGCGAACTAAGTGGCACAAAGACGGCAACTGTTTTTACGTCGGATGTCCTTCCTGACACACCCACAGACCATGGAGCTACCACAGCCCTCTGTGTGGAGCAGAGAGCTGGCATCTTGGATGCCTGGAGGAGCAGATGGTGGGGTTAAGGGCCTTGCTCAAGGGCCCAGACTGGAGCAAACGAGGATGGAGGCAGGTGTGGGTGCTTCACCTATCCCACCCACATTTTGATCGTCGGTACCAGGAGTTGAACCGGTGAGCTTCTGATACAGGCCCACCTTCTCTAACCTCTGCACCACCCCTCCCTCATTTGAAACATGAATAATGCTTTGACGTATTGACGTATTGATACTTGTATTGATACTTTGATGTCTTGAACCACTTTGGCTGTGGCTGCCTGCCTGGCAGGAGTCGACGGGGGACAGGACAGCCCCTAGAAACCATCTTATCTCCAGCAAACTGGTTGGTCCACTAAAGAAGTGCACTGCTTAGTGGGGAAAACCGTTTACTTGGGACTCCTCAAGCTGATGAAGCCCTCGGGATAGAGGGCAAAATGTCTTTCCACAAAAAAGAAACTGTCCAGATGTCCTGATTGACCATTATTGGATTTTCTACCTGTATGATTGAGCATGAACTTTGATGAATAATGCTATTTATTTATGACTATTTTAATGGAAATGTTTTGCTTTCTAGCAGTTTCATCTGCTTTTTTGTTTTTCTTTTTGGTTAACTGAAGTAAAACATTATTACGTAATGTTTTTTGTAAGTTTAGCAGATAGAATATGGGTAAAAAAAGAAGTCACAAAGTGTCCTAATTAACATGATTATAAGTTTAATGACCCCAAGATGGCCGACTGAAGAGGCATGGACTCAGAATACAAAAGTAAGTGCTTTTATTTATAGTGCTGGAACAGGAGTTTGGGCTGTGGGAGGAAGCAGGGAGCAAGATGAGAATATGCTTCTGAATATCTGGATAGGAGATGATTGTTTGTAGATGTTGTTCTTATGGTAGTTTGTCCTGCAGGTCACGTTGGAGAGGGGGAGATACGAGGTCATAGTTTGCCGATGTGAGGAAGGTGGAATCCAGAGAGGTGCGTACAGCAGAGGGTGATGGTTTGGGAAGTCCAGAGTTGGATTCAGGCTGAGTTCTGGTGTTCAGGTTGATGTCCAGATGATGTCACCGGGAGCCTGGAGGAAGTTGAGGAGACACGGCAGAGCAGAGCTTGGACGAACAGGCAAAAATATCAAAAGGTTAGTCACAGTTCTCAAGGTTCAGGTTTTAGGCTGTCGCTCAATTACCATGGCCAACATAATGCTCCAGCGTTGGTTGAACGTCTGTCAGGGGTTTAAGTAGTGCTGGAGTGGTGGTAGGAAATGAGGTGCAGGTGTGGTTGACTGGATGATTGTCAGCTGTGGGGGGAAAGTGGTTATGACAAAAAACTAGGAATCCTGCAATAATTATGTCTTCATTTGATCACATTTTATTCTCTTTTTTACTGTCACAATTTGGTTTCATAATCAGGTCGTCAAACCCTCGCAAAGTCGTCCCTCGATTCTCAGTTTCTGACTCACAACAACTAAAGTGAGAAGAGTTCCTGATACTCATACGATTCTGTGACAAACAGAGTAAAATTGCTGCAAACATGTTTTCAGGTATGTTCAAATTCAAGACAAACGATTGCAAACATCCATGAGTCTCACAAGGTAAAACTCGCTAATGTTTCGAGTCACTGAAAAAAAAACAACTTACAAATGTTTCGCTATTTGTTGCCACCATGAAGCTCAGTGAGACAGTGCCTTTACGAAGTGTTCACCCCTTGGATGTTTTATGTTTTGATTGCTGTGATAAATTATAAAAAAATAAATCTCTGCACAGTACAGAATCTGCCCTTTTAAAAGTTTTTAACAATATATTGTTAGCAACTGACTCTGGTGACTGTGTTGTCCTCTTGCTTTGATCATAGCATTTTACTTTGTCGTTTGAAACGATTGTGTGTGTTGGGGGGGGGGGGGGGCATCAGCAGTACAGCACTGGACTGGTTTGATCCTACTTAGCCAAGCGTACTTCCTTGTCTACCTTGGTGACCACGTGTCCTCTTCTGCTCTTCTTTTGTGTTGTCCCGCAGGGCTCAGTTTTAGGCCCCTTCCTCTTCACGCTATGCCTGCTCCCTCTTGGCTCTGTTTTTAGAAAATATGGGCTCTCCTTTCATTGTTACATGGATCATACACAGATATATGTTCTGCTAAAGAAAAAGGACTCTAACTCTCTGGGCGCTCTGTTTTCATGTCTGGAGGACATCAAAGCCTGGATGGCTGTGAACTTCTTAAAGCTCAATGAGGGAAAGACAATGACGGTGACGGTCTTTGAAAGCTTCACTGAGACTCTCAATGTAGATGTTGGTTGCTTGGCCCAGTACATCAGGTCAACTGTTACAAACCTCAATTTCAAAGGTCAAAGTCGATGCTGGACTAAAGTTAGAAATTCACATCAGAGCAGTTAAATCTATTTTTTTTCCATCTGAGGCAGCTGGCTAAAGTAAAACTGATTCTTTCTCAGTGGCATTTTGAAGCAGTAATTCACGCCTTTGTGACCACTTGGCTGGACTACTGTAACGCACTCAACACAGGAACCAGTGACTCATGTATCTGTCAGCTTCAGAGGGTACAGAATTCTGCTGCACGGCTTTTAACTGGCACACCAGAGTTTGACCACATTTCTCTTGTTTGCACCTCCCTGCACTGGCTGCCGGTACATTCCAGGATTCATTTTTAAATTATTTTATTTGCTTTAAAAGCTCTTAATGGACTTGCCCCGCCCTATCTGTCCGAGTTGCTACATACACACCCTCTCAATCCCTGAGGTCATGTGATCAGCTGCTTCTGAGTGTGCCGAAGACAAAGCGTAAGCTCAGAGGAGACTGTGCTTTTGCTGTGGCAGCTCCTAAACTGTGGAACGACCTTCTCTTGAACATCAGACTTTTCCCTGTCTGTTTTTAAATCCCTTCTTAAAGCCATCTCTTCTCATTGGCCTTTGACACCATCTGAGATGTTGACTTTAAGCATTTTAATCATTCTGATGGTATGATTGTTTTATTATGTGTACAGCACCTTGGTCCTGTGGGTGTCTAAAGTGCTCTAGAAATAAAGCTGGTATGGTATGGTATGGTATAAATCAGTCATGGTCAGTATAAAATAGCCTATTTGACAACAAAGAAAGAAAGAAAATGTCAAAGTGCAGTACAATATCTATAGAATAAAACTGATTAATAAAAATAAGTAATTCAAAATAGGTCATTGTATAAATGTTAACCCCCTTTGAAGAGATCATCCTAATTAAACTGAGAAAAATTTATATAAAGTGCAAATCAGGGATGGACATAAACTGGTTTCCAAGGTCCTAAACATCCCCTGGAGTTCTGTTAAATCCATCATCAAGAAATGGAAGGAATATGGGACGTGTGTAAATCTACCAAGAGCAGGTCATCCTCACAAACTGTGTGACTGTGATGGAAGAACAGTGAGAGAGACCACCACCACACCTGTGAGCACTGTGAGGGAGTTACAAGCTTCAGCAGGTGACATGGAAGGGAGAGACTGAGCATACAACCACTGTTGTCCAAGCTCACCTTCTGAGCTTTATGGAAGAATGGCAAAGAGAAAACCACTTCTGAATGACACTCAGATTAGATCTCAAATACAGTTTGCAAAAATGGATTCGGACGGCTGGATGGTCAAGTGCTTCTCTGCAGCTGGCCCTAGTAGGAGAAAACAACATACAAGAGGAATAACATACTTTTTATAGGCACTGTACATGTAAATATTCATGTAAATATGTACTTTCGAGTCTTATTCTTAAAAAAAAAAAAGTCAGTTTATGAGCTTCCGTACGGTCAGCGGTGGACTTTTTTTTTTTTAAACTCCCGTCTGTTTGTAAATACGAAGCTACAGGAAACATCTGATTTGCCTAACTTACCATAAAGAATGAAAATACGGGGAAGCAGTTGTCCCGGACAAACTGTGCGATAAGTGTATAGACAACAAAGCTGCAATTACTGTCACTGTGTTGGAAAATAACAAGTGGAGTTTCCAAGAAGAAACTGCATCTGACCTACAAATTTCCCAGCATGTGACTGTGTTTTTATTGTGGTTTTTTAATAACATACTACATTTTCTGTTAACGTTCAGTTTTATAAAGTATGTTAGCAATTTTTAATCTTTGAGATTATTTAGTTGGCCGCTCCATTCTGTTTCAAGACTATTTGCTATGCTAATGTAATTTTAATCCTCTCTAGATGTCCCTGTCCTGTATACAGTGCTCCATTTAAACTTGGAAGTCAGTATTTCTGAATTCCCATGAGGAAATTTCACCTGACTCAACCCTTCAAGGACACTCATAATCCCAAATCCTATCATCCAAGATGGCTGTTTGACCATCAACAGCAGCACTGGCATCAGAAGCACTTGCAATGTGGGGGGAACACACTGGTGGGGGGATCTGGGAGTTTTCTCCAAGACATTTTTCTATAAAATAGATTCCATTTCCTGCATTCTGGTGTATTCTAATTAGGGGTGCAGATTTCCTTAATTTTGGAAAATCGGAAATCGGCCGATACTTGCATGATACTTGTTGTTCTAGAATTGCATCGCTCCATGTGGCTGCATGTTGGAGCAGCTCTGTTACTTTCATTCTGACATTTTGCTTTAGGAAACTTTAATTCTTCTTTTGCTGGATGTAAAGCACTTTTTTTTTTTTTGAATGATTGTTTCCTCTGGGGCAGCACGGTGGCGCAACTGGTAGAGCTGCTGCCTCTCAGCAAGCAGGTCCTTGGTTCAAATCCCGGTCCAGGGGCCTTTCTGGGTGAAGTTTGCATGTTCTCTCCGTGCATGCGTGGGTTTTCTCTGGATGCTCCAGTTTCCTCCCACAGTCCAAAAACATGCATGTTAGGCTGATTGGTAACTCTAAATTGTCCCTAGGTGTGAGTGAGAGAGTGAATGGTTGTTTGTCTCGTTTGTCTCTATGTGGCCCTGTGATGGACTTGCGACCCGTCCAGGGTGTACCCCGCCCCTCGCACAGTGATTGCTGGACATGGGCACCAGCGACCCCCGTGACCCAAAATGGAATAAGCGGGTAAAGATAATGGATGGATGGATGGATGGATGGATGGATGGATGGATGGATGGATGGATGTTTCCTCTGGTATCCGATGCTGTGCAGCTGGAAGGATTTTTACAGAAACTTTTTTTAATTTTGGACATTTGTTATGATGCGTAACCATGGCAACAAGGCAGTTTTCTACAACCAACAGCAGCTGATTAACATCTCAAAAGCTCAAATAATACCTCAACTACAGCCCCAAATCTCAAATTAGTTGAAAGGATGGTATGTGGAAGCATTCTCATCTACCTGCCAGCTGTGCTCGAGTGCCTGACCACTGAAATCCTAGAACTAGCAGGAAACACGGCTCATGACAGCGGAAGGACAGGATCGTCCCTCGGCACCTACAGTTGGCTGTCCGCAGTGACGAGAAGCTCAGCAGACTTCTGGGAGGAGTGGTCATTGCTCTGGGAGGAGTTCTGCCTGGCATTCGGGCGGTCCTACAGCCCGGGGGAACCGAGAGGCCAGAAATCGGTGATCAGTCAGAAAATTGCAATTCGTGCACCCCTAATTTTAATGTGTTGTTAAACATCTACATTTACCTACATAAGTAACCACTTGATTCAATAACTATTTTAGAGAGCATGATAGAATGCTCCCCCCAAACCTCCCACCCCTAGCACTAATGTAGCGCTAAGCTAGCGGCGTGCAATACAGATGCGCTAATTACAGATGTAGTGCTCTGCATCTCTCATGCATCCCAACCCACCAACCCCCAGACAACAACCACCAGCACTAAAGTAGCACTAAGCCAGTGTGCAACACAGAAGTGTCTCCCCCTCCTCCCCCCACTCCGTCAAGGGAAACACTGTATGCAGTGTGGTGAGATGTTGTAGGTAATGAGGAATCAAGTGGAATGGATTCATTCATGAAGAAATAGAAACAGTGCTGGGTGAACTAATATTTCATGGTAAATGTGGGAGAGGGTCCAAATTAATATTATTTTTAATGTGTGTGTGTGTGTGTGGGGGGGGGGGGGGTTCACGTCCCCTTCACTTATACTTGTGACACCTATGAACATCAGTGATATATTTAACAGTAATCTGTTAGTTACTATCTGTCTAACTCGTTGAACCAGTAATCAATACAATATTTTTCATATCTGTGCTTGTTGCCTGTAAAAATGTGTTACGTTGACCAACCTGGCTAACGTGCTTCACTGGTTTCCTGACTTGCAGGTCCAACCTGAGTGGTCCGATTTGTTGAGCTCCAGCTTCCATGATGAATGTGACGCAGTGCCAGCAGAGAAACATGAACTCTTCTCATTCAGTCTTAGTTTAACAAGCTAAGTTTTTAAAATGCATTCTTCAAAGTAAATCAAATAAAGGCTCCTTGCTCTAAGGCAGTTGAACCATGAGTTCATCTATGCAAGTGTGCGATACTCACTCCAGATATTTTTTTAAATGAAGATTTTGTTAAACCAGGCAAAAAGAGATCAAAGAGGCCTGGGCCTGAAGGCAATCTGTCATACCTGATTTTGGATTGCAGGAGGAAACCGGAGTACCCGGAGAAAACACACTCAAACACGAGGAGAACATACAAACTCCACTGAGAAAAACCGGGGTTTGATCCCTGTAACTCTTTGCTGTGAGGCAGCAGTGCTAACCATTAAACCATCATGCTGCCACAACTTCAGCAGGTTTTTGCCGTGTTTGGACCTCCTGTTTATACGCAAACAAAGTTTTAGGAGGGAATAGTGGATATTTTTTATGTAAGCTTGAGCCAGTGCTATTGTTACTTTATGCCCTTTTTACTTTTTTAGTCGTTTTTTTTTTTGAGTGGATCTTGAATTTTTGCTCCATGCATGCATGAATTGTCTCCGGTTTTCTGCTACAGACTGAAAAAAACCATGCATCTTAGGCTAATTGGTAACTCTAAATTGTCCCTGAGTGTGAATGTTTGTTTGTCTCTATGCCTCCCTGTGATGGACTGAAAACCTGTCCAGGGTGTCCCCCGCCTCTCACACAGTGACTGCTGGACATGGGCACCAGTGACCCCCGCAACCCAGA
Source organism: Nematolebias whitei (assembly GCF_014905685.2). Lineage (NCBI taxonomy): Eukaryota > Metazoa > Chordata > Actinopteri > Cyprinodontiformes > Rivulidae > Nematolebias > Nematolebias whitei. The sequence goes on from NC_056509.1 coordinate 20,306,942, forward strand.
AAGGAATATATGGGTAAAATGATGGATAGATGGACGGGTGGACACCCTCCCCACCTAGTGGTGCAACATGGGTACTTCAGCATTTTTGTTAGAAATATATAAACCAAACTTTTTAAATAAATGTTGAAACAAAACCTGCTACAAAAATCTGAAGTGATGTAGATCTGGGAAGCTACGTCCTCACCTCCTTCTACAGGTGTGCAGTGGAGAGCATCCTGTGCTCCAGCATCCACGTGTGGCATGGAGGCTGCACAGCTGCAGAAATAAAAGCTTTGCAGAGAGTGGTGAAGGCTGCACAAAAGTCTGTTGGAGTCAGTCTCCCCACCATCACAGACATCTACACCTCCAGATGCAGGAAGAGGACCACCTGCGTCATGAAGGACCTCACTCACCCAGCACACACACTTTTTGCCCCACTCCCCTCAGGAAGGAGGTTGAGGAGCATTAAGTGTAGAACCACTAGACTGAGGAACAGCTTCTACCCTGAGGCTGTTAGACTCATGAATCTCTAACCAGAATAATCACTGTGAAGAATTGCAACATGTTGCTGCTGATCTGTTTCATGTTGCTGCTGATCTGTTTCATGTTGCTGTTCGGCATATTGTTTTTATGTTATTAGTGCTTAGCATATTTTTTGTTGATGTTTTTCTTAGTTCATATCTTAGATGTTATTACTGTTTTTCTTTTACATTTTATTGTTGGATGTAACTGGGACCCTGTGTACATAATTTTGTTCCACCACATGTACCTGGTGCGTATGACAAATAAAGAATCTCTGACTCTGACTGATGAGGCATCAGGCCATCGAAATATGAGCTCTGGGTTGCAACCCATGAGTTAAAGTTGCGTGGACTTCCAAAAATCTTTGTTTTACTGTAACTGAAGTTAATGAATATTAAAACTCGAGCTTGCTGTCAGGTCAGAGAGCAGAGAATCCTGTCAGAATTTGCATTCCATGTGATCTAAATGACTGGAACAAAATCAACATCAAATCCTAAACTTCTTCTTGTTTTATGTATTCAGAGTCAGAGTCAGAGTTTCTTTATTGTCATTCGCACCTCATGTGGTACATGTGGTGGAGCGAAATTATGTACACAGGGTCCCAACCTCTGTTCAAAATCAGTCGTGTCCATCAGCTGTCCCAAAGTAAAAGGACAGTATTAGAGTTACAAACTACTAGTTAGGTTATTTCTGAGGGGGAGAAGCACTGATATAATCTGGAGACAGAGGCACGAGTCCTGGCTGGGTGGGTGCAGTGATTTGAAGTGAGCAGAGGGTGGTGTGGATGCTTCACATTATGACTGAAGAGAAGGAGGACTGTGAAAAGTGCAATACAATGACTCAATAAAAACAGAAGAACATTCTTTTAAAAGATTCAGGGTGGGCGGTCTTATTTTTCACACAAGATTCACATTCAGAAGCATAAGACTCACACTTAGAACACACAAACGTCAAGTGTTTAGATGCACAATGCCCATTCATTCATCCATTCACACATACATTTTATATCTATCCATTGCTGGGCTGCAGTGACAACAGGTCAGTGGAGGAAACCCAGACACCCCTCTCCCCAGCAGCACTCTCCAGGTCACAGAGAATCACGCCTCCAGAGGGTTCTGGGACTTCCCCGAGGTTTCCTCTAAGAGGAACATCTCCAGAAGATGCCATCCAAGAGGCATCCCAAATAAAATACCTAAACCACCTCAGCTGACTTCTTTAGTTGTGAAGGAGCAGCAGATTGACAGAACACTGTAGCCAGTTGGGTGGGGACCAGCCATACTACGGAGAAAACCTATTTCAGCTGCTTGTACTCAGACTCTTGTTTGTCACGATCCATACCTGACCACCGTAGTTGGGACTTAGAATGTAGACAGCCCAGAAAATCAAGGTTTCCTTTCTGCTTGGCTCCTTCTTTTCCACAACAGATACGAGTGTCTCTGTAATACCACAGCCAAAGCCCTGCTCTGTCGGTTTATGTCCATCCTGCCATCATTCGTGAACAGAACCCCAAGATATTTGAGAGACAGATTCACCTAACCCTGACTGAGAACTGCAGCCTCTGATTTAGAGAGGCTTCATCTCATCCCAGCTGCTTCACAGTCAACTGCAAACCTCCCTAGTGCACGCTGGAGGTCATGACCTCAAGACATGAAGAGATCCATCCATCCATCCAATATTAATCTGTACCTGCTTCTTCCTTGTCATTTGCAAAAATTGCAGATCAGACCCTGAGGTTCCCAAACCTGACACCCTCCTCCTGGTGACAGCACCTTGAGATTCTCTTTCATGAACACCACAAACGGGATCAGGGACAAAGGGCAGCCCTGGAGGAGTCCAACCCGCCCCAGGAACCAGCTCAGCTTTGTTTCAAGAATGTTGACAGCTCTGGTTTTACTTCCAACCCTAAAAAGACACTCCAGCAGCGCAGTCACTTCTGCAGCGCAAAATGCTTTGAGGAACACGGTCAAAGCCTTTTCTAGATAAACCAAACACACGTAGGCTGGAGAGTCGAGCTTCTATAACCCTTCCCATGACCCAGATGAAAGCCACACTGCTCCTCGAGGATCTGACGTACCACCAGTCTGAGTCAATGTAGAAGCATTAATATTCCCAGTAAAGAACAGAGACCACGACAGACTTCCATCAGTAAATGTTCAATCAATGCTTTTTACACTTCATCTGGAAACGTTCATACACAGTCCCCAGTACTGGACTCTTTTTGCCCTTTTGTAAAGTATGCTAACATTTTTTCCATCTATTTATTTCTATATTTGTTCATCTTTTTATTTTTAGGCATAAATAATCAAAACTAAAATACTCTGGAAATAATTTGAAAGGTGGCTTAACCCTACTAATCTAAAGGTCTTTAATGCCCTCAAGTGGTAAAAATGCAAACTGAAGACAATCAGAGCACAGGTCCTGGCAGCACAGGCAAAGCATCATTCAACCTTTATTCATACAGGTTAGTCTCATTGAGTCACGAGGACTCATTTACAAGAGAGACCTGATTTAAACATAACCACAGATGACGTACACACAACAATAAACAGCCATAACATGCATATAAAATGAAAAGTAAATAAAAGTGGTGACACAAAACAAAATAAAGTCAAGCTACATTATGAAACCAGGTAAAATACTAAAAAATGGAACATGTCTGCATTGAACTTAACAAACTATGAGACTTAACTATATTTAATTACCGTATTTTCCGCCGCACACGTCGCACCACCCTATAAGTCACATCAGTCCAAAAATGTCTAAAAAAGTGGAAAAATCCATAAATATGTTGCTTCGCCGTATACATCGCATCTATTATGCGTCACGTTTGTTATGCATCACCGCTGACAACCCGGAAATGTGGGCCAGTGTTGTGCCAAAAACCGATGAACTGCCAAATGGCGGCCGCCGGAGCGTGCACGGGAGGACTTGACCAAGAATTTAACAAGATTAACACTTAAAAACAATTATTTGTTTGCTCAAAATTATAGTAAATGCGTGTCTCAGTCTAACATTTGCTTAATAAATGCACTTTGACGGTCATTTCAGTTGTATTTCAAAACCCGACACACGGAAGGAAACGCGTGCACACAATGAGTCACTGTGCAAATTTAACAAGATAAACACCTAAACAATTATTTGTTTGCTCAAAATTATAGCAAAGGCATGTCTCAGTGTAACATTTGCTTAATAAATGCACTTTAATGGTCAAATTAGCTGCATTTCACCGGGTCGGTACAGCTGGTTTGACGGTTCCAAGCAAAGAGCAGAACGAAGGTGGTCTATGGCAGGCTGATTCAGTCACTAATAGCTGGTGAAGATTCTCAGTCATCCAGGACATGGTAAACTCAAAGAAGCTCAAGAAAGAAGCAATAAAGTATAAAATAAAGTATAATAAATAAAGACCAGTTGTTTTTGTCTTGAACTTTTTTGAATTTATCATTATAGCCACGTTTACCTATTACATGATACAACAACATGCCATATAGCTATTACTACTCTGCTGTCATCAAGTGGTCGAAAGTGGTATTGCTCGTTTTTCAGTCAGATTGAATGAAAACGGTCATATCTCAGCCAAAAATTGGTTTATAAATATGGGGAAAAAATCCATAAATACGTCGCATCGGCCTATCTGTCGCAGGACATGCAAATTATGCAAAATACTGCGACTTATAGGCTGAAAAGTACAGTAACTAGAATTAACTACTTAACTATGAGAAGGTGCTGCTTATATGACCAAATTTGTTGCAGTTCCTCAGACTAAAAAGGTTAGGTATCTGAAGGTTAGGAGAAAACATAAAGTAGGAAAATTTGTGGGGGGTTTTTATAGTACATCTATAAAAGTAAAAATAAAGTAATCATACATACAATGTCTCAGCAGTTCATTAAAAATGAAAATACATTTTATTACACTGAACATTAATCCTCTTGACATAACACGTAAACACAACTTCAGAATCCTTACCTGTGAAAGTATTAAAATTAATTGAATCCAATAATAAATGATATGTAGTTTGTTTCTGACGTTTTCAAGAGCTTGTCTTCAAATCAGGTAATAAACTTTTTTGTTGTTGCTTCAAATAATGTAAAAAAGAGGAGAAAAAAAACTCATGTCTGATGTTACACAAACAAAAACATTATATTTTATTGATGTACAGTACCAAATATATACTCTGATACTTGGCCACAATATTAATTGAAAATCTTTGTTGCATGTCTTTATTTCTACTTTATATAAGTACTGTAATTATCCAAACACTGTTTAGTTATTTATTTATTTTGGACACATTCATTAACTCAGGGCTACTCAGCTGGTGGCCCGCGGTCCGGTGACTTCAATCCAGCCCACCAGTGACTTCATTAAAATTATATATATATTCATTCAACTTTTATTTAGACCAGTTAATCCCATTGAGCCTCGAGGACTCGAGGGTATGTTTTTGGGTTCTGGGTTTTGGATTCTGTTTATTGCATTTATGGTTCAAAACAATAAAATAAACAAATTTAAAAGGTCACAGATCATTTTAATACAAAGTACTTGGTTTATTTACATAATGACTTTAACTGCTGGATGTCCGGCCCCTGTGCTGCTGGTTTCCAGTAACTGTGACCCCCTGAGCAGTTTTTAGAATAGCCCTGCATTAACTGGTAAAGATACATTAGTTGTTTCTTTTTATATCTTTTTAAAGAGTGATATCTCAAATCTTCTCACATTTCTTGAAAAGCCTTTATGTTTGACAACTTGTGTTTGCCTCTTATTATTTGCACACAATCTGAACACAGTCGTGACACAAGACAATATTTGATCTAATCTAAATCCCCCAAAAAATGTTTGATTAAAAGTAAAATTTACAATTTTTAATTCAGGTTCTGTCTGTTAAAGTTCATGAACAGGCTAACAGCTAATCCAGCACCAAAACAGATCGTTGACAGTTAAAATCAACTCCAATCTTATTAATTTCACAATATTTCATGTAAACATCATTTATACACTTTTACATTGCTGTCAAGTTTTAATTACATGATTTTTTTCAGGCAGGAATATTCTGAAACTCCTGCTGAAAGTACCCCAGGCTTAGAGCTACCGTTAGCTAAAAATGCTATTTACACTTGCAAATAACCACAAAACTCTTCGTAAATGACCATCTAATGTAAAACTAAAGGAGATGTAAAGGTTAATAAAATAACGATTGCAAAAACTTTGATGAAAATTTGGCAATTAAAGTTGTTCTCAGCTCTGCTCAGACTAGCTGTTAGCGCATCATTTCAGTCAAAATAAAACAGCATTTTTACTAAAGTCAGGTTGTTCCAAGAGCTGTCTACAACAGGTAAGATACTAACTGTTTAGTATCTAAACCGTCTATTGAATCAAAAAGTTTATTTAGGGGTTCCAGTTGACAGGAAGCTAAAATTACTGCTGCTATTTTTTAATCATTGAACCAAAATTATTTCAAGTTTTCTTGAGGTACATCTCTGGAATAATGCTCTGAGAGATACTACACTTTTATTTTAGGGATGCACGATACTGGATTTTTGGCTGATATCCGATACTAATACCAATATTTTTTCCCGTAGACCTACTGACAGAGACTACATATCTTTCTCTGCTGTGGAATTAAAATACATTATTCTGCATGGTCTTTGTCAGTTGGACCTGCTACCAAATGCAGATGCCAATAAGGGGCTGAAAATGATGTAACACTTCAACTTGGATTATGTTTAATGTCAAATTTATTCATGACATTTACTCTCTGCAACACGATGAAAACACTCAAACAGTGCAAATTTGTAAATTTTCACAAATCTAAACTCAACCTGTTCACAAGCGACAAGTGAAAAGCACATAAGTAGTAGTGCATTAATACATTTAGTTTCTTAAAGTAAAAATTAACTTGAAACAGGAGCCTTTTATATCGGTGAGTTATTCTGATGGAATGGCCAATATCCGATATTTAACTTTATCGTTAGTATCGGCCAATACCGATACCGTGCCGATAATATCGTGCATCCCTATTTTTTTTATTTACTTTTATTTTTAAGCTCAAGAGAGGTGTCGCCAGTGAAGGGAAAATATTCTCTTTGTAATTCATTGTTTCCAGTCCAAGTGTTCATTTTTATTTTCTATTTTCTTGCAGCTACCCATCACTCTAAACGCCAAGCGTCTAGGTTTCGTTCCCCCTTCAGTCCATCAATCATTAGATGAGAGAGGAAGAAGAGCAGCATCATGGTGTGACAGCGTCAACCCCAGGGTGCTTGATGCATCTTTCACTCAGCGTACTGTCAACGCCTCGGCCGTGTACTCCTGCAGCTGAACACGACGCCTTCGCTGTGAAAACCTGCTGTCATCCACGACTCATCTGTCAGCTCCTCTGATGCTGAGCCTTGGACTTCCTGTGTGTTCACAAATGCACAGCTCCACGTCTGCAGCCTGAAGATTTGGATTCATTTTAAAGAAGAAAAACAATGACAATGCTCATTTTCACATGTACAGTTGTAAAAAAAAACATATTTGATTATGCAGTTTATATTGCGTAACTGAGCCTTCAGTGGTGTTCTTTGAAGCAGTGCACCTCGTTCACCTTGTTTCATATTAAGAATGTCTTCAGTTGAGAAGCAGAGAGAGCTGGTTTGTTCAAACCATGTGAACATTATCCCAAAAAGTTCAATCTGGTCCTCTGGACATTCAAAAAAACAAAAACAAAACAAAGCAAAAAAATATAGAAACGTTTCGTCTCTCATCCAAGAGACTTCATCAGTCTGAGGTGCTGTTTTCAGCTGGGTTACACCTGGGTTAAAATTAAATCTCAGGAAGTCCAACAATTTACTGACCACATCAACTCTGGATAAATACATCAAGTTCACAAGAGAAGATGTAAAAAATGGCAGGTTGGCTTTCTTGGACTGTGAGGTCTCAGTCTCTGATAGAGGACATTTGCAAACCAAGGTGTACCGCAAACCCACCCACACAGACCAGTATTTGCAGTTTGACTCCCATCATCCTTTGGAGCACAAGTTAGGAGTCATCAGGACTCTGTATCACAGAGCAGACAGCATCCCCACTAACTCAGGAGCCAGGCAGAAGGAGAAATCCTACACAAAACAGGCTCTAGAGCAATGTGGATATCCTAACTGGGCCTTCCTGAAAGCAGAGAAGAAACCCAAACAGGACTCCAGTCAGCCAACAGGTGAAAAGGAGGAACCCAGACCCAGACCAGTGGTCATTCCATATGTTGAGGGAGTATCAAAGAAACTGAGACGTTTATTTTCTAAACATAACGTCCCAGTGGCTTTTAAACCCCAAAATACATTACGACAAAGACTGGTTCATCCCAAAGATCCAGTCCCCCGGCACAAACAGAGTAATGTTGTGTATGCTGTTCAGTGTCAGGAGGGCTGTGATCAATCTTACATCGGGGAAACTAAACAGCCACTGGCCAAAAGGATGGCCCAGCACAGAAGATCAACATCATCAGGCCAGGACTCTGCGGTCTACACTCATCTCCTGGCCAGCGGTCACTCTTTCAGGGATGAAGATGTTCACATCCTGGACAGAGAGGAACGATGGTTTGAGAGAGGAGTAAAGGAGGCCATCTTTGTGAAAAGAAATCGTCCATCATTAAACAGGGGTGGAGGACTACGTGTTCAACTGTCCCCCTCTTACAATGCTGTGATTGCTAGTATCACTCAGCCCTCTGTGAATAGTAAACAGCCATCAGTGTGCTAATGATCCATTGTTAGGCTGATGGTCCTTCTTGAGCATGTGATCAGCTGGTTTTGGTTGTCAGCAGCAAAACTGGTTGATCCACTCTGAGAAGGTGCTATTTAAGAGACTGAGCTGAATACAGCACCTCAGACTGAGGAAGTCTCTCGGATGAGAGACGAAACGTTTCTATATTTTTTTGCTTTGTTTTGTTTTTTGTTTTTTTGAATGTCCAGAGGACCAGACTGAACTTTTTTGGATTTTTCTTTCTGGATTATTGAGCATGCATCAGGACATGTGAACATTAGTCTCATGTAGGGTGTTGTGAAATGGATTAGCTCTTACAACATGTGGTAAAGATGACTCTCAACTACTACCACACCACATTTTAGCTCAATATTGGTAAAAATCAACCGAGTTAAAGCCCTTTCTGTGTCTCCAATGTCTGTGTCGGCCATATTAAGTTGGGTTCACTCTTAAAGTTAATCAGTTGTAGCTTTCTGAATGATGTATTATCCATCCAGTGGTTCATGAGTCTTTTGCTCACAGACAGTTGACTCCAGCGGTTAACAGCAACGTGTTGAAAGCAGATTTTAAACAATCAGTTCATGCTCTGTGCATAAATTGGGATTGATGTTCAACTACAATCACATCAAGTTTTAGCTCAATAACTGATCAATGATTGAGGTACAGACATTTTTGTGTTTTCTGCATCATGAAGGACCCCACTCACCCAGTACACACACTTTTTGCCCCACTCCCCTCAGGAAGGAGGTTGAGGAGCATTAAGTGCAGAACCTCTAGACTGAGGAACAGCTTCTACCCTGAGGCTGTTAGACTCATGAATCTCTAACCAGAATAATCACTGTGAAAAAAAATCACATCATGTTGCTGCTGATCAGTTTCATGTTGCTGCTGATCTATTTCATGTTGCTGCTGATCTGTTTCATGTTGCTGCTGGTCTATTTCATGTTGCTGCTGATCTTTTTCATGTTGCTGCTGGTCTGTTTCATGTTGCTGCTGATCTTTTCCATGTTGCTGCTGGTCTGTTTCATGTTGCTGCTGATCTATTTCATGTTGCTGCTGATCTGT
>NC_056509.1:20316243-20323337 GCF_014905685.2 Nematolebias whitei
TTTCATGTTGCTGCTGATCTGTTTCATGTTGCTGCTGATCTGTTTCAATGTTGATGTGTTCATGCGTACTCATCTGCTCACACAGACTCATGTTCGTGCTGCTGTTTGACAATGTTTTTATGCTATTAGTGCTTAGTGTATATTTAGTTTATGTTTTTCTTAGATCTTATTACTATTTTTCTTTTACTTTTTATTGTGGGATGTAACTGGGACCCTGTGTACACAATCGTTCCACCGAATGACAAATAACGAACGTTGAATCCTTGAATTTAAAATGTAATATAAATTTGTTTTACTTTATAAAAAAAAAATGCTTTTGAGGCTTAAATATTTTAATTGTAATTAAATAGGTTGAAGTGAAGTAAATTAGTATTACATTAAAAACATGGTAATACGCTACTAGTTATTTCTGTTTCAGTCTGTCTGTCAAGTGTCTAATGTCAGTTAACTGTGGAAAGTGTAAAAACTACAAGTCCCGAAATCCTCCTGGAACCAACTAACATGCGGTGCCGGCCTCTGATTGGTTGGCCTCAGTAAACGCTTCTCTGATTGGTCGACGTTGTCCTCGGACTTGTGTGTTCAGCTGGTGGATGCGGGCCGGCTAACCGGTGAGCCGTGTGTCCGAGCCGCGTTAGCCTCTTTCTGAAGGAGCTTCACACGCACGAAAAACGGGCGTGCCGCGCCGCTAACGCCGGCTACCCGGAAAGCCGCAATGCCGGTCCACTCGCGGGAGAAGAAAGAAAGCAACCACGAAGAAATGGAGGTGGATTTTCCCGAGCAAGACGGCAGCAGCACAGACGAGGAGGACACCGTTAGCTCGTCCGTGTCCGAAGATGGAGACAGCTCGGGTAAGACGGCCTAAACACCAGTTTACACCCAGACTAATGAAGCATAGCACGGGTCAAACCATGTGACGGTGATGGTGTGTGGGGCAGTCGGTGATGCACAGTGTTTGTTGTTGTGGGCAGAGATGGATGATGAAGACTGTGAGAGGAGGAGGATGGAGTGTCTGGATGAGATGACCACACTGGAGAAACAGTTCACTGACCTGAAGGAGCAGTAAGTTCACTCAACCACAGCCAGATGTCAACAAGAGATGGTTAAACCTTCAATAAACTCTCTGCTTGTGTTTAAGGGTAATGCCAGGCGGATTATACAGATTATATACAGATTACAGCAGATGATCAGACTCCCACTAGTCCACAGGTTACAGATCATTTTAATCTAAAGTCGTCTGCAAAGTATTCTGGAGCTAAATGAACTCTCAACAAGAGCAAAGGCCCACAATGCACCTCATCCGACACCCCCCCCCCCCCCCCTTAACAAGACACATTTGTGTCTGTTCCTCAAGTTCAAAACAAAAAATACAAGTTTTACTTGTAATAAATTGATTGTGTCAATAATGATCAAGTATTGATCGGCTAAACCCAGTTTGAAGATTAAGTTTAAAATGTTGTACCTTTCAGATTCCATCAAAGTTCAGTTAGGTCATCTGGACGGTTTCTTTTTTTGTTTGCGGAGACATTTCGTCCTTCATCCAAAGGACTTCATCAGCCCGAGGAGCCACAACAAACTGAGTCCCACAAGCAGCACACTCCCATAGTGGACCAACCAGTTTACTGGTGATAAGATGTTTCTGGGGCCCGCCCTCTCCCCTGTCGACCCCTCTGAGGGAGCCATGGCCAAAGTGGTTAGAAACATCAAAGTTCATGCTCAATAATCCAAATTTTAAAAATCCATCAAAGTTCAGTCAGGTCATTGGGACGGTTTCTTTTCTTTTTTGGGTGAGACATTTCGTCCTTCATCCAAAGGATTTAATCAATCCGAGGAGCCACAAACAAACTGAGTCCCTCAAGCAGCAAACTTTAATGTTTTGAACCACTTTGACTGTGGCTGCCTCAGAGGAGTCGACGGGGAAGAGGGCGGACTCCAGAAACCATCTTAGCACCAGCAAACTGGTTGGCCCACTATGGGAGTGTGCTGCTTGTGGGACTCAGTTTGTTGTGGCTCCTCGGGCTGATGAAGTGCTTTGGATGAAGGACGAAACGTCTCAACAAAAAAAGAAACCATCCAGATGACCTGACTGAACTTTGTTGGATTTTCTACCTGGATTATTGAGCATGAACTTTGATACCTGTCAGATTATTTGTGATGTGTAGTTTCATTGAGTTTTGTTTACACATCACTTTGCTCATTTGTTGTGAGCATAAATGTCATACTGATGTTGAATTTAAAGAGTTTTTTGGAGCTTTCCTTTTTTAGGGTGGACATAGTGAAATAATAATAAATAAAAACAACAACAGGAACTGGATGCACAAGTTTGTTGAGTTGTTTTCTTTATTTTCCATCCACTTTGTGAAACTGTCCCACAGCTTGATGCCACCACCACCATGCTTGACAGTTGGTGTGGTGTTTTTATGTTTAAATCCAATAAAGTAAAGTCAGGTCCTCTGGACAGATTCTTGTTGAAACGTTTCGTCTTTCATCCAAAGGACTTCATCAGTCTGAGGCCAAGTGACAAAACTCAGTCCTATACGTAGCACCTTCTCTAAGTGGAACAAAACAGGAGCCAGGAACCTGACAATAGATCGTTAGCGCCCTGATGGCTGCTTGCTATTCACAGAACTAGCCTGAGACAAGCCTGGCCAAAGTGGTTCAAAATGTCCTGATGCACGTTCATTCATCCCGGTAAACACATCCAGGTCATCTGGACAGTTTTATCACATGGCCTCAGACTGATGAAGTCTTCTGGATGAAAGATGAACTGTTTCAACAAAAATAATCTGTCCAGAGGACCTCACTGAACTGTTCTGGGTTTATTCCGGGGGACGATTGAGCATCAGGACGTCTCATGTCTAAAGTCTCACTTTGACTCATCACTGTGGACAAACGGCTCAGTCGGACCATGAAACTGTCCTCCAGAAGACATTTGTCTCGTCCATGTGGACAGCTGCAGGTTTCAGTCCACCCTGTCAGTCCGTGGTGACGTAAGACTGGCGTCACTGCGGACACCAACGCTGGCGTCCCAGTAGTTTCCAGTTCATAGCAGTATCGAGCATCGATGGCTCCTGAACATCTGGATCTTCTTTCTTTCTCCTGAAGGGGACAGACGAGTGTCGACCCAGTGAGTGCAGTGAAACAAGGTGCTTTCACGCCGGCAGACACTGAACCAGCTGCAGTCAGTCCTGGTCACTAACCAGAAGATAATCTGAGGTGACTTCTGAATCTGTTTGGATTAGAACAAATCCACGATCAAACTTGTGCACCCAGTTATTGATGTTGGAAATCAGAGGAGTTGTTGTTATCGCTCCAAACTGGGAAAAAACAGACTGGTTCAGTTGAATCATTCAAAGCCTGAAATGATCCAAATCTTCGATCTGCACCTTCAAACCGTTTTACCCTCGGTGCCGACACGAGAGCGTGCCAGTTCAGTTTGATGGTTTCGTTTGTTTTGCGTTTCCTCCTTTCTGAGGTTGTATAAAGAGCGTCTGAGCCAGATGGAGATCAAGCTGCAGGAGGTGATGGCCGGCTGCGCTCAGGAGTACCTGGAGCCTTTGGCCAACCTGCAGGAGAACATGCAGATCCGGACCAAAGTGGCCGGTGAGCTGGCGCCCTTTTCCTCTCTGCACCTCTACATCTGGAGCAGCCTGAGCACAAAACGTCTGTTGGTTGTTGTTGGTGTTTCTGCAGGGATCTACAGGGAGTTGTGCTTGGAGTCGGTGAAAAATAAATACGAGTGTGAGATCCAAGCTGCCTGCCAGCACTGGGAGGTGAGGGGTCAACATGTTCACACAGAAAACTGGACGAGTCTTATCTTTGTCTCTGTCTGGGCAAGATTCAAGGAGCAAACACAACCCTGGGCCTACACTTTCAGGATGTTTTGATGATTTAATAATGTATGCGTCTCTGTATGGACTGGGTCTCCTGCGTTGTGTCTGCTAGAGTGAGAAGCTGCTGCTGTTTGACACGGTGCAGAGCGAGCTGGAGGAGAAGATCAGAAGACTGGAGGAAGACAGACACAGTATTGACATTACCTCAGGTACAAACTACAATCAGAACCCTTTTCCTTTATCAGTCATCTTGGTATGGGGAAAGAGTCCGATGTAGATCCTCGTGTCAGCTCTTCGTCTCATCACGTTGCAAGCTGCAAACAAAACGTGTGGAGGTGAAATATTTCCACCCGTAATCCCACAAAGGTTTGAGCTCTGGTCTATTAACAAACACTGTGTTTATTTTAATACGTCAAACAGCTGAGTATTGGTACTGTAACTATTACTTTCATTTCAAGTCATTGACTCAATTTAGCTAAATTTAAGGTAGGGCTTGGCGATATGGACCAAAATTAATATGTCTATTTTTCAGCTAAATCGCGATGTACGATGTATATCTCGATATTTTTTCCTTTCCATAAAGTAATAACAAAATTATATTTCTGAATCAAAGCTTTGTCCCAATTACCACACAGTCCTATTTCTTAACAAACAGTTGTAAGTACAAAATAAATGTCTAAAAAATAAACAATTTACAGATATTAAATAATAATCCTCTTCAGCTGCGCTGCCTTCATGACGTTAGTAATTGTGTGTGAAGCAGCAGTGAGGGGCCGCGTGCAGTTGGCGGCGCATACGGGAGAATAAAAAAACTACCGTATTTGCCGCCGTACACGTTGCACCATCGTATAAGTCGCATCAGTCCAAATATGTCTAATAAAGTGGGAAAAAATCATAAATGCGTCCCTTCGTCGTATACGTCGCATCTATTATGCGTCACCGCTGACGACCTGGAAATGTGGGCCGGTGTTGTGCCAAGAATCGATTGGCTGCCAAATGGTAGCACTCTATATAGTGAAGGCCTCATTTTTATTGACCGCAGCAGCTTAATATTTTTTTTCTTTGCAGAGAAGTAAAGATTTTAGACAAACAATACATTTAATTTTGGACAACAAAGTTTTACAAGGCAAAAGCCTATGCTAGGTCATTTCAACATTAGCTTGCTAACTTGAGACGCACGTAGCTAATGACAAGCGGGTTGGAGGATTGAAGAGAATTTGTTATTGTTGATTTCCTTAATAAATTCGCTTTGATGGTCAAATCAGCTGCATTTCAAAAGCCAATACACGCAAGCAGGGGCGCGCAGAGGGACGACTCGCTGTGCATTTCTTCAAAATTTAACAAGATAACCACCTAAAAACAATTATTAGTTTGCTTGACATTATAGTAAAGATGTGTCTCAGTTGACCTTTTCTTTAATAATTGTACTTTATTGGTCAAATCAGCTGCATTTCGCCTGGGCGGAGCAGCAAAATGCAGCTGATTTGACGTTTGACGAAGGTGGCTTGGTATGGCAAGCCAAGTGTCTCATTAATAACCGCTTTTACCTATTAATGAGACACTTGGCTTGCCATATTAGTCGAGGGCCCTCTAGTGGCTTAAAATGGTAGTGTTCAATACTTTCCATGTCAGAATTTTCAATTAACCTTTATTTAGACAGGTTAATCCCATTGAGCCTCGGGGACTCATTTACAAGAGACCTGATTTTAACTAGGGATGCACCGATCCACTTTTTCCACTTCTGATACCGATATCTGGTTTTCTGATCTGACGATACGGATCCGATGTCGATCTGATGCAGAAAAACAGTACTGAATTAACAAAAATGGCTAAATCATGTCGTCTGGACCGTTTCTGAAACAGGTCCAGACGACATGATTTAGCCATTTTTTGTTGTCTACCTGGATGATTGAGCTTACAAACCCAGTGCTAAATTAACTTAAAACTCCATTTTGAAAACAATCTGTGCGGCGAGTTCTGCGTGACGTCACTCAGAGCACAAAGCATAGAGTGAATGACTCTGCCCAGTCATGGATTGGTCACATTGTCACCGATACGCGATCCAGAAGTGTTTTCCCGATATCAGGACCGATACAGATATTGTATCGGATCGGTGCATCTCCAATTTTAACAAAGAGTGATGACAACAGTGGACAACAAAGACGATAATAGACGATCATAAAGGATGCATACAAATTTAGAATGAATGAAATTGTCAGATCTCAGCCAAAAACTGGGTTATAAATATGGATAATAAAGAAAGAAAAGAAAGCAATATGTTGCTTCACTGTATGTCGCAGGCATGCTAATTTATGCAAAAAAAACTGCGACTTGTACAGCGAAAATTACAGTACACGCATTTTCAAGTGTAATAATACTCGATGGTTGGGATAGAGCCATTTTAACCATGGTCAAATGAAAAATTTGCGACACATAGAGTATATTCGATACATCGCCCCGCCCTAATTTAAGGTCTTAAACATTACATTTGAATCCAAATGGAATTAAATATTTTAGATTAGTTTTCATGAAAAGTTTGCCATTTTGGAAATCCCTCAGCCAGACTCCCTCATCAGGGGATTTCTGCCATGAATGAATTGTAATGCACATTAGAGTTACATGTGAAACCATTTTAGTCATTGTATCTGTCCAGTAAGAAGATCACATGTTGAATAAAAATATCAGCAGCAGAGACTAATAAGGTGAATGCTAATTCCTGCTAAAGAGGCGGGAAATGAGGGGTTCAGGGCTGCAGCTCGTCCATCATCAGAATGGCGAAGGATTTAGCTGTGTTTGCAAAAAATAAAACTTTAACAACGACTGAACCGAGGCACTGAGGAGCTAAAGCCAAACCACTCCAGATGGGCCTTTGTGCTGCAAATCGAGGTAGTAACAGAGCCAAAACGTGTCAACATGTGAAACTGTAAAAAGTGTCAAAACATGATGGTCTACCAAACATAATTAGTTGCTATATGAGCACGCAGCCTGTTTGAGTGTATCCGTCTCAATGTGACTCGCTGCTTGAAATGAGAGGTGGTCAGACAGAAGGATTGTCAAGGGAAGAGCAACGATGATACACAGCAACTTTATATTTAGTTTAAAGAACTAGTTAACCTCACAGGGAGTTGCTAAGTGTAGGTACTGATTGTGATTCAATGTTCTGTGCTCCACATCAATCCAGCTGAGTTCTTTGCTCTGTGATGCTCAAAGGAAATTCTATCTATCTATCTATCTATCTATCTATCTATCTATCTATCTATCTAT
>NC_056509.1:20333337-20350695 GCF_014905685.2 Nematolebias whitei
GTTACCAATCAGCCTAACATGCATGTTTTTGGTCTGTGGGAGGAAACCGGAGTACCTGGAGAAAACCCACGCATGCACGGAGAGAACATGCAAACTCCACCCAGAAAGGCCCCTGGACCGGGGTTTGAACCAAGGACCTGCTCGCTGAGAGGCAGCAGCTCTACCAGTTGCGCCACCGTGCTGCCCAATAAATAAATGACCAAGTATAATATGTTTGTCTTATTTGTTTAACTGGGTTCTTTTGATCCACTTTTAGGATTTGTGTGAAAATCTGATGATGTTTTAGGTTGTATATAAACAGAAACAGAAAATTGTAAAGGATTCACAAACTTTCAAGCACCACTCTTAATAGTTTTAAGTTTCAGGGAAGGAAAGCTCACAGGACGTTTAACCCACTAACATGCTATAGCAGAGCTCAACTGGTTGATCCATGCAGGGCGCTGCCAAAACCAGAGGATACAGAATAGTTTTAAAGGCCGGTGGACAGACGTGTCGCAGTTGAGAAATTTTGACAGAAACTGTAGTATTGACCCACACAGTTCAGGAGGCACAAATTCCTTTAGTGTTGTGGGCACTGGGTACCGTTCAATAATGACAATTTAAATTGTACCAACTGCAAATGGGTTGTAAAGACTAGATGGCTCAGTGTTTCTAAATTTATATACTGACCGCTTAGCATGTTGTCATCAGATGGAATGACGCCATTATCACCTTCAGGGGAAGAAAGACAAGATAAATGGCTTCATCACCACATCCACTACAGTCACAGGTTTTATAATGTGCTGTGCTAGGGGGACAAAAATCAGAATTTTCTTTCTGCAGTCAGCGTTGCAAACAAACAGCTCTAAGAGATGTGACACACAACTGTGTAAAAACCAAACTCTGCCTGAAATGGAGACCAGAAAATGAAAACTCAGATAGCACCTGAGCACCTGCACTGCATTGGTGGCCTTCACCCTTATAGTCATACAAAATGATTTTTTTTAATTGAGATGAAGCTAGATTTTCTTTAGCCCTCTCATCAGGCATGTCTGATTTGTGCTGGAAACCATTCACAACATCAGTCATGGTCTGAGGAGGTTCAGACTGAGTCATTGAATTGTGAAGTGGAGTTAGTGGCCCACGCATTGTGTCCAAACACAACTCATTGGGACTACATCCAGTATTCTCCTGTACAACTCTAGCTGCCAATGGTAACCATGGACCATCTTTATAGACCTGTTCAAGCTCCATACAGTTACCTCAAATCAGAGATTTAAGCATTTGATGGAACCTTTTGCTCCATGAGCATCGCATGCCGAAATATTGTTTTCTTTTAGTTATTTTAAAACTTGTGAATAGAAGACATCAGAGCTCTGATCAGTCTGGAGCACTTTGTGGATTCCAAAGATAGAAATAAAGTTTCAGTTCTTTAACTGCAGACTTAGTGATGGTACTCAGAGGATATGCTGCTGGATCATTTGTGGTTTGACACAATACATTCAGCAAGTAGTTACTGCCTGATTCTGGATGTTGTAAGGGACCAACACATCCAATGATCAGATGTCATTCAGATGTTACAGAAATGGGAGATGAAGGAGCCGTCTTCTAAACATGATGAGGTTTACCAATCATTTAGGATGAACATGTTTGGATGTAACCAGACATCCCATTTCTGATGACGCCAACAGAAACACTTGGGGATGTACATGTGGTCTTTTGAACACCTAGATTTCCTGTTTAGTCGTGTGATGTCATCAACACCAACTCAAAAAAGTTACCTATAAAGTTTCCACGAAGCCATTTTTTCCACCACCAAAGTTCCTTTTCAGCAAATAACCTTTTGCTGTACTTAGAGAGACCGCTGCTAAACAACTCCCTCAGTGTCGGGTCAGCATGTCGCTCAGCCACCAGAGGGGTCCTCATGACTCATGGCCCTTGTGACCACACATCAAGCTGGAAAATCAGACTGCACTCATTCTGTTTCTGCAAGAAGTTATGACGGAATGTGGTGGACCACACAGCTACCAGTTAAGTCATTACCCCAAAATACTTGGAAATCTTGGACTGGTTGAGCTGAATGCACACCCATGAAGACTTCACATTTAAACAGGTCACAGTTCAGCTCTGTTGTTGTGACAACAAATATCATGCACATTCTGAAAATACGGGACAAGAATATGCTAGAATGAGCCTTTTGCCCAGCCTAGTGAGGCAATCGCTGTTGCATAACACCAACCTGGTGCTCTGTTGAGCCTAAATATGTCTATTTAGTCCAACCAAAGCTCTACTGTAGTTAATTGTGCTTAATAACTGAAACCTATAGGTTTTTCCTCATATTTCTGAAAATATTTAAGCCTTATCCAATGTGCACTTCAGCATTTAGAACAGGATAACTGAGCTTTTTTTAAAACTTGTACACTAATTTACTTTGATTCAATTCAGTTTATTTATACAGCACCAAGTCACGACTCTCAGAGCACGTACAGAAACATTCACATGCATAAAAATGTCACTTAGTAAAAGTTTTCTATCTAAGGAAGCCAGCAGATTGTGTTGAATCTTCACTTCGTCACAGTCTCCCATCCTGAGCAAGCACAAAGGAGACAGTGGAAAGAAAAACTCCCTTTAACAGGAAAAAACGTCCATCAGAACCAGGCTCAAGGCAAGCAGTCGTCTGTTTCGACTGGCTGGGTTTGAGAGGACAGGAAGGAGAAACTGACACAGAATGGCAGGTCCAGGTGAACTTTCTACAGGAGGAAAGACAAAAAGACATAAAAAACATGTTGTCGATGGAAATAATAAAAAAAACAAACAGGTAGAGTAGAGCAAGTAAAGACAGCAGCAGATTTCAGTTTGTCCTCCATTAGTCTAATATTATAGCAGCATAACTAAAGGATTGGTGAGGAAACCCAAGCTAACACTAACTATAGGATTTATGAAAAAGAAAAGACTTAAGACCAGTCTTAAAACTGGACAATGTGTCTTCCTCACAGACAGAAACTGGAAGTTGGTTCCACAAGAGAGGAGCCTGATAACTGAAAGATCTTCCTCCCATTCTGCTTTTGGAAACTCTAGGAACCACAAGTAAACCTGCAGTCTGAGAGTGAAGTGCACTGTTAGGAAAATAATGAACAATAAGTTCTGTAATATAAGATGGAGCCAGGTTTAGCATATATAAATATAATGTTGTTGTTTAAATGTTAAATGGACTGTACTTGCATAGCTCCTTTCTATCTTATCGAGATACTCAAAGCGCTTTAATAAAAATCTAATAAAAACACAGAGATAAAGATCTTTTTATTTTTTTTATTTTTACAAAATCTATATAAAATAGGTAAAGCACAGATATTTTTCATTTATAAACAATTTCCTGACAGCTTAGCTGTACACAGACAAGACAGATAAAAGCTAAATAGTTTTCGTTTTCAATAATTTGAGCTAATATATTACAGTATGAGGAATATTATTCACCTGTGAAACCGTTACCACATGCTTAGAAGTGCAGGCTCTGATAATTTGTAAAATAATGGCTGAACATTGAGTGTCTTGGCTTTTTTCCTTAGATTTCCATGGTCAGCTGCCATGCTGTCGGAAGCTGCGTAGCAGATGCCAAGGTGGTGGCACATTCTCACCTTGTTAGCATTACAATTGCATTCGGTCCCAAAAAATCCAACTCGACCTGGTCCCAGCCCGTAGCCATCATTTCCAAATCCCACCCTACCCAACAAATTAACAGTAATTACAGGTCCGAACCTGAAAATATCCCGACATCTTTGACTGCTTATATAGTTCTTAACGGTCGGCGGACGCGCGCTGCTAAGGGGTCAGAAGATCGGCGCTGAGGAGGTGTTTGTCCTTTCATGGCCGTCAAAGTGCATTAAATCCCTGCTTTTGCCTGCATTCTGCATTATTCATGCACGGACCCTGCTCTGAGATGTCGGATATTTTGGGATCTCACCTGATTGGGTCGTCGACCGTGCGCGTCTCTGAGTGCAGTTCTGAATGAACGTCCATTTCCCTTTGATGAATCGCTGCCTGACAGACCCATCTGAAGCTTAGCTGAACTTTTTTTTTTCTTAACCTTTTTCTAGGCCAGTCAACACGTGGTCAAATGGCTGCGTGTGGCTGGTGATTGTATAGCAAGCCATGTTACCATATAATTAAATCGTCAGCCACGCGCATCCACAGACGGAATCAAAAGCTTGACACCGGCCCGTCCCGCACAGTACATTATTATGGCCCAGCCCTAATCTGGACCGGGCCGGACTCCAGATTTCGGTTAGAAATGACAGCTCTAGTTAGCATTAGTCTGCACTGAAATTTCAAAATTGTTTTCAATGGTCAATTCAATGGTCACTGTTAGGATTGTAGCCTGGGCATGGGACCAGCAAGGCCAATCCTGCTTCAAATTATCAACAACCAAACTAATCCAGCTAGCATGGACCCCCATGTCAAAGACCAGCAGACCCACCAATTATAAATCACCGTGCTACACATTTTGTTCAAGATCAAACCCATTGTGGTCACATCATGCTCTGTAATGAGGAGCCCAGAGAGTTCTAAATGTGCTTCTGAAGACCTTATCAAGACCTGCAAAGACCAACCATGTTCTCAGTGTTCTTATGTTGCAGTGATGTCATCAGCCAGCCTTCTGACAGGTACGGCTTCACAGCAGCAGAAAAACAAAGGAACACAATGAAGAGCTTGATCTCAATTTAGTTTAACTTCTTTTGGCGAAAACAAAAGCCTGAGCATTTGAGGCCCCTCCCCAAAACTTCCAGGACCCAATAGATCAAATTGGTCTCCTAGTTCCAAACACCACAGGCGCCACCAAAGGTTCTGTGTTCACAACCCAATGGATCACAGCTGTTTCGGAGCCATGAGTATGGCCACGACATTAGGCAGATGGTTTTAATGTGGCATCATTATCGAAATTTGCCCGAGTGGTTCTTCTGTTTGTTGCCTGATTTACTTTGAAAAAAGTCACCAACTGTGTTTTTATTTGATAACATTTATGCTTTGCTTAGCTTGAGTTAAGATAACTTTGTGTGTGTGTGTGTGTGGGGGGGGGGGCTTTAGACAAAGAAAAGGAAGTGTAAGAGCTGTGCAACGAACTTGAATATCATATTGGATTTAGCCTAGCAAGCACAGAAAGCTAAGATAGCATCTTACGTAATACTGCAGTGTCCAAAGGGAGTGTGTCTGCAGCGTCACCTCAACCCTAAGTCACCCCTGGGGTGTGCTGAACCCTGGCTACATTTCCATTATAAAAAAGAAGAGGGGTGGGGAATCGGCTTATTTGGAAGAAAAATGCTGAGCTTGTCTCGTTGGATAATGGCTCTTTCAGCGAGCTGGGCTGTTCAATCCTTCAGACTCTTATTTCTGCCAGAAGGCCACTCAGTAGATTAACACCACATTCCCATATTGATTCAGGATCTGTGCTCAGATGCCACTTTCTCAAAATTCAAAAAGAGTCTAAGCTAATCTGTTCAGACCCTCCTTTTTGATAGTGCTATTTGCTCAACAATGCATTTTTAAAGTCAGTGTGCTCTGCTGTATTTTAGTCTATGTATACACTATCATGACGTCTTTTATGTGGGGGTCAGTGGTGCCCATGTCCAGCCATCATCGTGGCAAAGTACACCCTGGACAAGTCGCAAGTCCATTACAGGGCCATGCAGAGACAAATGAGACAAACAACCATTCACGAGGAAGAAGTGGGTAAAGATGATGGATGGATGGATGTACTGTATGTATGGATGGATGTACTGTATGGATGGATGGATGTACTGGATGGATGGATGGATGGCTGTATGGATGGATGGATAGATGGATGGATGTATGGAGGGATGGATGGATGGATGTATGTATGGAGGGATGGATGGATGGATATTATCTGTCTAGTTTTCCTTTGGACTTTATTATACTTGCCGCCTCTCCTCTGACCAGTAGGTGTCAGTAGAGCTCCTCTGTTGCAGGAAGCAGCTGATGGGTGGTGGGGGGTAGATGGTTCGTTAATCTGGGGCACCCTTTTGCTGAAGCCTTCCAGCTGATGAGAGCAAGAGAGAGAGAGGGGAGGGATGAAAGCTCGGTTTGATCACAGCTCGTTGGCCACATTTGCTGCTGCAGCAGAGAGGAAGAGGAAAATCCCCATCACAGTGTCAAAGGCAGAAGCAGAGGCTGGTCTGTGTCTCCACGAGCCACGCAGAATCGCTCTAGAGCGTTCCCCGAAGCTGCTCTGCACTTTCCTGCCACTGTGCACATAAAGCATGTGGTCAGGAATTAACACATGCCACTGGCTCTGCGAAAACTGCAGCATTTCAAAAGGGGTTCTTCGTTTGCTTTGGTCCCATTCAGCCATGGAATTGTTTCTTCCTGAGGTTCTGGACAGTTCTGCAGAGCTTCTACTGTGACGAGTCAGGTCCTGACAGATGAGAGAGGCTGGCCATCTTCAGCTCCATCCATACTTAATGAGTTACCAGAACTGCAGGGCCAATGGGGCGTGTTTACTGCAACACTGGGGCTAATTAGACCGTGAAAGTGTCACAATGTGCTAAATTACTTATTTTCCTGCATCTTTGTGCGATGCGTTTGTTGTCTTTAGGACAGCCAGACCATGCATGTTCCATGTGCCAGGCCTGTGGAGGGTGCAGACCTTTGATGCTGCCCGTTTAGGGAAATGTTAAAGGTACACATCTGTATGTTACTATCACTGAGAGGAGGCAAGCTGTTGGTCATCGGAAAAAATGAACCAAAGAATGAGGTGGATTCTGATGGATGGGGCTGCAGTGTGCAACCTGTGTCCCAAATGAGCCTTGTGTCCCATCTGTGAGGGTGTCAGTGCAGCAAAATTCACCTTCAGCTGTATCTTAGTATCTCACTGGGCTGCAGCTGCTAACGATGAAGCACAAACGGTTTTTGCAAGAGGGTTTTGACAATTTTGCAATGGTTCCCAGTTTCCTTGTGTGAGTCAGTCATGGGGTCCAGCTCTCATGTTGAAGGAATTTTGAACATGGTCTCCCTTGACAAAGAGATATCAATCTCAACGGGATTTGCTTGGGTAAATGAAAGTTTATAAAATAAAATAAATTGTCAAAAAAGCTGCACAGCAAACCTTCTCTTGAAATCGTCCCAGTGTTCGTCAGCATCTGACGCTCATCTCAGATCCTTCTCTGGTTAGTTTCCATGAGGGAGAACGTGTGAGAAACGAGACAGCTTTGGGAGGGGTTGGCCATTTCTGACATTTCTTTGTGACAGATTAGTGACAAACATGAGAATTGGAAATTACACATGATGACCCCACAGGACCTCACCATTCTTGATCACAGTAGCAGTGAGGACATCTGCTGCGTCCATCAGCTGGTCAGACTGACGCCATTCAAACTTGGGTCCTCATCCAGCAGTTTGTGCACCTCTTCTTCTCTGAGGTCCAAATCACTTGAGGTCTGATGACAAAATGGTTGCTGGACCAGAAGGAGGCACTATATTTATGCGGTCCAGATTTCAACATTCTCTTGCATAACTATCACACAAGTATTACTCCACTGTTGCACAAAATTCTTGCAGCTGTCAAGAATCTGCAATTTTGTTGTGAGAACGCCACACATCCGTAGTTTATATATATATATATATATATATATATATATATATATATATATATTTATATGGTTCGTTATTTTTTTTTTTTAACCAGGCAAATCCCACTAAGATCACAGATCCCCATTGCAAGGGAGGCCTGGGACTGAAGGCAGCCTAACGTGCCTGTTTAACAAAAATAAAATGATGTACCCATAGAAAACTCAAGCAAACACCCCACAGACTGACCTCAGGTCCAAACTGGGGATTAAAACTAGGACCTTCTAAGTGTGAGGCAACATTGCTAACCCCTAAGCTGTCATGTTGCCATGCACGCCATTGTTGCACAACAATTTTGCAAATGTAGAGTGGAAGACTGATTGGTAACTCTAAATTGTCTTTGGATGTGAGTGAGAGAGTGAATGGTTGTTTGTCTCGTTTGTCTTTATGTGTCCCTGAGATGGACTGGAGACCTGTCCAGGGTGTCCCCTGTCTCTCGCGCAGTTATAGTTGGACATGGTCACCAGTGACCCCCTTGACCTGAAAAGGAAGAAGTGGGTAAAAGATGGATGGATGGATGGATGGATGGATGGATGGATGGATGGATGGATGGATGGATGGATGGATGGATGGATGGATGGATGGATGGATGGATGGATGGATGGATGGATGGATGGATGGATGGATGGATGGAGTGGAAGGCTCAAAGACTGGCAGTTGTGTGTAGTGATAATACCATGTGCAGCAGTGGTCCATAGTTGTGCAGACTCCTGGCAAAATGTGGACCAAAGTTTCTCCAGGGCATTCATGACATTCAAGCTACATACTTGTCAGCTCGATGTAATTCCAAGTGAAATCTTGCGTATTTTCTCACAATTTTATGACTTCGACTAATTACTAACAGTTGCAGCCAAGTGAGATACTGTCTTCAGACTGGATAAACTGTTTTTGCATCTATTTAAAAGACCAACCTGGAAATATTTGCCTCTCACCACTAAATGTTTCTGTAATTGTTGCTAGTCGAACAAAACAATGGGAAAATGAACACTAGTAAAAGGACTCCTGCAGCTTTTGAATCGAACACTTCTTTTATCTGTATAAAGCTTTTTAGTTGTGTTTATGTTCACATGAAACTTTTCTCCTACATGAAAAATGTCAAATATAATTTGACTCAGACATTTTTGTATGTCTTGAAGGACAACATTGGCAATGTTTTTTCTTCTTTGCATTTTTTTAAAGATGGTCCATTTTCAGTTTTTAGTGATTTTGTCTTGTTTTTGAAGAGTGGTTCATTAAAACCGATAAATGAAATTTAATCAAAGCTTATCAGAAGTTCTGTTTGTGTACCTTTTCTTTTCTCACAACTTTTTTGTGCAGTTTTCTCATCCCAGAAAACACAGATGTCTATAACTGCTCTATTTTATAGTCAGCTGTTTCTCGTGTCACTTTCTTTGTCACAGACTGGTGGTGGAGGAACTTGGAGAGGAATCACATTTGAAAAAAAAACGGAATTACATTTGAAAAAAAACAAAACGGAATCACATTTGAAAAAAAACGGAATCAAAATTGAAAAAAACTTAATTACATTTGAAAAAACGGAAATTATTTAATTTTTGAATGATTCCGTTTTTTCAAATGTGATTCAGTTTTTTCTAATGTAATTCTGACCTCTGATATTATCTAGGCATTTTTGTCCAGACAGATTCTGGTCACTGGATATTTTCTCTTTTTGGGTCTTTCTCTACAAAACATACAGATGATTGCATGAAAATCCCATTAGATCCAGCAAATGGTCCAGCACCAACAACCATGATATGTTCAGTCAATAAAATACTCTTTCTTCCCTGTTTGGATGCCTGGTTTGAACTTCAGCATGCTGTCTTCACCATGTCTGTATGTTTCTGTTTATTCAAGGTTTCCAGAAATACATCCACCTCTGGTGGCTTGGTTGTACTTGGGGAAAATGTAATTGTATGTGTGTGTGTTAGCAAAACATCTCATGAACCAGTTGGCAAAATTTGGTCAAACTTTAATTAGGTAT
This sequence comes from Nematolebias whitei, assembly GCF_014905685.2. Taxonomy (NCBI): domain Eukaryota; kingdom Metazoa; phylum Chordata; class Actinopteri; order Cyprinodontiformes; family Rivulidae; genus Nematolebias; species Nematolebias whitei. Next base: position 20,342,936 of record NC_056509.1, read on the forward strand.
TCATTTGATCTACGTTTACAACTGATGATTGGAGCTAGCCCAATTCAAAATGGCCACCAAAGCCAACCTTAGAATACACAGAAATTACTATTTCTCTGTCAGTTTTACAGATATTGAGCTAAATTGTGGTATGGTAGTAGCTGAATGTCAACAGATTATACAAAATCTTTGGTTAAATTTTTGGTACTCAAGGTGGAAAGTGATACACATTCCTGCAAGAAAAGGTACGTTTTAATACTTAATAAGACGGCAATTGTATTGTTTTTTCTAAGCATTTATTTTTTTGAAATTTTTTATGTTAATTATTAAGTTTCCTTGTCATCAAAACTCAGCCAGTAGGTAATTTGGGATTACAACGCAACTTGCATGCAGCAGCAGCAGAAGACTAAATGCACTGCACCATAACATCTTTTCATTGCTTGATCTTATCAGAGTGTCCTGACTCCTACAACTGAACCTAGCTGTGTTCTGGTGTTTAGATTGTACCATCAGGATGACGGACCAAATACAAGCGGAAATGCAAGAAAAATGCAAGAAACAAATAATTGGAAAGCTGATAACATCAACAAAAATCATCACTGCCACCATGCACCAAGCCACCACTGCGGTGCCCAGGACTTGTTGAGCTTAGTTCAAAACACAGCTACAGTTTTAGACAGTTTACATCAGAATCCACATTTCCTGCCACCTCAAGTTCACCCATTTACTGGGAACAGCCAGGCATGCCTTCAAACTGACCTGGAGCGAACATTAGAGGTCAATAGCAAGATAGTGCTAAACCCTAAGTTTCCCTGTGATGCTATGTCTCTTGTACAGAAATGAAACTCAGAATGGTGAACTCCTTTCATCTACAAGGTAAAATGTCTGATTTCAGAGGCAGGAGGGTGAAAACAAAGGACATAAGGTTTGTGCTTCCTTCCTCTGTCCGTCACGGTCTTCCATCAAGGTGTATGCATCACTGATCTCTTCCGGTCAAGAGGGGCACAGTGTAGGGTTATTTTTAACCATCCTCCTCTGAATCTGACTGAGGTGGTAAGATCTTATGGCACACTTTTTGTCCTTCAGTAAAATTAGTTGAACTCTTCAGCAGGTGCATCTAAAATCTGTTGTTCATCATAAATTGGGGTGAATGTCTCATCGTTTTAACACTAAAACAAATAGGCTATAAGACTAGGTACAATGTTGGGTAAACACACGGTGATAGATTTTTTAATATATAACCAACTGGAATGGAGAAAATATAAACCACTTTATCTCTGTCTTGTGTTTGAGATTTAGCTTTTGTGTATTTTCTGGCTGAATTCCTTGTAGATTACCCACAAAGCTCAAACAGTGGCTGTGTCTGTATCTTGGCTGAATCTGATGAACAATGAGCCCAGTAGCAACAGTCTTGTTCAGTGAAGCATTTGTTGAGACATCGGTATGCTGGGTTTCTAAGTTACAACCAGCATCTTTGTCACAGACTACACATTCCTCTTAAAGGTCTCCAAAACCTTCTACACATCTTAAAGCCAGAAATGTGATTACACCGTAATAGTTATTTTGGTAGCTGATGTGTAGCAGTACAAACTTTTGCTTCCCCTTCCCCTAGGAAGTGTGCTACATTATCCAAATTGAGTTTTGTTTGTTACTGGTTTGTTTCAGGTATTGGAACTAGACTAGAGCTTGTCCAGTTAGGGTTCTTCAATGGTCAACGTCAATTGTTAGACATAAACTGAGCAGAATTTTAGGCCATTTAGGACCCTTAGGACCATCATTCCCAGGCCATACCTGGGAATGATGCTAGACCCGATTTAACGGTGTTCCAGTTGTAGAAAAACAACAGGTTTAACTTACTGTTCTCAGTAATCAGAGTGACCATTCTTAGCTATGCATGCTAATGCACACTGCTTCAACATCCATCCATCCATTATCTTTTACCCGCTTCTTCCATTTTGGGTCACGGGGGTCACCGGTGCCCATGTCCAGCAATCACTGTGCAAGGAGCGGGGTACACCCTGGAAAAGGTCGCAAGTCCATCACAGGGACACATAGAGACAAATGAGACAAACAACCATTCACTCTCTTTCTCACCTAGGGACAATTTAGAGTTACCAATCAGCCTAACATGCATGTTTTTGGTCTGTGGGAGGAAACCGGAGCACCCGGGGAAAACCCACGCATGCACGGAGAGAACATGCAAACTCCACCCAGAAAGGCCTCCGGACCGGGATTTGAACCGGGGACCTGCTTGCTGAGAGGCAGCAGCTCTACCAGTTGTGCCACCGTGCTGCCCACTGCTGCAACATGTTCCCTAAAAATGACTAAGGCACCAGATGTGGGACTTATTTAATGGGATTTAAATCAACAAAGTAAAGATAAATGTTTCTTACAGCAGCTATCAAAACGTTCATGTGCAGGGCAACCATGTTGGGTTATTATGTCATGGTCGGTCATAACCTCTAACCATCCATCCATCGTCTTCTGTTTGTTCTGAAGTCAGGTCGCGGGGACAGCAGCTTGACCAGGGAGGCCCAGACATCTCTTTCCTAGCCACCTCCTCCAGATCTTCTGGGAGGACCCCAAGGTGTTCCCAGGCCAACCGAAAGACAGTTTCTCCAGCGTGTCCTGGGTCTTCCCTGGGTTCTCATCCAAGTTGGACATGCCCGAAGCACCTAGGGAGGTGCAGGGAGCATCCTTACCAGATACCTGAACCACATCGACTGGCTCCTCTCGATGTGGAGGAGCAGCGTTTCTACTCCAAGTCTCTTCTGGATAACTGAACTTCTCACCCTATCTCTAAGAGAGAGTCCAGCTACCATGCAGAGGAAACTCATTTGGTCATTTCACCAAAATGGCTCAAAGATCTCAGCATTAAAATGATCTCAGCCTAAATCCCAGGCAAGAAATGCAGCGGGCATTATGCATTCCTTCAAGGAATTCGCAACCAGAATTCAAAAAATGTTTTTGTCTCAGTTTAAGTTTGTGAGCTCAGCCTCAGAAGACGGGTTGTTTTTGTCAAAACGTTTTCTGATCTAATCGTTCATAACTAAGGAGCTCTGGTGGGCCTCTGAGTCAATTTTGTTTGGCTGGATGGGTGACGGGGCAGCTTCACCTTCTACACCCACTGTCCTCCGACACCGTGCGGCATCTCCTCATGCTGCCAGCTCCCCTATGCCAAGTAGCTCCAGGAGCCGGTGCAGGATGAACACAGGAAACATTTCTGTCTGTTTTCACCCTTTTTCATTTTTTTAACATCTGGATTGACTCTAGTGTCTATAAGATTATAGCCTAGATTGTGCAAACAGTGGATATCAGATTCAGCACCACCTCCCTGCACAGATAAACACAAAGTCGTTTTCTCCGCCTCGCACATTCAGGGCAGGCTTCATTATGAAAATGTAGTCAAATGGTCAACTGACATCTGAGGCTGGGGAGGGACTTTGCTGCATCCTCTTTTGTGTTTGTTCACATATAAAGTACATGTGAATAAATGCATGCAGCCACAGATGTTTTAGTCAAACTTGAAGGCTCGTCAGTTTTTATTTTTGTGCATTTTTGTACATCAGAGTGAGTATGTTTGGTGTCGGACACAGAGTCGGAGTAAGAAAATCAGCCAGCCATTTGGCTGCAGTCCTAATTGCCTTTGTGCTGTTGACAGGATGCTGACTGAGCGCTTTGTGCCGACAGGTACTCTGTTTCTCCCCATTTCATCTTCACTGTTTGTGGAAACAGTTCCTCAGAGGAATCCTCCACTCCAGACGTTTTCAAGAATTAAAAAAACTAACTTTAGTGCCGCTGCGATAATGGATTTTTCTGCGTCTGTCTCTTGTTCATTTGCTTGTACCTTTAGCCTCCTTTTTAACTCATGAACCACTAAACAGTCAGAAAGTAACTTATAGCCATACATCTACAACTGGTTAACTTGTGGACTTGACCCAAATTAAGATGGCCACCACAGCCAACTGACCTTAGATAACATCAAAAGGGCTTTAACTCAGCTTTGTTTCCATGTACTGAGCTAAATTTTGTTGTGGTAGTAGCTGAGCATTGTCCTCTATACATGCTTTAAGCAGAACACATCTTCAAAACCTTGGCGTTGCCTGTTGGAGCATACCTGCAAACTTGTCGTTTTTTGGCGAAATTTGCCAATTTCAAACAAAATATGTAATTTACCTAAAATTATCTAGATCAAAACAGTTTTTTTTTCGGAAGGGGTGGGGGGTGTCAGAGGTGAGGTAGATGGCACAATTTCCCATTGACTGGACTTTAGGAAACAACAATGTTTCTGTCTATAATAGAACATCTTTGGTGGAACGCGAGTCATTTGACCAATCAAGGTATACAATAGGGAAATCTTTCCCATGGACGAAGGGAACTGGTCTACGTCATAACTAGTCACTTCTAATGTTGGACACAGTTAGTTTTGAGGTAAGTCTTGTTATCTGCCAACAATATAATATGCTGTGTAAGTTAAACTTGATTGGGCAAAAAAATAATCCTACTTTAGCAACGTTACTGTATGTGTGTCGTAATCCGGTACCTTTTCCAACATGACACTATCTGTAGTGGAAAGCTTGTCCTGAGCCTGGTTCTGCTAGAAGTTTCTTCCTCATGAGAGTTTTTCCTTTCCACTGTCGCCTTCGTGCTTGCTCAAGATGAGAGTCTGCGATGAAGTTAAACTCAAAGCAGTCTGCTCCTTAGATAATTTGTTATTAACTTACTTTTTATATATATGAATGTTTCTGTTCGGTGCCCTGACATGACTTCTGTGACTTGGCGCTATATAAATAAACTGAACCGAACTGAATTGAAAGCTCGTCAGCATGTAATGCTAGCTAGGATGTCAGCTAGCATCAGTGAATTTTGCGTTAACGTTAGCCTACACGCCACTCTGTTCAATGTGAATAATTTTGAGACGGTTATCTCTAATGCGTCCGTATTTTTGTTCTATAATAATGAGTCATTGTCATAAGATGAGAAAAATGAAGACTAGCACGTAACGTTAGCGCCAACGAAACATGACACACATCCTGGCGGATCATTAGGGAATAAACGGGGCAGAAGTGGTGGAGCAAGAGTGTGGTGTGAAAGAGGCACATGGCCAAGCAGTGGCTATACCCCGCTCCACTACAGGTGCTAGGTTTGTCACCTTTTGCATCCCTTCTGAGTTTACAGGTATGTGGAGTCAACCCTGGTTGTCTGTTAGCAAAATATTTCATAAACTAATGATCTAATTTCAATCAAACCTTCAGAAAGTTGTTGTTTGTGGCTATATGTCTATGACTGATTAGCTTTTGGATTTGACCCAATTCAAGATGGTCACAAACAGGGCCCGCCCAAGCCTCCATGGGGCCCCAAGTGAAATTTGGTTTGGGGCCCTCTATTTCTGCTAATAATGTGGATTACTGCAATCAACAGTCAGATGATCAGATCATTCACCCACCTAACAGAAACTCATTTCAACTGTGACAGCCCTGTTTACATGATCCTATATGTATATATCATCTAGTGCAGGGCTGTCAGATTCATTTTCATTTTGGGCCACATCAACCTCATGAATGTCTTCAAAAGGTCAGACATGGCAGAATGTATTGATAAAACTACCTATAAACAAACTGGTAAAATATAACTTTCTCTGCGTTCGATGACTAATTCTGAAAATTAAATATTTTATGTTGGAGTAATTTGGCATTATAAAAATAAAAACTATTTGATTTGACTGATAAAGTAATATGAAGCACACAGCTGTTATCTTGAAGTTCTGTCTCTGTGGCCCTCTAGGGTGTGGAGAGCCACAGAAATTGTTTTGGGGGGCCGGATTTGACCCACAGGCCTTGAGTTTGACACATGCTATATTATTATAAAAAATATTATAAAAAAATATTATTGTTAAAAAAAATAACAACTTCATAATGAAATTTTTAATAGAATTATAAAAATCACTACTACAAAAAAAATTCAATTCCACTTAGGGGGCCCCCTAGTGGCCCCGGGGCCCTAAGCTTATGCTTAGTTTGCTTATGTCTTGGGCCGGCCCTGGTCACAACAGCTAATCAACATTAGCCTACCCAAAAATAGCTCCATCTCAGTGAATCTTATGGACATTGAGCTAACTTGTAGGGGGGTAATGACGGACAGTCACTCATAGCACGCACTAATTATCATTAACTATTTTTAAGCTTTGACAAAACTGGGTATAAGTTTGTCATCTTTCATCTTCAGATCATTTCAGTTGAAAACTCAAGACATTCTGTGCCTTTAGGCCTTTTTGTCCCAGTGTTTAGAAGATTAAAAACAACAAAATTATCTTATTCAAGTACCTGTTTGGTATTTGAGTACTCTTGTTTACATAGGCAAACACATTTACAACACGTGCACTCACACACCCGCAGGTTCCCACAGACATTCAGCATTCAGACAATCGTGTCCCTTTATTTTATAAGCTTTCAAACGTCTGAACACATTTAGATGCTGCAAAGTGGTCATCGTCTCAGTTCTTCCTACACGACGATAACAAGAGCACCACTCATCATAATGGCACTTTTCACTCAGCGAGGAACACACATGCTTACACGGGTCCTTGATGGACGGTAATAACCTCTGGGATGCAGGGGGGGAGCTTGGGGAGGGGGGTGACATAAGCAGCATTTGATATCAACCACGTCTAAAGACGAGAAAGCCCACTGCCTCCGAGTGCTTTCTCTCAACACTTTACTTTGATGGGTCCCAATGATACCACATCAGTGCACTTTACAAAAAATATGAAGAAATAAATAAAAAAATTCTGTCACTGCCTGCCATTTGCAAATAACTCATCCTGAATCGGAGGCCCCTTCCAGGAGTATGCATTGTGTGCATTTTATGTGATGTTACGTCATCTATTGTATGCCTATAAGAAATGCAGCGGTGATTCGCTCAATCAGCTGTGAACAGAAAGAATGGCGTGGTGTTTTGTGAACGTCACATTAAACTCATGAGCAAAAGAGATGTTGTGCTTTTGCAATCAAAAGGTTGAGACTTTGGTCAGAAAAGTCAGGCACATCTTTACTACGTTGCTCTGGTGACACCTCCCTCATTAATGTTACATTGTTGTGTTACTTAAGCAAGACTTGTAGCTTTACAATGTGGCGATGTCCAAATGTTAAATAATTTATGAATGCAACAGTGCAGAGTGGACATCAACATAAAAGGTTAAAATGGTTTCAAGTTGGGAGAGTGTTTATCTTTGAAAACGTGTTCAGAAGTCTGGTATGTCTCTGATCTCTGGTCTGGTTTATCTCAATAAGCAGCAAAATGTAAAACAAAATGCATTTTTTTACTTATAAATGATCAAGTATGAGTTAATCCTTTTTGGAATACAGTAGTCCCTCGCTACTTAGCGGTTCGTTTTTCGTGGACTCGCTCCATCACATTTTTTCAAAGTGACACACAATTAATTAGCTGGTTGATGGATGAACCGTACGATCGGCATGAAATTTTTATTTAAATTGAATTATTTTAAATTATTTAGCGCCTGTGTGCAGTCCACAGCTGTGGGAGAATCTTCCTCCTGCAGCTGATCAGTTGATCTCCATGCAGAATGGAAAAGTGGGCGTGGCTGAGAGTGTAGCCGGAGGCAGAGAGCTGAAATCATGACATTCTGTGCTCTTTCAGAGTGTTTAGAAGCATTATTTAGAATATTGCAATAGTGTGGGAAGGGTTTAAAACACCTTTGTTTATATATATATCTTTATTCACACACACACAAACACACACACACACACACACACACACACACA
>NC_056509.1:20351095-20352556 GCF_014905685.2 Nematolebias whitei
TTGACCTTAGGCACCTTGTGGGACAGAAACTGTCATTTCATTGATTTGAATCCAGAAATACAGGTTCACCCATCCTGAGACTTTCTTTCTTGAAAACTCAAGTGAAAGAACACTCTCTTTTCTATTATCATTACTGTTTTACAAATGTTTGATAATCAAAGTGTTTTAGTTCCAACATTTTAGATGTTACAGTGAACTAATCAATTTTATTAACTGTAAAACAGTAACAATGATTATTTTTTCCTCATGCAAAGTTAGAATTCATGTTAAGGCCTGTTACAGAGTAATTATGCATTTTCTGATTTTCTGTCTTTGAATGAGCAGTGTACGTTTGTTCCAAGGTCGGAACCGAAGCAGACAAGTGTTGGAACAACTGTCTTGTTTTTAAATCCTCTCAGACGTAAACAGAGAAGTTGGCACCTGTTTCTCCAAACTCGTCCAAACATTTCTCTCTCTGTCTCTGAAAACATCTTCAATCTGTTCCATAACATTCTTGCTGTTTTCTGACTTCTAGTAACCTTTTGCGTCACAAAACACACCCCTGTCTGGTCGACATTGACCAATAAGAAAACTCCCAAATGAACCGGAAATAGAGCTCTTTAAAATGTCGGTACTTCCTAGTTCTCCCAGTTCTGTGAAGTGGCTGTTCTGTGAGTTGCTGTTGGGTCGCAGTTGCCGTTGGAGTCGGGCTGGAGAGTTTGCAGCTCCAGTCGTTTGGGAGAACAGAAGTCCAGCCATGATAAGGCTCTTCCGAGTTTGGGATTATAACATCTTCCACCTCTGAGTGGAACTTCTGAAGAACCCCACTCATGTGAAGTCCACCCGTTGAGGTGAACTGTTGTTGACGAAGTCCCGTCACCACTCCGGATATATCTCTGCCATCCTACGGAGACGCTGAAAGGTAGCGTTAACTGGAGCTCCTCTTCCGCTGATTCATCGTCAGAGAGGTAAATGAGTCTAGTCCACTACCGAGCGTACCGAGGAAAGCTGGGTCGGATGGAGGGTGTAGTCCTGTCAACACTTTTCACTCATACACACCACATTCTCCCTCATCCATCTTTCACTCCCACTAAACTTCATCTTTCCATCTTTAAAAATTCTTCTATCAAGTAGAAATCATTGACAGATATTTTTAAAAATGTCTGAAGCAAAGTTCTCAATCACCGCCGTGTGATTTGATGTCTGCTGTTCTGCTGAAAAGTGAAACAATCGCCGTATTGTTCCTCACTACCTGTAAAGCTGATTAATTATGTTGTTATTTTCATATTTTGCCAAATTAATGTAAATGTTTGATGTTAAACTTTGATTCTGTAAATAAATGACCACATTCATTTTGATGGGTCAAAGATAAATAACGTCTCACGTTACATTTTATTAAATTCAATGCACGTTTATATACAGTCCAGAAAAATGAAAGAATCCGTTTTAATTGATGAATATATCTCAGCATCTGTTCATCTA
>NC_056509.1:20352656-20371045 GCF_014905685.2 Nematolebias whitei
GAAAATAAAATAAGAAAATTGCGGATTATGAGTTTTTACTGTTTGGCAGTTTAAGGTCACTACAGTGCACAGCTTCACTACTGCTCTTATTTTTCCAGTATCTTTAGTATCTCGTGTCGGTGGCCTTATTTTCATTGCATGCTATGGCTCAACTCAACTCAATCTGCTCATTGTAGCATATTAGGTACACATTTCATTGGAGCCACCTCAGTCTAAGTTCTGAGCTAGCAGAGATAATAATGAAAGGCAATGTGGAAATGTTGCAAACAACTGCTGCACAGAGACATCACTATAGAGTTGTCATGTGAGATGTCTTCACACCAGAGCTGTACTCCTTCCCATAGAGGTTTCCTATGCCAATCAAAAAAACATCATTATCATAAAAAATAGCAAACATAAACCTTGTTTTTATATTTTGTATCCTGTTATGTAAATGTTCTTCTTTGGCCACGTTTTTGTATTTTTGATTTAATGAAGGACAAAGCGATTCATTTTATGAGTGGACATTTACTTTTTTTTTTTGTGTGTGCACTATGATTCGTTTCATTACATTTTATGGCTATAAACAGAAAAGCAAAGCAGTGTTTCGTTGGCACCGATTGTAAGTTTACATTATGTCCATCGCTTATTTCGCATTTCATTTATCGTGGACTAGCTCTGTCGCGGTTTTTCAAAATAAGATTGGACATTACACACAATTGGCTGATTGAAGGATGAGTCACACGATGGGCATGACATGTATATTTTAAATAATTTATTTTAAATGATTTAGCACCTGCTGTACCTTTGTGCAGCCCACACTGCAGGATAGGCTTCCTGCTGCAGCTGATCAGCTGTTTTCTGTGCATAGGAGATAAGTGGATGTGGCCAAGAGCACTTGCAGGTAGCAAAGAGCAGAGGAGGCAGAGAACTGAAATCATGACATGCTGTGATCTTTTAGAGCGTTTAGAGTTTAGAAACATTGTTTAGAATATTGCAAGAGAGTGGGAAGGGTTTAAGACACCTTTATATATATATACATATATATATATATATACTAAAATAAACTACTACTTACTGCTTGTACTACTATTCCTACTTGGCGGTTTTTCACTTATTGTGGAGCTTCAGGTTATGGATTCCCTGCAATAAACGAGGGATTACTGTATTGGTTAATCTGCATGATCAGGGTGAAGCACATCGTCAGTGTTTGTTGCTACTAATGTCAGTGCTGCTGCAGTTCTTCTCTTGATCTCTAGGTGTCACTGTTCATAAAACAATACAACTAAAGTGCACTTCAACCATGCTTTTTATTTATATTTTTGTAACATACTTTAGTGGAAAAAAACTTTGTGGTAAATAGTGTAGGATAGAAAATGTGAACGCATGTTATGAAGACTCTTTCAAGACTTTGTGTTCAAACTGGTTTAAAAGTAGCCGTTTACTTAGATTCTTGGGGGTGGACAAAGCTCAAGATTTTTCAGTCATTATATTGGTTATCGGCAGCTGCCTTCCCCTCCCAGTATCTGTATTGGCGATAGCAAAAATTTCCATATCGGACGGGCTCTACATATTGTTCTTCTCACAATTGGAAATGTCCTTAAAACCTTCCTCAGGAGTCTAGGAGTCTACCTTACCAGATGCCCAAACTACCTTAACTGGCTCCTTTCAATGTGGAGGAACCAGTTGAAGATCTGTCCAGATAACTGAACTCCTCATCTTATCTCCAAGGGAGAGAACAGCCACCATGGGGAGAAAACTCATTTCGACCACCTATATCTGTGATCTGCTTTCGGTTACTACCCAGAGATTGTGACCACAGGTGAGAGTAGGAGCGTTGACTGACCAGTAAACAGAGCCTTGCAGCTCAGCTCCCTCTTCACCACAACAAACCAGTACAGAAACTGTCCAGATGACCTGACTGAGCATTACTGGATTTGGTACCTGGATGATTGAGCATGAACTTTGATGTCTTGAACCACTTTGGCTATGGCTGCCTGCCTGGGAGGAGTCGACAGGACAGCCCCTAGAAACCATCTTATCTCCAGCAAACTGGTTGGTCCACTAAAGTAGTGTACTGCTTGGTGGGGAAACCGTTTACTGGAACTCCTCAGACTGATGAAGCCCTCTGGATAGAGGGTGAAATGTCTCTACAAAAAAGAAACTGTCCAGATGACCTGACTGAGCATTACTGGATTTGGTACCTGGATGATTGAGCATGAACTTTGAAACCAGTACAGAGTATGCAATACTGCAGAAGCCGCACCGATCCGTCTGTCAGTGTCACCTCCCATTCTTCACTCATTCGTGAACAAAACCCTGAAACTTCTTCACTCGAGGCAACACCTCAGCCCCAATCTGAGGAGGCTTCACCAAACTTTTGATGGATCAGTGTGGTGGTAGTGTAGTGGTTTTCTAGCAATAAAGATATCTCACAGCCACAGTTTGTAGTTTATAATCCTTTCTAAATCAAACTGGGACAATGGCAGAAAGGACAGGTGTGTCAAAAATAAACCTCTCATGGTAACAACTTGGTGGGCGTTTCGTCATCTTGTGGTCGTGTACAACTTATTGTATAATCGTTGGTGTCTGGATTTTTTTAAAACTAAGCATTACGGTCTTCTTTACGACATGCGTTCAAGGAATCTTCTGGGACAACAACAAAAAAAAAAAAGCTGGAGTCCATTGATTTTGGCCTTAAGGGATCTCCACTTTAAAATCAGCTGAAGCGTTTTTAATTCTTTTAAACTGGACGGGGAGTTTAAAAGGTGAAAGTGCCATTTGGCTAAGTGCAGCGAGAGGGAGAGGCAGACGGATTTTAGGCCCGTCAGGGAATGACCGTACATCCCAAATACAGTCAATGTCTCCTTTTCTAATGTTCTTCTACCTCCTCTGAAACTGCCTCTTAAATGTTACATCACCAGGCTCATGCTGGGAGCTTGCTTCTCTCTCATGTTTTCACACACGCACGCACACACACACACGCACGCACACACACACACGCACGCACACACACACACACACACACAAACACACACACACACCAACTATGCAGCTCTGAATTTTTATTTTCATTAGAAGGAGGAGGTTGCAAATGTCCATTGATGGTTGGTATATTTTTACTTGGTGGGGGATGGAGGGATGTCTGAATCAGAGTAGGAACTCTTCTCAGCGGGTGAATCACCATCTTCATGTAGTGTGGTCATCTCTGTGTCCTTAGAGGTGTAATAGTCCTCATAAACCACGGTTCAGTGTGTACGTTGGTTTCGGTGCCATAATTTGGCACAGGTTCAATCAAACAGGAAAATGAAACATTATAGTTTTTTTGCACTTACAGTGGTGCTAGAAAGTTTGTGAACCCTTTAGAATTTTCTATCCACCTTGTTCCTGGCACCCCATGCTGCCTTGCATGAATTATGGGCGCGACTTCCGGCGCGGACTAGAACCAGCATTTGTTCATGAGCGAACGAGCTAATGTAGTTTCTCCGAGCATTGTGGATTTAATTTAAACATGTAGGAACACCACCTGTCAGAGCTCAAACAGGACAATAGAACCACTGCCTGCTGAGGGCGAGGGATGGAGCACGACCTGGATTCTAGCAAGTCAGTCAACGAGTCAGATTTAGCCGGGAAAATGTGGAACTTGATTTACGTCTGCTCCAAACATTTAGTTGGAGGTAAAGGACCAACACAGGGCACATGTTGCAGATGACGGAGCAAAACTTACTGTAAGGCGTCTCATTGAAATAAAACACAACCAAACACAGTTAACTATATGTTATGTATGTAAACATATGTTGATGTTAGGCCTGTCGCGATAAACAATAAATCAATTAATCGCATGATAAATGAAAATTATCGACCTCATTTTCATTTATCAGCTTTATCGTTTCATCGTGTCTCTCTCTTTCTACTGAAGACACTGGATGACAAAAAGCTCAACTCCAGTGCTCTTCACTGACCCCTCCATTTCTCTTTTCTCTTTGAAATCTGTTTTAACCGTCCAAAATCATGTTTTTGGATTGTTAAAAGTAGCTAAGCTGAGAAGCTAAACTACGAACTAAGCTAACAGGCCGACCTTGGGAAAAAAACTCCGTCTTGTCGAAGCTCCAGAATTCACGGTTGAAACCCGTGCCTTTGTGTAAAAAGTTGTTTTCTGCAAAAAGAAGCTGAGAACTTGTTTACTGATTTTTTAATTAAAAGCTTTGTGTGAAAAATGCTATGCTAAAGAGCGTCCGCCATTTTGAGAACCGAAGAGAGACAGCCCATGTCACGTCAAGGGGCCTCCAGTGGTTACCCAATGTGTTGCGGAAGCACGATCCGTAGTGTCAAACAATACTTTCGGGTCATATGGGTGATGTAGCGCTGCTTCACTTCACCTCGGAGCAGCGCTGTTTCACCATGGAATTTAATTATAATTTTGGTTTATAATTATTAAGAAATTACCACTAATTTAAGTGCCTGCTTTATTTCAGTGGTAATGAAGAGTTGTGTAAATAAAAACCACCACTAGATGGCTAGCAAAAAAAAATATATATACAGTATATCTGATACTAAATTATTAATTAATAATTAATTAAATCAATCAAATGATTACTTAGTCAAAAACAGCATAAAGTGGTTGTTTTTATTTACTCAACTCTTCATTACCACTGAAACAAAGCACGATGACTTATTTTCGTGGTGAAACAGCACCGCTTTGTGGTGAAGTGGAGTAGCGCTACATCACCCGTGCGACCCGGAAGTATTGTTTTTAGCGCATGCACAAATGAGATGACACTACGGATCGTGCTTCTGCAACAGATTGGATAACCACACCTCCCTCGCAATTTTCTTAAAGAGACACGGTCGCTCCTTTACTTGTGAACTCCTTGAACTCCTTCGGTTCAAACAGTCATATACTGCCATCCGGTGGTCAAAAAAGGTATTACATGCAAAACAAATTAAACATTTCTTCTTAAAGTTGACAATGATTACTGATCATTGTCAATTTGTAATCAATATTATAGTTTACTGCAATAATTTCTGAGACAATTAATTGCCAAGCAAAATTTGTTATCGTGACAGGCTTAGTTGATGTCTATGTTTCCGGTGAGATATTAACCTGGAGCAGAGACCCGACTCACCTGAATCAGTGGCATTTTCGGTGGTTCTGCTGGGTCGTTGTTTGTGTGTGTGTGTGTGTTCACTAACTTGCAACTTTTATCTGTAGTCTGCCAGAGGACTTGAAGGACCCGGGTTAATTTAGCCGTCAAATTGTGGGTCCTGATTCAGTGTGAGGACTCAGATCTTTAACCTGGGTGGATCAGGAACTGACGAGTTATACTGATTACTAGAAATTCTGACTTTAAAGTCGACAATATTTAGTCACTTTTACAGACACAAAAAGCTAAAAGTGCAACTGCACCGTTGTGTTTCTACCCAGATCCTTTTGCATCACTTCTCTCACAACCACAGGACACTGTTTACCTGTTCTGTTCCAAACTGATGATTTATGGATGGGTGAACACAAATCAAACCGTTTCTTTTTATGTGTAACATAAAAGATGACATCCTTGGACATGTCCACACTTGATGTTTTTTGCGGCATTATCAAAACATTATTTTGTCCAAGTGAACTCTGTTTTGCTTCTTTTTATCTGATTCTATTAATATTTCACTTCATTCAATAGTTCAGCAACTGAAAACATGTCTTTTTCATTCATTCAGCCTTATACAGATAAACCACATTGAGCCTCGAAGACTCTTTTACAAGTGGCTTTGACGTGAAATGGTTTGATAAACGTTGAGGCACTTTCTCATTTTATTCAATATTCAAATCTTTTAATTTTAGCAAAGCTCGGCTGCCAGAATTGTTGATACCTACTGCACAAATAGCAGATGACGTGCCTGAGCAGTTGTTTTCTTATCTCGTGTTCAATGGAAATTGCAACAACATCCTTCCGTGTGCTTGAGTGCACAGAAGTTCACCACAACTGTGTTAATGGAGGACAGTGCCAAAGAGCTTACTGTCAAATTTAACCCCATAAGGGGAGAGACTTCTAAAGGAAAGGAAAAACAAGGTCTCCACTTGTCCCTTAAGTGAGATTTTGGTTCACAGTTTCAAACCTCTTACCATTTTAGGAACTTACTGTTGGAGCGATAGAAAGAGGTTTATGAAAGTATGTAAAATATATAATTTTTGATACAATTACAAAGTTAAGTGTTTTAGTTATTTGTTGTTTTTTTAATTTAGTTTGGTTCCATTTTTTGGTGTTCATCTATATCTGAAATAATATTCTGACACATTCCAGTGAAGGCCAGCAAGTTAAATTCATCAGATTTTAATTTCAGTTTCAGGACACTGTACAAAAACATTCACAAACATTATAAAATACTGATTAGTAAAAGTTACCTATCTGAAGGAAGCCAGCAGAATGCATAAAATCTTTACTTCATCTCAATCTCTCATCCTGAGCAGCACACAGGCGACAGTGGAAAGGAAAAACTCCCTTTTAACAGAAAGAAACCGGCTGGGTTTGAGAGGACGGGAAGGAGAAACAGACACAGAACGACAGGTCCAGGTGGACTTTCTATTGGAATAAAGACAAAAACACGTTAAGATAGAAATAATTACAAAAACAAACATGTAGAGTAAGTAAAGACAGCAGCAGAGAGAGGAAATGTGGCCAGTTTATCCTCCAGTTGTCTAATCCTATAGCAGCATAACTAAGGGATAGCTCAGAAAACCCAAGTTGACCATAACTATAGGATTTATTAAAAAGGAAAAAAATAATCCTTGTCTGAAAAGTAGACAGTGTGTCAGCCTCACAGACAGAAACTGGAAGTTGGTTCAACAATTCAATTCAGTTTATTTCTATAGCACCAAGTCACAACAGAAGTCATATCAGGGCACTGAACAGAAACATTCATATATTTAAAAATAATAATTTAACATTATTTATCTGAGGAGCAGACTGCTTTGAATTTAACTCTATTGCAGACTCTCATCTTGAGCAAGCATGAAGGCGACAGTGGAAAGAAAAACTCTCTCATGAGGAAGAAACCTTTAGCAGAACCAGCTCAGGACAAGCGTCCATCTGCTTCAACCGGCTGGGTTTGGTAGGAACAGATACACAATGGCAGGTTGAGAATCACATTAAGATAGAAATAGTATCAAATGAAATCTATTCAATTTTAACAATTTATCCTCCAGCAGTCTAAGCCTATAGCAGTATAACAAGCCAACCCTAACTATAGGATTTATCAAAAAGGAAAGACTTAAGCCCAGTCCTAAAACTGGACAATGTGTCAGCCTCACAGACAGAAACTGGAAGTTGGTTCCACAAGAGAGGAGCCTGATAACTGAAAGATCTTCCTCCCATTCTGCTTTTGGAAACTCTAGGAACCAGAAGTAAACCTGCAGTCTAAGAGCAAAGTGCTCTGTTGGGAAAATATGGAACAATAAGATCTCTCTCAAAAAAAAATTATCTCAACAAGAGAGGAAGCTGATGACTGAAAACTTTACCCCCTGTTCTACTTTTGGAAACTCTAGGAACCACGAGTCAACCTTCAGTCTGGGAAGGAAGTTAGAACATATGGAACAATACGATCATTTATATATAATGGAGCTTGGTTGCTGTGAGCTTTGTATAGTTTATGTTTTTCTTATTTCATATCTTAGATTTTGTTACTGCTTTTCTTTTTACATTTTATTGTTTGATGTAACTGGGACCCTGCGTACATAATTCCATTCCACCACATGTACCACATGTGGTGCAAATGAGAAATAAAGAGACTCTGACTCATGCCTGGAGACTACTTCTTCTCTTCATGTACAGTTTGTGGTTTCTTCTGACCAATTATGCAAAACATATTTAATTTCCCTTTCCATGATACAGAACAGTTTCCCATGGCATCAGAATTGAAACCTTTAACAGGGAAAGCTTTTATGATCATTAAACAGACGTGAATGTTAGACACTTTAATCATTTGAATACCAAAGTTGTGGCTTGCAGGATGGCACAATTTTGGTATTCAAAGTTTTGGACCAGAGTCAAAATTCTTCCCTTACTCAGATCACATTTAAAAAGTGTATTAGTGTGTGTTGCATTGTGTTAAAAACACAGTGTGTTCCCTTTGATTCAGACCTAATCTGTTTACAGTACTGCATAACTCAGCCTAAGGGACAAAGAAGTAAGAAATAATCATTTGTTTTGTCACTCCGTTTTTGCTTACTTTGCTTATTGCAAGTTGGTATATCTAGATTAATCCATCCATCCATCCATTATCTTTACCCGTTTATTCCATTTTGGGTCACGGGGGTCGCTGGTGCCCATGTCCAGCAATCACTGTGCGAGTGGCGGGGTACACCCTGGACAGGTCGCAAGTCCATCACAGGGAATATCTAGATTAATGATTTTTTTTTAATTTATGTCTTGTGTAAATTACTATAAAGGTGGGTGCATTCTCAAAGTTACCCCCCCCCCCCCCCCCCCCCAAAAAAAAAGCAAGCTAGGGACTAAATGCTCATGTAAGTTTCAAATTCCCCACTTACAGATTTGAAAACTAAAACTGATCAATCAATTCAATTCAGTTTATTTATATTTATATAGCACAAATTCACAACAGCAGTCGGGTTAGGGCACTGAACAGAAACATTCATATACATAAAAATTAATTTAGTTAAAGTTCTCTATCTAAGGAAGCCAGCAGATTGAGTTGAATCTTGATTTTGTTGCAGTCTCCCATCCTGAGCCACCCGCTTTTAATGCTATCAGCCATTAAATGGCAGTTATTAGTTGTTATCATCTCCACATGTAGCGGTCAGACCGCCCCTCCTGTACCTCCTAGTGGGTTTAAAGGTATGTTGTTAGCGATGATAATAGGCTCTGTTTTTAGCTTTGTTACTGCTCATAATAGCTTTACGTGGTTAGGTTTACAGTAAAGGGTCTGGCGGTTAGGTTTAGAGTCTTGGTTAGGTTTAGGCACAAGTGTAAGGGGGTTAAGTTTAGGGTTGGTCCTTAGGGTCACGTGTAAGGTTTAGTAAAACGGTTACATTAGCTGAAAAAAAAACAAAAAAGACACTTCCTGGTCTACACCCGTGAGATGATGCCTATTATCAGCAATAAAAATGATAATAACATACCTTTAAACCTACTAGGAGGTAGGTGGGGCAGTCTCACCGCTACATATGGGGATGATAGCAACTAATAACGGCCATTTAATGGACAGATAACACCCAAAGCTGCTCCCTGAGCAAGCACAGTGGCAACAGTGGAAAGGAAATCTCCCTTTTTAAAAGGAAGAAACCTCCAGCAGAACCATGAGGCTCAGGACAAGCAGCCATTTGCTTTGACCCTCTGGTTTGAGAGGACAGGAATGAGAAATGGACACAGAATGGCAGGTCTAGACTGGCAGGTCTAGACTGGCAGGTCTAGAATGGCAGGTCTAGAATGGAGGCGAGCAGGTCCCTCTGTTGGAGGAAAAACAAAACAAACAAACAAAAAACTGTTAGGATAGAAATAATTAGAAATACAAACTATTCATTTGAGGAAATGTGGTCAGTTTGTCCTCCAGTAATCTAAACCTATAGCAGCAGAGCTAATGGATAACTCAGGAAACCAAGCATTTATCAAAAAGGAAAGTCTTAATCCCAGTCTTAAAACTGAACAATGCGTCAGTCTCACGGACAGAAACTGGAAGTTGGTTCCACAAGAGAGGAGCCTGAAAACTGAAAGATCTTCCTCCCATTCTGCTTTTGGAAACTCTAGGAACCACAAGTAAACCTGCAGTCTGAAATTGAAGTGCTCTTTTAGGAGAATATGGAACAATAAGATCTGTAATATAAGTTTCTGTTTCTTTTTACACTTTATATTTTAGCTATTGTTGGTTGTAACTGGGACCCTGTGTACATAATTTTGTTCCACCTCATGCACATTTGACGAGAATGACAATCAACCTACTTGAACTTGAACTTGATAAAATGGAGCTAGGTTGTTGGGAACTTTGTAGGTTAGAAGTAGGATTTTGAATTAAATTCTGGATTTGACAGGGAGCCAATGGAGAGAAACTGAAACTGGAGAGATATGATCTCTCCCACTAACTCCAGTTAAGACTCTGGCAGCAGCAGTTTGGATCAACTGAAGACATTTTAAAGACGTATTTGGACACCCAGATAATAAACCATTGCAATAGTCCAGTCTAGATGTGACAAATGCATGAACCAGTTTTTCTGCATCATTTTTAGAAACGATGTTTCTAATGTTAGTGATATTACACAGGTGGAAGAAGGCAGTTCTAGTAACGTTTTTAATGTGGGGGATAAAAGACATGTCCTGATCATAAATAACACCAAGATTTTTAACATTAGAGCTGGAGGACAGATTGATGCCATCTAAGGAGGGAGAAAGACTGAAAAATTATTCCTAAAATGCTCAGGTCAAAAAAACAAAACCTCAGTCTTGTTTGTGTTCAAAGCAGAAAATTAACCCTTAATTAAGTAATCCTTGTCCTCAAAACGTCATCGCAGTTTATGCAAATTTTACCTTACAGACCCTTTTACCTCCATCAAGTTTGCATGACTTAGTTATTTACTCAAATTGTATTTATTTGCAAGTACAAATAGTTGAAAACCATTATTAGTTCGCTCATACAAACCGAGTGGACACACTAAAGTGGATTTTCTGCTTTAAAACAACTTCAGTTTACATTTCACCATAACTCATGCAATCGCTGTTGTCCAAACTTTTACACCCTTGTCAGTTTTGCATTACATGTTTACCGTATTTTTCAAACTATAAGGCGCACCAGATTATAAGACGCACTAAGTGAAACAAAACAGTCAGATAAGTCAAACTTTATTCAACTCATTCACAATAACTACATAAAATGGGTTCGAGGTCATTAAGCACAACCAGAATTAATACATAAGGCGCAGCAGATTATAAGGCTCACTGTTGATTTTTGAGAAAATTAAAGGATTTTAAGTGCGCCTTATAGTCCGAAAAATATGGTATAATAATTATTATTATGCCAAACACCCCCCATGACTGCTTGTTTATGTTTTACTTGGACGGGCTGTACTGAAATGTAATTTTGTTGTGCTTCGGTGCAATGACAATAAAGCCGATTCTGATATTTTGGCAAAGATATTATATTTCTACGAGAAGCCCACTCAGGCTGCAGGGATGTGCTACAGCAAGCTGCTGCTGCTTTATGTGCTTGGAAGTAACCTTTGAATTCTGTGTAATATTCTGAATAATTGTGTGTTGAGAAAGTTGCCTGAATGTAAATATTTTAAATAATCAAATTAATTTATACAATTTTAAGACTGAAGCCATTTTAAGATCAATTTTTCTTGGTCCTGGCCTCGCTCAGACTAGCCATTAGCCTGTTAGTCCTGTCTAAATAACTTCTGAAATTACAGTCACAGTGTTTCTACTAGGCGCTCATCTCTTCCGTGTTTTTGTCAACAGGATGGGTGGAGTGGTGAAGGAAATGGCTCAGCGTGAGGGAAAGTGACGGGAAACAGAGCGCTACCTTTGTAGCTTTTTAGCTAGCACATCTGTATTGCGTGCAGCTAGTTTAGCGCTACGTCAGTAATGGCAGATGCCGACGGGGGAGGACAGCTCGGTTCTGTTGACTGGGCGGGGTGCTCTCCTTGTATAATGGTAGAGGATACACTGAATCAATTTGTATTCTCTAACCTGAGGTTCTTCAACATGTTATCTACAACAGGTAATATATACCATACCATACCATTTTATTTATAGAGCACTTAAAACTGTGACAAGGCCAACCAAAGTGCTGTACAGACAGAAAAACAGACAACACACAAAGCAAAATACAAAATGAAGTTAAAGCAGAATATAGACATAAAAATGTTACAGATAATAAATATGACGACAAACCAGTGTGGAGCATACAGGTTCAAAACACAGATCCTCTGGTGTTGAAAGCTACGGAATAGTAAAGGGTTTTTAAACAGGATTTGAAAACCGAGAGGGAGGGGAGCCTGTCTGACAAGCAGAGGTAACTCGTTCCAAAGTCTTGGTCCTGCTACA
The DNA here is from genome assembly GCF_014905685.2 of Nematolebias whitei. Lineage (NCBI taxonomy): Eukaryota > Metazoa > Chordata > Actinopteri > Cyprinodontiformes > Rivulidae > Nematolebias > Nematolebias whitei. Next base: position 20,364,680 of record NC_056509.1, read on the forward strand.
GAGAAGGCCCTGTCCCCTCTGTGCTTAAGACGAGTTCCTGGAACTGTGAGGAGCAACTGGTCTGCTGACCTCAGGGAACGTGGTGGGACATACAGCTGTAGCAGATCAGAGATATGGGGGAACTGTTCAGCGATTTGTAGACATACAGGAGTATTTTGAACTGGATTCGAAGGTGAACTGTAACCAGTGCAGTGAGGCTAAAACTGGAGTCATGTGCTCTCTTTTGCCTGTACTGGTTAAAAATCGGGCTGCTGAATTCTGGACCAGTTGCAGTCGTGCAATGGAGGTCTGACTGATACCAAACAGGAGCGAATTGCAGTAATCAAGCCTAGATGTAATGAGTGCATGTATTACTGTCTCCAGGTTATTTTTGGACAATACGGGCTTCAGTTTAGACAGCCGCCTCAGTTGGAAGAAACATGATTTAACAATCATGTTTACATGATTGTTAAGTTTCAGCGAAGGGTCCATTATCATGCCCAGATTAGTGACTCTTTGTTTTTCTTACAGGGTTAGAGCAGAGAGGTCGATGCAGTGATTTGTGATCGTGTCATTGGGAGGGAACAACATGACTTCAGACTTCTTTTCATTGAAACTTAAGAAGTTTAAAGCCATCCAGTCCCTGATGTCAGCCAGACAGACGAGCAGAGGTTGAATAGAGCATGTGCCATTGTGTCTTAAGGGGAAGTAAATTTGACAGTCATCGGCGTAGAAGTGGAAGGGTATGTTGTGTTTCCAGAAAATAGCCCCAAGTGGCAGCAGGTATAAAGAGAATAGGAAGGGATCCAGGATGGACCCCTAAAAACCCCCCATTTAAGCTCTGCCGCTGCAGAACTAAAATCTTTGATGAAAACACAAAAGGATCTGTCAGCGACATAGGATCTGAACCAATTGAGGGCTGACCCTGTGATGCCCACCCACTGCTCCAACCTAGCAATGAGGATCTTGTGGTCGATGGTGTCAAAGTCGGATGTGAGGTCCAATAGGTCAAGCAGCACAGAATCACCAGTATCTGTGGGTAAGAAGATGTCATTAAAAACCTTCAGTAGAGCAGTTTCAGTGCTGTGGAGAGGTTTAAAGCTAGATTGGAATAACTCTAGGATAGCATGATCCTCCAGGAAGCACTTCATATTAATTGTTCGTAATGTTTCCACAGAACCCTATGTAGAAATGGTCAAAATATTGCTTTCACTTTAAATAAGAGAAAATGTTTGGATGCAAAATGTGTGCATCCAATGTGTGTAGGATTAGTCATCAGCGTTTTAATCAGTTCTCTTTTGTGTGCCTCAATAAAAACAGTTGCATCAGAAAACAAATAAGTGGAAGTGATTTCCCGAAGGAGCGTACAGGAAGTGTTTAGAATATGAGGAAGCTCGCACCACCGTACCAGAGCATGAGTGTTCATTTGTCTCATGCTGTCAAAATAAAAAATCACTTCCATCCCATTATTTTATTTTATGTTTTTCCTCTATGACACCACATGGACGCTGTCAGGGACCACGCAGGAACATGAGGCTGCTTATCGACGTCGGAGGTGTCCACCTCATCACTGCTCTGGACTGGATGGGATGGATGAGTCATGAGCACGCAGGAGGACACAGTAAAACTGTCCAACGCTGACACGCAACATGTTAACACATGTGTCCAAACAAGAGCAGGGATGGATTCATTACAGAAGTTTCTTTAAGGAACGCATGTCACCTGCCACCATCATCCTCAGCTTTTTAAATTAAGGTCATCTTATGTGGAGAAATAAAAAACTTAAAAAATGTTAGGTAAGGGCAGCTCAGTTGGTAGAGCTGTTGCCTCTTAGCGAGAAGGTTGCCGGTTCAAATCCTGGCCCAGGACTTTTCTGGGTGGAGTTTGCATGTTTTCTCTGTACATGCGTGGGTTTCCTCCCACAGACCAAAAACATACGTTAGGCTGATTGATAACTCTAAATTGTCCCTAGATGAGAATGAGTGAAAGAGTGAATGGCTGTTTGTCTCAATTGTCTCTATGTGTCCCTGTGATGGACAGGAGACATGTCCAGGGTGTCCCCTGCCTTTCGCACAGTGATGGCTGAACATGGGCACCAGTGACCCGAAAAGGAAGAAGCAGGTACAGATGATGGATGGACGTTAGGCAAGATCTCTCACAAAACCTCAAAATCTGGAAGAACTCTCAGCTACTACCACACCAAATATGAGCTCGATATCTGTAGAACTGACTGAGTTAGCCATTTGTGTGTTTCCCAATATCATTTGGCTGTGGTGGCCATCTTGAATTAAGTTGCTTCCAAAAGTTAGTCAGTTCTTCATGAGCATCCAGTGATAATGATCTCAAAGTTCCAATAAAATGTGTTCATTGGTTCATGAGATATTTTGCTAACAGACATACAAGGGTTAACTTCAATGGTTGTTGCCTAAAATTCAAGCAATGATTTTGTGCAATGTGTAGCGCTCAGAGTACGTGTTTGAGATGACTCCGCTACCAGCACACCACACTTGAGCTCTGAATAAGTAAAACTTGAGTTAAAGCCAGACTCGCCTTGGCTAAGTTTGATTAGCTGAAGCGGCCATGTTGACTCCAAAACGTAATCAAATGTAGATGTGGATCAAATTATTACTTTCTAATGTTTCATCAAAACCTGTGATGTGGTTTTGCCAACACACACGTAAACATCGTCTCCTGTCTCGATAAGAACCTGAATATATTTTGACACACGGAGCGTACGGAGGACAAGTGAAGAAGCGGCTCCCAGAATCTCCCGGTCTGAGCCTGTAAACATGACGGTGTGTGGGAGGGTTTGAGTCCGAGCAGCGTCTGGATGTGTGTGGGTGGATGTGGAGAGCAAGGCGGTGGAAAGGAGAGAAGCTCCTCCACACCATGCTGCACAGCAACAGCACAGGAAACTCGTACGTTGTTAACACTGCGGGGATTTCTCCACTCCGAGCTGTGACTTCCGTCTCTACTCCAGCTGATGATCATGGCCTTGGATTTTTTGTTTTTTTGAGGGGGACAGGGAGGGGGTTGTTAAAAACCTTGTGTTCCACTGAGGCCTTTGAAGGAGCGAGTAAAGGAGGGGGCAGAGGAGGTACGAAGAGATTAAATATTTGTCATGTTTTGTTTGATTTTAAAATCGGACCAACAATAAGAAGACGAGCAGCAACAACGCTGAGCGCTGAATGACTGCTTTGTACAGGAGTGGTGGTGCAGAGGTTACAGAAGGTGGGCCTGTGATCGGAAGGTCGCCGGTTCGACTCCCTGGACTGACAACATCAAAATGTGGGTGATAAAGATAAAACATCCACACCTGCCTCCACCCTCATCTGCCCCACTCTGGGCCCTTGAGCAAGGCCTTTAACCCCCACCATCTGCTCTCAAACAAAATGAGTCCTCGTGACTCGATGAGACGACCTGTTTAAATAAAGGGTTAATTTACAAAAAAGAACTCTGTGGAAGAAGCTGAAACTCAGTTGTTAAAGCTAAAAATAAGAGGAACACTAGCTAAAAGTTGAAAATATACTCAAAATAGCAAAAAGCTAGGTAATAGCTAAAAGTAGCAACACACTAGCTGTAATCTAAAAGTGTCAAAAAGCTTGATAAAAGCTAAAAGTATTACAAGTTAGCTAAAAAATACACAGAAGCAAAAGAAAAGCTAAAAGAAGCAAAATGCAAGCTAAAACAGGTAAAAGGCTAAACTAAAGCTAAAAGTAACAGAAGCTAATACTAACAACAAAGTCCATGCTCAAAGAAGAAGCTAATACTAAAAATATCAAAAGGCTACTTTAAAACGAATAGCATTAAAGGTAAAAATAATTTACTCCACTAAAAGTAAAGTAGTCAAATGTAAGCTAAAAATAGCAAAAGTCTACGCTAATGCAACAAGTAACAAAAGGCAATCTAAAAGCTAAAAGTTTTAAAGGCTAGCTAAAAGCTAAAGTAGCAGAAGGTGAACTAAAAGTAGCAAATGGCTAACTAAATGGTAAAAAAAATCAAAAGGTAAGCAAAACATATTAAAAAGCTAGCTGAAATTAATGAAAGGTAGCTAAAAGTAGCAGAACAGTAGCTAAAATCTAAAAACAGAATAAACAAGAATAGAGCAGGTCAGTTGAGTTGAACAGAATTAAAGAGAGCATTTATAACCGAACTGAAAAAAATAATAACATAAAATGTTTTGAAAAAGGACAAAAAAGATTCTAACCTCCTGAATGAGCCGAATGTTTTGATGCATCAGTATCTAAAACAGCTCAAAGTACGCGGAGGTAACTAGACTGAAAAACAAAACACAGGGAACAAAAGAGGAAAACGATGCTGGGTCAGTATTTATTGAATAATGTCATTAATTTGATGTTTAACGTCTAAAACCTGCACACGCTCTCCTGGTCTCCCATGAGGACCAGATGTGTCCATCCAGCCGTGTCTGCTCTGAGCTGTTCTTTTCCTCCACACACCTCAGCCAGCAGGCCTGCCTCCACCTCTGGCTGCAGCTGCAGTGTTCGCCTGCATCTGCCTGTCTTACGTAACCCTGAGAACGAAGGCAAGAGGAGCAGCAGGCTGCCTGTTTTTATGTGCCGGCTTTCACCGAGCCTCGGTGATGCCCAGGGGTGCGTGTTGAGCCCCGCAGACTGCGCACTGGAACATACATAAAGACAGAGGGGGCCCTCAGAGCAAACGACGCAGCTCCTTCTTCCTGAACCATCCAGCCGTCCTCATCGTGCTTAAAGCGTAAATGAATGGGCTGACATGTTTGTCTTCTTTGTAAAGAAATGCTCTCTTTCCTCTCTCTGTGTTACACACTAATGCACAGCGGGGGGGGGGGGGGGGGGGGGGCTATTATTGTGAAATGGATGCATCCTCTAATGGATTACAGAGCAGTGAGAGGTGGTTGGAGAAATTCTTCCTGGGCAGAGACGTGCAAAAGACGACGCACTAATGGAAGTCACCATCGTCCGATAATATTCAGGCCCAGACTTTTTCAAACCATCTCCCACTCTGGACAGATTCTGATCATGCGCAGTAACCGAGCCTCATTACAGCCCGATATCGTGAGGACGTTTGGAACGGCAGGTTTTTCCAGTAGGGGTGAAGAGGAGTGCACCTGCCCTGATTAATATTTCATCAGGTCGGAGCGAACAGCTGTAACGCCTGGAAATTAGAGGCAGGCTTTGTTTCCGCCTGTTGGCTGAGCAAAGCCAGCGGGTTCAGGAGGTCACGCTGGCTTCAGAGCAGCCGCTAACTGTTGTCATTATTAATTAATCCGACAGATGTGTTTGGGATCCATTCACTGAGAAGGTGAGTTTCTGGAGTGGTCGCTGTGGAAAATTACTCAGCATTTTACTGGTGGTCATTTTATTATTATATATGAAGGAAGTAAGAAACGTCTCTTACAGCTCGGAGCGCATGCTGCGAACGACTCTCAGCTACTGCCACGTTTAACTGGAGCCATATTTGTACCTTTTATTAAATTCATCCAGTGGTTCATAAAATATTCGGCTAACATCCCACAGAGTGTCTGCATCACAAACAACAACTACATGGAGTTTTATGAACCAACTCAAGGAAACGTTTTGTCTTCAGTCCACTCAGTAATACAGTAGTCCCTCGCTACTTCGCGGTTCGTTTATTGCGGACTCTCTCTATCATGGTTTTTCAAAATAAAATTGGACGTGACACACAATTGGCTGATTGATGGATGAGCCGCACGATCGGCATGGAAATTTATTTAAAATAAATTGTTTTAAATTATTTAGCACCTGCTGCAACTCCGTGCAGCCCATACTGCAGGATAAACTTCCTGCTGCAGCTGATCAGCTGTTCTCGTGCAGAGCGGAGAAGTGGGCGTGGCCAATAACGCTTGCAGGTGGCTGAGAGTAGCCGAGGCAGGGAGCTGAAATCAAGACATTTTGTGCTCTGGGCATCTGGTTAGGATGTCCAGAGCACAGAGGAAGACCCAAGACATGCTGGATGGACTATGTTTCTCAGCTGGTCTGGGAACACCTTGGGATTTCCCCAGAGGAGCTGGCCCAAGTGGCTGGGGAGAGGGAAGTCTGGGCCTCCCTGCTTAGGATGCTACCGCCTGACCCGACCCCGGATAAGCAGAAGAAAATGGATGGATGAATAGATGGATGGATGGATGTACACTGAGGTTTGGGCCGCATCAAAGTTGAAGGAAGAGCAAGACCTTGTTCAGGTGGATAATAATAGGCGGCTGCCGTCAGGCCAGTTAGCAAAACCATAATTGCTAAATGTAGCAATTTTGTACTGAAAGCTAAAATTAGCTAAACAAAAATTCAAACTGTTCAATTTAGTTAGTTAATTAAAACTATGGCTAAGGGACTAACTCCCTGCCACAAAATGTTCCATGGGGTCACATGCGCCCCC
>NC_056509.1:20371145-20377740 GCF_014905685.2 Nematolebias whitei
CCGGTATTGCTCGGGACCACCCCTGCGCCTGCGGGCCCTGGGAGGGACCACCCCTTTTAAGTACAGTACACCTTTTAAGTACACCTTTAAGTTAACAAGATAACTGGTACACCTGCCCAGGGTGTGCCCCGCCTCTCGCACACCCACCCACCTACTACCCTCAGGCAGACGATACAGGAGCCTCCCATCGCACACGAAAAGACTCAAAGACAGTTATTGTCCACAAGCTGTCAGATTACTGAACTCTTGATAATAATACTGAACAACTGACAGTAACATTGCACCAAGTCACATATAATATGTTTGTTGCTGCTGCACTGTGTGGCTGCATCATGTATGTCACTATCTCACCATCATAATTCAATTAATCTAAATGTTACTCACTGCCTGTGCAACAACCTGTCACACAACCCCTGTAGTATATGTTATGTACAATATATATCATGTGTATTTAAGCTTATATTACTACCTGGGAAATACTTATTTATACAAATTCATCCTACTTGCACCATTATATTCTACCATGTTGTTGTTTACTATCTCTCTTTTGGACCTTGTAAATATTATATTTCTTCTTCACTTTTTGGTACTTTATTTTGTACTCTTATGTATCTCTTTTGTACTGCTTTAGTATTTCTTTTTTGTTTTTAGCGAGTTGAATCAGTTCTTCTCATCCTGAACATTTCATTGCATTGTTGACCTTGTGTTAACCTGCAAATGACAAATAAACAACGCAACATAACATAGCTGTTAAAACATAAAGGAGAATAATTAGGCAAAAACCGAGGTGAAGTAAATTTCTGAGAACAAAGTTTCTGGAGAAATCAGAGAAATCTCATTTAGTTTGTTTAAGGAGAGCTTTTGTAAATTGACGTGTAAAAGCTACAAATGTTAATACAGTAGCACACTAATCCTGATGGAGTAGAAAGTGTTGATATGTGAGCGAATAAAACAGCACAAATACCAAAAAGTAATTTGAATGCAAAAAATGTAGAGGAGAAACTATAAACAAGAAAAATGTGAATATTTGATCTGTATGAAGTATAAATATTTATAACAGCTGCCTTGAAAGTATCAATCAGCACATAATAAAGAATGGATATGTCTCGTTATCCCCATCATTTAGTGGTGATTGCTGGTAATGATACTCTCTCATTACCCCGTTCAGAGCCATTAAACCAAGTAGAACCGAGAGCCTCTTGGCCAGGTTCTGCACCTGACGGCCTTTGTTTGCCCCTCTCTCTTGTTTCCTCGTCTTCCTCGAGTCTGTAAACGTTGGTCTGTGGCTGCCCCACACCTGAGCTGAGCCCTGAACACAGCTCGCTGAGTTCACGTGTCCTCACCACGTTACAGTGCCTTCATTATTCATCTGCCATCTCAAGTGACCCATCATAAATACTCTGTTATTGGTTGGGATCCCATGTCCCAGTAGTGGTCCTCGCAGATGTTGTGTCTACGACTTCAGAGCCCTCGCCTCACAGATCCATCACTCGTTCTTGAGTTCTTCTGATTGGTCTCTGGTGAAGACAAAGTGCCTCTCTGGATACTTTAGACACGTCACCTAGTGGTGGACGATTTCACCAGGACACCTTTTCCTCTTCAAGGACCCCCTCTCCGGTGGTCTCCTTGGTTACGATAGATAAAGTACACCCCCTTTCCTGCACAGGTATGCTTTACAGGCATGCTGTGTAGGTGGTGGGATGGAAGTGGACGTATCATGTGAAACAGCTCAAGGAATGTCGAGTAAAAGGATATTTTCAGTTCAGCAGGTCTGTGCCTCTTTGAGTTACATTCCTAACCCTTTCATAATGGGGGTGTAACGGTACACGTATTAGTAGCGGACCATCGCGGTAAAGACGTCAGGGTCCAATGCGTGCAATCAAACAAAGAATACGTTAGTCACAGGCAATCACCACTCTCATCTAGAAGAGGGTGTACATGTTCTTTAATTGCTTTTTGCACTTTGCCACTTGAGAAAGACACTATCTAAAGCACTCTACACCAAAGCAAAGCAGAAATGGCTGTTCAGATGAAAAGCAGGAGCTTGAAGATCTGTCTGTCTGTTTCTCTTTAAACTGTAGAAAAATGTTTTGTACCAGTGAGAGGTGGATGAATGGAAGATAAAAATGATCATAATTATGCTGTGAAACTCCCTCTGTCAATAAGAAATTATGTTAGATACACAGCCAGGTATTTTAATAGGAGCCACCTGTGTCTGCAGGCAAAGGTGTGTATTAAATATTTTATTTATTCAGTATTATCACAGGGCGGCACGTTGGCGCAGTTGGTAGAGCTGCCGCCTCTCAGCGAGAAGGTCACCGGCCCTTCCTGCAGGTGGTGGGCCTACAGGTGAACCCATGTAGCTCGTTAGGTAGAGGCCCGCTCACCGGGCACCAATAAGACCCTCCTCTAGGTCTAGCTCCAGGATAGGGCCCTGCTAACCTTTGAGCTCCTTGTTGCCTTCAGTCCATATGAGTAGCATGAAAAAGTAGAGCCGCTGCTTCTCCACATTAAGATGAGTCAGTTGAGTTGTTTCGAGCATCTGGTAAATGTTCTGGGTATGTTCAATTGGGAGGAGACCACAAGGAAAACACAGGAAATACTGGAGGGATAGTGTCTCAGTTGGCCTGGGAACACTTTGAAGTCCTCCAAGAAGTTCTGGAGGTGGTTATGGTAAGAGATGTCTGGGCCTCCCTGCTTAAGCTGCTGTCCCCTTGACACGACCCTGGAACAAGTGCCAGATAATGGATGGATGATTATTTGGTATTTGTTTTGCTATCCTACTTTACTAAATCCTTTCCAATTTGTGAACCCAAAATCGATGTACATACTGAACCTTGATTTATGTGTACTAGTACACTGCTACTTCATTGCCTTGTGTTTGCCAGGCAGTTGACGCTGTGATTGGGATCTTGACACTAAAAGTATCAGTGAGGTTGTCCAGTTCTTTTAAATAAAGCATGCTTTGACACATTTGAAAAGTTTGTCTCTGTTTTATACAGTCAATAAAAAACTTGGGATCTGAAAGTACTCCATAGCAGAAGCCAAGATACCTTTGAGATAGTCACATTCCTCTTGTTACTTATTTTTTGCAAAAAGTCTGCTGCCATAGACTACACTGATTTTATCCTTTATCAGCACAAGAGCAGCCAGGGGGAGTGAAGGAATTCATTGCAGTGTATAGTATACAGTGATCTAGTTAAGTTAGCTGTATAGTGCTTAAAACCAACAATGTCAAAGTCAAAATTACAACAACAGTTTTGTTTAGTACACAGTATTTAGGAACATCACGGACAAGCAAGATAAATAACTACCTACTTAAATGTTACTGTAAAGTCAAATAAGTGCAAAAGAATTTGCTTGCACTAATACTGACAAACTCACTGCAACTTAGCATCCAACAACGTGCGCATGATGAAACTTTTAGTGGCTAAAGAGTAAAACATATCCCAGAGGGATAACTGAAAACCAAAAGGAAGCTTAAAGAACTGTGACCTACACGGATGGTCATGTTGCACCGTGCCCTGTGGAAGTTGATATTGCTGGTCGTTTGGTAAAATGTAAGCCACTGGAGCTTGAGAAGGTGATAGTATATCAGTGATGTTTTCACGTTACTAGAGCTTACCCAAAGACACCAGTAACCAGTGCTGCTTCTACCAACACGTCATCAGGAGGAAATAAAGACACTGGCACATTTATTTTTTTGTCCTACTGTTACATCTTTACTCGAATAAGCAGACATTTGGTAATGCCTTGAATACTTTCAATTGACTCTTAGGCTTATTACCCATTGAGGGATGGGTACAATGTAAAAATTAGCCAGAACGTGGATAGCCTTTGCAGGGTCTTGGCTAGGTCTTCAAAGTTGTACTAAGCCCTCCAAGGGCACTATACATATTATACATAATAGAACATGATAGATTCAGTAGTTTTGAAGACTAACAAACATCTGTAGAGAAGTTGTGTGGTTTACCAACATGGTTGTTGAACATTTGGAGCAGGACTAACCACGCTCGCCTCATCATAGCAAGACTAATACAACCAAGTGCAGATGTGAAACCCAAGGCAGGAGCTTAGAGTTTAGAGAAAGAGGAAGGTGGGTCTGCGACATGGAAAATAGCAAGAAACCCCTATTTGGTGAGCACCAGCAGTGCTGCATTCACACACTGCAAGAGATTTTTAGTTTTCTGCAGTCCACCAGAATTCCTGTAGGAGAGCATGTCACTATCCAGTTGGGTGGGGGCCTTACCTTAAACAGTACGGTCTTGTTTTTAGTGCAGTGCTCCCAGAAAACGAAAAAAGGGACAAGTATCTCAAGCTATGAACACTTCTTTTGTACATAAGAGTCTGTTGGTTCTTCTGTGGTGTTTTAATCGTTTTTTTTTCTGTAACACCCCTTGTTCCTTGGAATATTAGACCATTTTGAACTTTGCTCTTTGTTTACTGTAGAAAAACGAATTTTAGTTACTGCCAAGTGCTTCCTAAAGTGTTTCATTGTAGATTTTAGACATATTTAGGTTCTTTATAATATTGTAAAGCAATTGCCATTGCATCAATTCACTAATGTTTCATAGTTATTAACCTGATTTCATTCTTCTTCCTGCTAACCATGAACCACGACCCTTGACTGGGATTCTGCTGATTTACTGATTTACTGAAAAAAGTTAAATATTTTAAGATCTACAACTTAAAAACAGTAAAAAATATATATTACTGAATGTACAAGTATTGCAATAAAACACATTTTAGATTTTGGTCTTTCTCCGTTCTTTACAAGTACCAGTGTGGTAATGGTGCACGTGTTTGTACCAAAGTGTCACGGTGCAGATGACGGTCCGGTGCAGGTACTCAGACGGGGAATACAGTACTTACAGGCGATCACGCTCTCATTTCAAAGAGGACACATGTTTTTATAATTACTTTTTGCCAAATGCAATGACAGAATTAGAGTGGCGGCAGATATCTAAAGCACTCTACGTCAAAACGAAGGAAGAATGGCTCGTTCAAGGAAACACAAAAGCTTGCAGAGTTGCCTGTTTGTTTCACATCACCTGTGTGCAAAAGTCTTGGGTTACTTGTTATGGAGACGAGCCGGGTGAGAGGTGGAACAATGGAAAGCCAAAAGGGTCATAATTACACCCTCTGACATGCCATCGGCCATGGAATAAACACTAATGAATACACCTGATATCTAATTCAAGATGGTCACCACAGCTAATCCACTTTGTGTTTATACTATGTCACTTTTAGAGATAAATGGTAAATGGTAAATGGACTGGGGCAGCACGGTGGCGCAACTGGTAGAGCTGCTGCCTCTCAGCGAGCAGGTCCCTGGTTCAAATCCCGGTCCAGGGGCCTTTCTGGGTGGAGTTTGCATGTTCTCTCTGTGCATGCGTGGGTTTTCTCCGGGTACTCCGGTTTCCTCCCACAGACCAAAAACATGCATGTTAGGCTGATTGGTAACTCTAAATTGTCCCTAGGTGTGAGTGAGAGAGTGAATGGTTGTTTGTCTCGTTTGTCTCTATGTGGCCCTGTGATGGACCTGCGACCCGTCCAGGGTGTACCCCGCCCCTCGCACAGTGATTGCTGGACATGGGCACCAGCGACCCCCGTGACCCAAAATGGAATAAACGGGTAAAGATAATGGATGGACGGATGGTAAATGGACTGTACTTATATAGCGCCTTTCTATCTTATTTCAAGATACTCAAAGCTCTTTACAACACAATCTGTGCCTCATTTACACATTCATACAGCACTCTACTAGATCTCTACAAAGATAATTGAACAAATCATTCTAAAGAGACTAATCAGAACTTTATCACATTCATACACTGATGGGACACACATCAGAGGTTATGAGGGGTTCACTGTCTTGCCCAGGGACACTTCGACATGTGACTGCTGGTGGATTCGAACCACCAACTCTCGTATTGGAGGACGACTGCTCTAACCACTCAGCCATAGCCGCCCAAGATACTGAGCCAAAATTTGGTGTTGTAGTAACTGAAAGTCATACCAACAACATGCTATGAGCACTGACAGATATCAGGAAATCTTGTGAAAACTAATGGAACAGAATTACCGTTTTTTTGTTTAACGATTTATAAAACAATATTTTTAACATAAATACATATTGGTAAAAAATATACACACACACACACGCTGCCTTCTTCAGGGGTCTCCACAGCAAAATAAGTTGCACGAAGACTTGGCAATTGTTTTCACGCCAGATGTTCTTCCTGACACAACCACAGACCACTGAGCTACCACAGCCCTCTGTGTGGAGCACAGATCTGCATCTAGGCTACCCAGAGGAGCAGATGGTGGGGGTTAAGGGCCTTGCTCAAGGGCCCAGATTGGGGCAAATGAGGGTGGAGGCAGGTGTGGCTGCTTCACCTTTCCTACATCAACACACACACACATCATCATCATTTTTGGTCCAGGGAGTTGAACTGGCGACGTTCCGATCAAAGGCTCACCTTCTCTAATCTCTCTACCACCAAATCTTCTCTGTACTAAAGGGCAAACATCTGGAGCTGTATATATGTAGTGATGTACATGAGGTACGTGTCACTGTTGTATGACACAATAT
>NC_056509.1:20377750-20381653 GCF_014905685.2 Nematolebias whitei
ACAGTCTCTGTCCATCTGGTAGATTTGAGGTTATCTGGTTCACTACATATACAATGAATGGTTAAGAAAGTCTAAAGGTTCTTCATGTTGGTGAGTTGTATTATTCCCTTCTGGTCCAGTAGCAGGTTCTTGCTCTCTCTATTGTGTGACAGCTCATCTGTTTCCATTAGCTTGAGTGTTGTAAGGATGAGCCACGGTCTAACAGAGAATTTTCTTCTTGTTTCAGTGCAACTTTAACTTCATGGCAAGTCCTCGTCAAAGATAATATGAACTGTTCACATCAAAGTAATGTTCTGAATGAGTCTTAGCTCTTCACTTTATGTGTGTTTGTGTGGTGGGAGTCATCTGTAGTCTAACTGTACTCTGACAGTTTCCTGTGGACAGGCGGCCCCAGCTGACCAATAAGAGTGGACCACCAGCCGCCCACCTGCTGACTAGACCTGTGTGTGGGAGGACGTGGAGAGGAGGACACTGTGGTACAGAGAAGACAGTCTCTACACAGACGACTGGCATAGATTCATGTTATTTAAAGCAGATGCTTTAGAGGTGGCATTATTTATTAGATATCCATTAAATTTTGTCGCAGCTGACAATTTGAAATTAAATTAATTTGATCTTTGTTATTGCATGAATAGCGTTTATTGTCTTGTGCAAAATAAAAAATATATATATCTCAGTAAAGTGTCCTTCCACGGACCCAAGGACTAGATAGCAGCTCTCTGCTCCACACAGAGGGCTGTGGTAGCTCAGTTAAGTTAAGCATCCAGAACAAAAGGTTTGATGTGCACGCTCCACATTCAAACCAGTGTCATGTGGGTAAATTATCTGATTTGTGAGAAGCTGACACGTTTTAAAACGGGCACTAGAGTGCATAGCCGGTGTCATCGTGAGTGGAAAAACTGTGTTATCAGGCAGTTGCTGGAGTGTTAGGTGAAGTCAAAAACTAAATATAAATATTAAGTCCCACCCCCTCTATCTTAACCAATGAGACACATTTACAAATGCAAATAATTAGTAATAATAGGTATTTCAGTAACAGTAATATTTTTTTCAGATATTCATTTATGTAGTTTCCTTAGATAGAGAAATTTACTAATTGGCTTTTATGTGTGTGAATGTTCCTGTAAAGTGCCCTGAGACAACTTTGTTGGGATTTGGTGCTATATAAATAAACTGAATTGAACTGAATAGTTATTGCCTTGCTGTTGTATTTTAAAATATTTTTTCTACCACATTTAGCTGTATTAATTTTTTGTAATACAGGGTGGAGTACACTAGTTTCATTGCAGTCTTGCAGTGACATCCAAGTTTTTTGGTATTTTATTTCTTTTACCTATACATCATAATTACATGTGTAATATAACAGTAGTATAACAGAAGTAAACACATTCCAAAAAAATAACAGTATTTCCAAATTACTGGTAAAATTAAAATGACTTGAACTTGAACTTAAAAAGAATGCAAGCAGACATTCTCCATCTTTTTTTGAACTGAAGAAGCCTCTTGAATGGTTGCATTTTTTGGGGCATTACAACATCCTAGATGACTGAGAATCTACATTAGCACACATTTAGTAATTTTCAAATATTAATATACTGTAAATTACATAGTACAAGCTCAAACATTAAACCATAACATTATATTGATATCTATGACGTAATGTAAAAACAGTGACTGTTGCTGCTGAGAATGATTTTAAAAGGTTTATTATTGATTAAACTTCTTCTGTGCTGATGTACAAAGTATATATGAAGAGGAGGCAGAAATTTAATGTTTACTTTGCACAAATATATTTACAACCCCCCCCCCCCCCCCCCCCCCCCCCCCCCCCCCCCCCCACACACACACACACACACACACACAAGCCGCTCTGCTCTCCTGTAAATCACACCAACTGTTAGCAAACACAGAGAGCTAGCAGGCTGTTGGAAACACTTGAACAGAGCAGGTGAAAGACTTAAAAGTATAAAAGAAGGTATTTCAACTCAATTTAAACACAGGACAAATGTAGTATTCTGATCTTATTTGTTCCGTGTGTTAATATTCAAAGTGTAACAAGCTAATGTTAGCTAGTAGTTTTTTCTTGGTAGCTTGCCAAAAGTCTTGCTTATTTAAATTCAATTCAGTTTTTTTATAAAGTGCCAAGTGACACCAGAAGTCGTCTCAGAGTACTGAGCAGAAACATTCAATACATAAAAATTTAGTTAGTAACAATATTGAGTCTTCATTTCATCACTGTCTCCCATCCTGAGCAAGCATAAAGGCAACAGTGGAAAGGAAAAACTCCCTTTTAACAGGAAGAAACCTCCAGCAGAACCAAACTGGACGAGCGGCCATCTGCTTCGATGGCTGTGTTTGAGAGGACAGGAAGGAGGAACAAACAGAATGGCAGGAGCAGAATAGAGGTGAGCAGGTCCGTCTATAGGAGGAAAAACAAAAAAACAAAACATGTTAGATAGAAACAAATACAAACTATTCATATGTATTCATTAATAATTATTCATTTGATGAAATGAGGTCAATTTATCCTCTAGTAGTCTAAGCCTATAGCAGCATAAGGGATAGCTCAGGAAACCAAGCCAATCCTAATTATAGGATTTATCAAAAAAGAAAGACTTAAGCCTAATATTAAAACTGGTCAATGTGTCAGCGTCATGGACAGAAACTGGAAGTTGGTTCCACAAGAGAGGAGCCTGATAACTGAAAGATCTTCCTCCCATTCTGCTTTTGGAAACTCTAGGAACCACAAGTAAACCCACAGTTTGACAGTGAAGTGCTTTTTAGGAGAATATGGAATTGGTGCTTTATGAGAAGTTTCCCAATTCATTTCAAAAATGGATTTCAAGATGATGAAACGTAGAAGTAATGCACCTGTAAGTAAACAATTTAATAAATACTGTTTATATTAAGCTATGGCTGACCTTTGTAAGCGTTATTCAAAGGTTTGAAGCAGGCTCTGAAACAAATGTGCACAGTATTATAGCAGTTTTATTGTACAGATGGAAATCACAAACTCACATGACGTCTGCCCATTTCACCTGCACAGCCGCCTCGTTTACAGAGCGCACCACATTTTTCTTCAGAAACTGGTCACAACTCTTGGTGTCTTCATCTCCGCTCATAGGACAGCCTACTCTTACCACGTGACCAGCCTCTCAGCCAATAATACTTCCATCATTGATGTAAACAATCAAGTGTCAGGCTTGTTGCAGAGTGCAGGCGTGTAACTAAAACTCTTTCCTACCTAAAACAAAAACCCGGAAATAAAGGTTCTTCATTGGTTTAATGTGCATCCATAGGTGTACACAACTTTCAGTAACGTAATAAAATATAATACTGATAGAAATACATTTCACCTTGTATTTATTAAGGTGGAAAAGTTTAGTCTTGCCCTTGGAGGGTAAAGGGGAAAAACGTTTTACATTGTCAGATTTGCCAGTAACATTACTGTAACTACCGCAACATTACTGTAATTACAGCAACATTATGGCAACATGACTGCAACATTACTGTAACATTACTGCAACATTACTGCAATATTACTGTAACATTACTGCAACATTACTGTAATTACAGCAACATTATGGCAACATGACTGCAACATTACTGTAACATTACTGCAACATTACTGCAATATTACTGTAATATTACTGTAACATTACTGCAACATTACTGTAATTACAGCAACATTATGGCAACATGACTGCAACATTACTGTAACATTACTGCAACATTACTGTAAAATTACAGCAACATTACTGCAACATTACTGCAACATTACTGTAACATTACTGCAACATTACTGCAACATTACTGCAACATTACTGTAACATTACTGCAACATTCTGCAACATTACTGCAACATTACTGCAACATTACTGTAACATTACTGCAACATTCGGC
>NC_056509.1:20381663-20392095 GCF_014905685.2 Nematolebias whitei
ACATTACTGTAACATAACTGTAACATTACTGCAACATTCTGCAACATTACTGTAACATTACTGCAACATTACTGTAACACAACTGTAACATTACTGCAACATTCTGTAACATTACTGTAACATTACTTCAACATTACTGCAACATTACTGCAACATTACTGCAACATTACTGTAACATTATTGTAACATTACTGCAACATTATTGCAACATTACTGTAACATTACTGCAACATTACTGTAACATTACTGTAACATTACTACAACATTACTGTAACATTACTGTAACATTACTGTAACATTACTGCCTTTCAGTGTTTCTCAGGAAAAAAAATCAACCCTATTGAAAACCATTATAAATACATTAATGGATCCCATAGTTTTTGTATAATAAACAATGCATGCCTTCCAGGATCATTTTGTCATTTTACCTCTGTTTATCTACATCTGATTTTTATATTCGCCCACTAGGTGATGGTTCACATTAACATTTGAGCGGAGCTGTAAAAAACTTTTGACAAGGCTTAAACTTTCCCGGAGGAGGTGCGTCCATCGTAACTTGATGTTGCAATGGGGTCCTGTCTCTCATCTTGTCAGACACAACCGTTTCAGTTCAGGTACAAAGACCAAAAACACCCTTGTGTTGCACACAAGGAAGGTATTGAGAACAAAACAAAGTTGCTCATTCATGCTTGCTGAAGAATCGTCTGCTCTATGGCTGAATACAGCTGTTAGTTTGATCAAAAACATGATGGTGTAGCAGCGGACAGACCAAACTGAATCTGTTCCGTGACTTCAACTGAAAAACATAATATATAAGACAAGTTGTATCACAGAAATAATGCAACAACAATAGTTTTAAAAGTACTATTCTCTGAAGAAAACATGGAGCGTTGATTTCCAGAATGATTATAAAACTAAGATATCACACAACCTGTGGTTTCTGTACACTGAGTGTGTACTACCACACCAATTTTAGATCAATTCCAGTAAAACTGACCAAGCTGTAATCCCATTTGTGTTTGCTAAAGTTGAGTATCTGTGGCGGTCATCTTGAATCAGGCTGACTTCAAGTCAACCAGTTGTAGACGTGGATGATTGTCTTTCAAAAGGGTCAAGACGTAAGAAAAAGTAAGATTAACATCTTTTGGGTTTCTTAAAGCCCCGTCGACACTCAGGAAATTTATGCCTGTCAGCGAGATGCTGGTGAAGATTCTCAGTCATCCAGGACATGGCAAACTCAAAAACGTTCAAGACAAAAACAACTGGACTTTTCATTCAACCTTTATTTAGACAGGTAAATCCCATTTGTAACAGAAGATCTTTCGCTTCTCATTCGAGAAGCTTTCTCAATTCAAAGAGCAGAGCGTGTGGGGTTCAGGTTATAAAGCTGAGATAAGGTACACATACATATGCAGATTGATATATCACACCTCACACCTCACAATATGGGTTTCTTAAGGTCTTTGTTAATCTAATTCACAGATGAGGCCCCTCTGAAATCACATCTGATAGGTGTGAAACTAGCTGGGTATCAGGCCTAAAGCTGCACTATAAAGCCCACAGTGTACTCCCATGTACGTATGTCCACACGGAGATACGCGCGTACGTATGCGGAGGCTTGAGACTTCATACTCGAGCGTCCACCCTGAGAGGCTGCAGAGCAGCTTCACAGACAAGGGGCGTTTACTTTAAGCAAAAACAGGTATTTCACAATATTTTTTGAAAGATGACGATGAAATCCATGATGAAAATGAAATTGTAAATGGATTTAATCGTCATTTTGTGAACGCTGGATCAAGCCTTGCAGCTAAAATACCAAAAGTAGACAATAATGTGAACCATTCAGTTATAGGTTGTGACAACAGTATTTTTCTTAATGGAACTGACAAAGAAGAAATAATGAATGTAGTAAAAAATCTTACAGATAAGAGATCAAAAGACTGGGTGGACATGGATATGATGTTTGTAAAGGACATAATGAGTTATGTTATCGAGCCGTTTACATATATTTGTAATTTATCATTTTCAAAAGGAATATTTCCAGACAATATGAAAGTAGCTAAGGTAGTTCCTCTCTTTAAAAATGGTGATAAATGTGTGTTCAATAATTATAGACCAATATCCTTATTACCACAATTCTCAAAAATTCTAGAAAAAACTGTTTGTGACCAGATTAGATAAATTTATTACTAAACAAAACATTCTAAGTAGCAGTCAGTATGGGTTTAGAGCAAAAAACTCTACATCAATGGCTCTCATGGAAATAATGGAACAAATAACTACTGCTGTCGATCAAAAACAGTATTGTGTTAGTATTTTTGTTGATTTAAAAAAAGCATTCGATACTATTGACCACACTATTCTCCTTGAAAAATTAAATAAATATGGTATAAGAGGACCAGCACTACACTGGGTATCTAGCTATTTAAAAGATAGGAAACAGTTTGTACAAATAAATGGTGTAAGATCTGACTTGTGCAATATCACTTGTGGAGTTCCTCAAGGCTCTGTACTTGGACCAAAGTTATTTATTTTATATGTGAATGACTTAATGAATGTATCAGGACTCCTCAAATGTGTCCTTTTTGCAGATGACACCACATTTTTTTGTTTGGGTAAAGATGTAAAACGGATGTTGGAACTGATGAAGACAGAATTTGATAAAATACAAACTTGGTTTAAAATTAATAAATTATCATTAAATTTAGATAAAACTAAATACATGATATTTAGTAACAAAAAGAAAACTGTTGACGATCCATTTAAAATTGAGGGTGTTGAGATTTGTAGAGTTAATGAGATGAAATTTTTGGTTGCAATCATTGATGAACAGCTAACATGGAAAAATCACATAAATTCTGTAAGAACAAAAATATCTAAATCTATTGCAGTACTATACAAAGTCAGGGAATTATTAAATGATAAAGCTCTGTACATGTTGTATAACACAATCATTGTTCCACATTTAATCTATTGCATTGATGTTTGGGGGAAAGCGTGTAAAACATTTACAAAGCCTATTTTTATTTTACAGAAAAGAGCTGTAAGAATCATCACCAGAAAGCATTACTGTCACCCATCAAGCACATTATTTTATCAACTGAAGTTATTGAAGTTCCATGATTTGGTAGATTATAGTATTTTATCAGTTATGTATAGAGCTCATAATAATACATTACCATTAAATATCCAAAGAAATTTTGTTAAAAGACAAAGTTGTTACAATCTTAAGGGGATAGAAATATTTGTCAAACCAAAATTCAGAACTAGTCTGAAGGGAAGGTCTACCTCAATCCAAGGAGTTGGATTGTGGAATGGTCTAAAGAGTGATGTGAAAAATGTCAAGTCATTGTGTACATTTAAGAAAAAGATCAAAGCTGAATTGTTAAAAAAGTATATGAAGTAGCTTAGTGTGTGTTTTGTATTAGAATTAGAAAAATTAGAAAGTTATTCATTTTGTTCTGTTACTTGAAAATTAATATGTCTGAAATAATTGTTTGAAAAAAGGGGCAGATAAAATAAGATTTTTTCTTCTTTCTGCTGCCTTTCATTTTAAATTTTTTTGTATCTTTTTATATATTGTTATGGAATTGTTTTGTACTTTTTTAAAATGAATAAACTTCATACCATACCATGCCATACCATACCATACTTTCGGGACAAATTGAGGTCGCCGACTGGTCATTTGCTGACACGCCTACTGGATTGATTGACTGGTCGAAAAAAAAAAAAGAGAGCTGGCAGCCTCAGCCGCAGTGCTGTTCTGTGTTTATATGTTGTTAATAAAAAGTTCTAAAAAAAAATTAAAAATACAGGGAGCGCTGGCCCTGCAGCCCACACATCAGATCAGCCCACCAGGAAATCTCCAGACCCTCCTGCAGCCACGCTGGACCTGAGTTTAATTCACTCGTGATAAATTCCTTCATTTCTCACAATTTCAGTCATGGCATCAACAGAGGAGGAAGAGATCTCTTGCCTCTTGGACAAAAAACAAAACAAAAGAAAAGGCCAGATCAGAGATGAAGAAGGGAAATTTAATACATTGGTGTCACATACAAAACAGTCCGTTGCCGGGCAGTTTACTGTGAAACACCGCGTACGTGGTCGTAAAAATTGAGCTTTGCACAGACATGCCCTGCGAAGGTACGCGTGTACCTCCACGTATGGATGTACGTGTGAGTATACTGGGGGCTTAAGTTTTTGAAAGTTGAAATCTGAGACCACCTCCTCTGTTTAGAGATGGTTTCTCTCTTTTTACATAAATTGCTTCCTTCACCCCCTTTCAAACCATCTGTGTTCTTGGTCCAAAATGTGCATATTTTGGTCCTCAAATGAGTGTTCGTTATATGTGAGGTGGAGGTGAACAGCTGAGTCTTGTCCAGAGGAGGTGGCTCTCCTGTGTTGAGCCATGCATCTGTAAAGTAACTGTTTGGTTTCTCCAACCTCTCAGCAAGGTCACCGGTTCAAATCCCAACCTGGGACCTTTCTGAGTGGAGTTTGCATGTTCTCTCCGTGCATGAATGGGTTTTCTCCGGGCACTCCGATTTCCTTCCACAGACCAAAAACATGCATGTTAGGCTGATTGGTAACTCTAAATTGTCTCTAGGTGTGAGTGAGAGAGTGAATGGTTGTTTGTTTCTATGTGTCCCTGTGATGGACTGGAAACCTGTCCAGGGTGTACCCTGCCTCTCACACAGTGACTGCTGTATATAGGCACCAGTGACCCCCCAAAAAAGTGGGTAAAGATAATGGATGGATGGATTATTTTTCTTCTGGCCACACAATTTTAACAAAAACACAGACATACCCTTGCTGTTGTACCATGTGACAAGATTGTCCACATAAATAACCTGAACATACAAAGGGTCACAGTTTGTTTTCAGTTGGACCAAAGACAGCAGACAAAGATAAGGTGCTTGGAAAAAAAAATCTAAACTTTATATTAACAAAATCAACATGTGGCATGGAGGCTGCATAGCTGCAGAAAGAAAAACTTTGCAGAGAGTGGTGAAGGCTGCACAGAAGTCTGTTGGAGTCAGCCTCCCCACCATCACAGACATCTACACCTCTAGATGCAGGAAGAGGGCCACCTGCATCATGAAGGACCCCACTCACCCAGCACACACACTTTTTGCTCTGCTCCACTCAGGCAGGAGGTTGAGGAGCATTAAGTGTAGGACCACTAGACTGAGGAACAGCTTCTACCCTGAAGCTGTTAGACTCGAATCTCTAACTAGAATAATCACTGTGAAAAACCACATCATGTTGCTGCTGATCTGTTTCAATGTTGCTGCTGATTTGTTTCAATGTTGCTGCTGATCTGTTTCAATGTTGCTGCTGATCTGTTTCATGTTGCTGTGTTCATTCGTATTCATCTGCTCACACAGACTCATGTACGTGCTGCTGTTCAGCGTATTGTTTTTTTTTTATGCTATTAGTGCTTAGTATATTTTTATTGATGTTTTTCTTGGTTCATATCTTAGATCTTGTTACTATTTTTCTTTACATTTTATACTTTTGTTGGATGTAACTGGGACCCTGTGTACACAATTTTGTTCCACCACATGTACCACATGTGGTGCGTATGACAAATAAAGAACTTTGAATCCTTGAACAGCTGACTGGCAGCGAAAAAATTTGAAGAACTGAGGGTGAGGCACAAGAACATGAGAAACTAAAACAATGTTCGACTGAAGATGGAGTGAAGACTGGAAGACTAAAGAGGCGGGGCTAATGAGGAGAAGGCTGCAGCTGAGACTAATTAGAATGGGAAACAGGTGTGGGTGGGTGTGGCAGGACAGAGCAGCAGGAGCTGGCTATGGAAAAGTACTGAGAGTAGACTGGTGTCAGAGGAAAAACATAGGAACAGAACCAAAGAATCACTAAATAAGAAGAACAAACATGAAAATAAACACAGCGTAAAGCTTAACAATAAACAAGAACACTACCATAAAAATAAGAACACAAAAGAAATAACTTTTAATTTATACGTAGCTCATTTGTTCCTTTATATGTAGCTTTTTATTTTAATTTGATCATGCTTACAGTTTAATTTAAATTATTAATCATTTAAGTATTCAATCAAAATTTAATGACTCACGACAGGAAATAATAATAATAATAATAATAAACGCTAAAAAACAATGTTGTTATTTTGGTTTCTGGCAGCCAAATCATGTTCAGTGTTATAAACCTGTTTCTCACCAAAAAATGTATTTGCGTTTTGGACGAGAGGTGCAAACCCAGCAGAAAATCTTTGCTTTTAAACATGTCTGGTAGTGGAGGCACTAATAGTGTGGATCTAGCTAACTCAGCAAAAGCAATTTGATCATTAGTACTTTGCTACCTATTCACTTTGAGCAACTTTTGGCCAAAAATTACTACTTTTTTGCATTAGAACGTTGTATTTAGTGCTATAACTCAAAAATTACACATTTTTACTGTTATTTTTCGGTGTCCTTCATCACAAACTAAAACCTGCACCCTATCGTTATTTAGACCCTTTTTTTATAGCAAATAGTCTAACCTCTTAACAGTAAACCTTTATTTCTGCTTCAGGCCTGAGGTGAACTACAGAAAAGCTTTTGTGTGTTAAAAAGCACAAAGCCGTTGTTTTCACTTGCTGACAGTGAACTCTCTGTCAATCACCACAGCTTGGATCAGTCTGTGCTGATGGGTAGCTGACCGACCCATCCCGGGAGCGAACGCTCTGCCGTTCCAGCGCAGTCGCCTGTCAGCATCTTTCACATAAAGTACTCTCCAAATGCAGAGCCTCTCCACTCCCATCACATTTCTCCCTGCTGTGTCTCCTGCAACCCTTTGACAGCAGTTTTTTTTGTTTTACCTCCACAGCACAAAACATAGCCCACAGCTCGTCACATCTGAGTCTGCCATTTGTCTGATTTTTATTTATTTATTTATTTATTTATTTATTTATTTATTTATTTATGTTTGGGGGAGGGGTAAACAAATACTTGTGTCAGTGCATAAAAAAGAGAGGATTAGGCGAGCTAGAATTAAAATAATTTTTATTTCATGAAGAGAAGCTGTTTCTTAGAAATTGTGAGACATTTCATGAGCGATATCAAGTTCATGTTAGGGATGACTCTCAGCTACTACCATCCTACCATATCAAAGTTTTTGCACAGTATTTGTCTTTTCTAATGTCAGTCGTGTGTGGTGGCCATGTTGAATTGGCTTGACTCCGAAGGTTAGTCAGTTGTAAGTGAACACGGCTGTTACTTCCTGAAAGTTTAACTAAAATCCTTCCATCGATTCATCTGATATTTTGCTAAAAGACAAATAAAACTGTAAACCTGTCTGATTATAGCTATGTGTGGTTGCTAAGTTCGGTTAACTGTGGTGGCCATGTTGAATCGGGTTGACTCCAGACGTACGTGACTTCGAGCTGCGCGTTCAATGATTACTTTCTGAGAGGTTCATTAAGACGTGTCTGGTGGTCCATGACATATTTTGCAGTCATGGCAAAAACATAATAAATACAAGATCTGAATAACTGTTCGTAACACTTAACAACTCATTTATTTCTGACAGAACAGAGAATTTGTAAACATTTTAAACTTAGCTTAGTTGATCAATGATCAAATCGGGAAATTTTCTTTAAAAATTCTTCAGTTGATCCAAAATGCTGCTGCCAGAGTCTAAACTGGAGTTAGTGGGAGAGATCATATTTCTCCAGTTTTAGCTTCTCTCCATTGGCTCCCTGTCAAATCCAGAATATAATTCAAAATATTACTTCTAACCTACAAAGCTCTCAACAACCTAGCTCCATCTTATATTACAGATCTTAAGGCCTCCACATACTCAGGCGTACTGTGTGTACTGTGTACTCCGTGACTCTGCGCGTACTGTCCACAGACGGTTGAGATACTCGACGGTACAGATTGCCTAAAATTCTCTCGTGACAAATTCCTTCATTTCTCACAATTTCAGTCATGGCGTCAACGGACGAGGAGGAAGAGATTGCTTGCCTTAAAAGAATTGTATATAAAAAAATATAGAAAAGAAATTGAGATATTCTTTAAAAAAAAAAAAAGAAGGTGGTACTTAAGGCCATTAAACCAGACCAGGGATGAAGAAGGGGAATTTAAAACACTGGTGAAGGACATGAATACGACAGAGAGCAAGAAACCTTTAGAATATTTTCGAATGGATTGTAGCAAGTTGGATGAGCTGGTTGGCTGCTTTACCACCAGGGCAGCCACCACACTCCTGTCAGCGCTGCGGTTTTGAGTCGCATACAAAACAGTTAGATGGAAACACCGTTTCTCACTGGGCAGTTTATTGTCTGACACCAAATACGCATGCGCAGTCATAAAAATGTATCTTTGTGCGGACATGCCCGGCGGACGTTCGCTTCGAGTCCGACTCGAGTATGCGTGGACCCCCGCGGAGTGAAGTACGCCTGAGTGTGTGACTTGTTGCTTTATACATAAACTGAATTGAATTGAAAAATGACATTTAAGGGTATTTTCTCCAGACTTGTCTCTTACGTATGTAGGGACTGTGCTTCTCACACTGTGCACAGGTTAACAGGATCAGGTGTATTACTTTGTAATGTGTCAGCATAGATCAGCACGTTAAGACCTGGACCTCAGCCGAGCTGCTCGTCTTCTGTTTCAGCTACATTTGAGCCGTTTCTGTTTTATTCAGATGTATGCTGGTAGTGTATGATGGACACGCTGGTTGTGTGTGTGTAGATTTTATGAGACAACATAAGAGCAGGAGAGTGTGTGTTTAGACGTGGGGGGGGGGCTGTATGCTGGCTCTGCTGTCACGTCAAACCGACCAAAGAGGGACGAGTTTCATCCGTTCTCACTTTCACTCGCAGCTACTGTTTCACATTTCCATCCCATACTAAAATCTCAACACGTCTAGAGGTCAAGGGTGAATTACAAGTATCATCCTTGGTGGCCCGGGAGACCTTGAGTCTCGTCTTGGACGACCTTGTCCATCTTATCTGCAGCACCACTGCATTATGTTGCATTTGCATCATATTGCCTCTGCACTGCCTCTGCAAGACTGGCCCTCTCCTCACTCTCCTGTCTTCTCTTGCCCCCTTTACAACCCCCCCACACACACACACACCACCACCACCACCACCAGCACCATCCAGTCTGCAGAGGCTTTGACAGCGAGCCGTCATGCACATGGGGTGAAGCTCAGCCGTGGTGAAGGTGTGCAGCGCTGGAGGTCTGGCAGGGAACATGCGAGGCAGGAAAGATTATGTTGCGGTAAAAAAAAGGTTGGTGGGAGGGCTGGAAACGGTGGGGTGGTGTACATCACAGAGAGGAAATCCTGAGCAGGAGGATCCCAGCTCAGCACTTTCTCTCCTCTGCCTTCCTTCCTTCCCTCTGCCTCATTTGTTCCCCTCCAACCCCTCAGCTGCTTCCATCCCCTCTGTCTTAAAAATGATTTATACGATTGGGACGCCATTCCTGCTGGATGTTCACGTCCTCATG
Organism: Nematolebias whitei; assembly: GCF_014905685.2. NCBI lineage: Eukaryota > Metazoa > Chordata > Actinopteri > Cyprinodontiformes > Rivulidae > Nematolebias > Nematolebias whitei. The sequence continues at coordinate 20,391,146 of NC_056509.1, forward strand.
TCCTTCTTCTCTTCTTGTCCATAAAGAATATACGAGCGAACACGCTCACGTTACGTCGTTTTCTTTATGGGGGTCAGTTATTGTCCGGCAACAAAAGATGAACAGCGGGTGATAAAGTTTTAGCTCATGTGATTGTTGCCAAAATATCTCTCGAACCACTGGATGCATTTTCATGAAACTCTTGTAATCAATGGAGCTGCAGCTGCTTAACCTTTGAACCCTGATTTGGTATGGTATGGTATAAAATTTATTAATTTTAAAAATACAAAAAAATTCCATAAACTATATAAAAAAAATACAGATTTAAAATGAAAGGCAGCAGAAAGAAGAAAAACTCATTATATTGGCCCCTTTTTTCAAACAATTATTTCAATCGTAATAATCTTCAAGTAACAGAACAAAACGAATAACTCTTTCTAATTTTTCTACAAAGTTCAAATACAAATACACACTAAGCTACTTATTTTTTTTTTTAACAAACCAGCTTTGATCTTTTTCTTAAATGTACACATTGACTTGGCATTTTTAACATCACTCTCTAGACCATTCCACAATCCAACTCCTTGGATTGAGGTAGACCTTCCCTTCAGACTAGATTTAAAATGGCTGCCGCAGTCAGTCAATCTTAAAAAACTAAATTGGCACGGTGGCTCAGTTGGTAGAGCTGCCTCCTCTCAGAAAGAACGTTGCCAGATTGAATCCCAGCCCAGGACCTTTCTGGGTGGAGTTTGCATGTTCTCTCCGTGCATGCGTGGGTTTTCTCCGGGTGCTCCGGTTTCCTCCCACAGTCCAAAAACATGCATGTTAGGCTGATTGGTAACTCTAAATTGTCCCTAGGTGTGAGTGAGAGAGTGAATGGTTGTTTGTCTCGTTTGTCTCTATGTGGCCCTGTGATGGACTTGTGACCCGTCCAGGGTGTACCCCGCCCCTCGCACAGTGATTGCTGGACA
>NC_056509.1:20397095-20442643 GCF_014905685.2 Nematolebias whitei
GGGGGGGGGGGGGGGGGTTTGATCATCCAGCACAGTTTATATATTGTTCTAGTTGGACTCTGCTCAGTCCTGGTTTCTCCGGTTCTGTCTGTTTCAGTTTTTGTTCATTGTTAAACATGTTTTTGGTTCTTCCTGCCTGCTGTCTGCACTTATGGGTCCAAACCAACCACCACCAGAACACCACCATTACAGAAACATGCGTCCCAGCAGGTAAATTTGAGAACTGTCCCACTTCAAGCCCTGCCTCAAACCACCAGGTTGAAAAAAATCTCTGAAAGACTCCAAAGGGTTCTCCTTAACAATTTCTCTATTTTCCCACTAACAATGACCAGTTTCCCAGTCCCTCCCCACATCATAATGCTGCCACCACCATGCTTGACAGTGGGGATGGAGTTGTCAACCTGATGATAGCTTCAACAGATTGACTGACCTCCTCGGTCACCCAGTGCATTGTGCTGGACAACCCTCTTGTGACTGGTTTGTTTTTACTAATAATGATTTTAATGGAGCTCCATGGGAAACTGGTTTGAGATACTTTTTCTAAATCAACCCTGATATATACTTCTGCACAATTTCTATGAGTTTTGTAGAGATAATCAATTTAACGTGAACGTTTTAATGTAATAAAAGAGAACGGATAACATGCAGGGATACTTCTGGAACTTTCCGTATTTCATTTGGGAAGTCTGTTTATTGTTCCTGTGAGGGGACGTCGGTGATGGGAGCTCTCACTGGTTGTGCTGAACAGCAAACAAACAGTCTTACAGATCCTGAGCTGGAGCCCTGAACCTCTAAATATTTCTCTGAAAGTGGCTAATACAATTCACCAGTTCTTCATGAGGTTTACTTTTAAAGAACTCATCTCTGATCTGCAACTCTTTGCAACTTTATCGTTGTTTCTAGCCCCTGAAGTGACCAGTGATTCTGCTCAAACCAGTTTCATTTGGGCTGGAAGTTCTGTCAGCAGGTGGTTGGTATCCAAGCCACAGTTTTATCCTGGTTTAGGTCCTACCTCACATTCAGGGCTTTTCTGTTCGCTTATGTTCCTTTTCTGCAGCTCCTCTGACTTGCGGAGTTCCTCAAGGGTCTTTCTTGGCCCACTGCTTTTTAGTTTATAAATGTTGCCTTAGGAATCCAGTTTCTTTAGGAAACAACATCCTTGTCCCCTGCTTTGCTGATGATATCCAGATTTATGTTACTTTAACCACTCTGCAGTCGTCTACATGACATTAAAGCCTGAATAAAAGGACATTTTCTGAATTTCAATGAAAGCAAGACTGAAGTCATCAGCTTTGGGCAGTGTAATGCTCCTGACACTCGTCCATTCTAAGTGACAGGTGGTCCTATACTCGTATGAGCAGTTGGGTTATACGGTAAGCGTTCTTGGAATTGAAGCTGTCCAAGATGAGAACCATTTCCTTTTTGATGCATGCAGATTTTCCCACGTGTGATTAGAAAAACACCTCAGGACTGAGAATATTTCAGAACCTCGACCGTTCGGTGCATTTGCACAACACTGAACAATATCCTGTAAAATTTTATTGATAGAGTTTGTTTCTTTGTACATTTTGTCATCATTAGGTGTCCATGCGGGCAGCACGGTGGCGCAACTGGTAGAGCTGCTGCCTCTCAGCGAGCAGGTCCCTGGTTCAAATCCCGGTCCAGGGGCCTTTCTGGGTGGAGTTTGCATGTTCTCTCCGTGCATGCGTGGGTTTTCTCCGGGTGCTCCGGTTTCCTCCCACAGTCCAAAAACATGCATGTTAGGCTGATTGGTAACTCTAAATTGTCCCTAGGTGTGAGTGAGAGAGTGAATGGTTGTTTGTCTCGTTTGTCTCTATGTGTCCATGTGATGGACTTGCGACCCGTCCAGGGTGTACCCCGCCCCTCGCACAGTGATTGCTGGACATGGGCACCAGCGACCCCCGTGACCCAAAATGGAATAAACGGGTAAAGATAATGGATGGATGGATGGAGGTGTCCAGGCTCTGGGGGAGCACAGCAGCTCCCAACCATTATACTCACTCCATCGTGCTTCACTATGGTGCCTACCTATTTAACGTACTAAACAGAAGGTTTTGTTTTTTTGTCAAGTTCAAGTTTTGCTTTCATGTCCGCCAAATCCTGTCTTAGACGTGTAAAGAAATCTTGGTTTTGTTAACTCGTGGGTCTTTTTTCCACATTCTCTGCAGACTTTGTAGAATAAGTCCTCGTGTTCTGTATGATACTTCTGTTTGGAACATTGGACTCAAGAAGAACCTCAACTACTGTTCCCTGACAAGATGTGAAACATTACTTTGTGTGTTCAATGAAACAGAAAATCATTGTAGTTTTACTTTGGTGGGGAAATTTCAGACGAATAAAAACACACATCCATCTGTCCATTCATTTGTTTACTAACGTTTCCATGGAGGGTCTCATGGAGGTGGTGCCGATGTCCACTGTACGAGAGACAGGGGACACCCTGGACAGGCAGGGCCTAAAGGCACAGGATACACAATAAAACTTGACATGACAATAACAATAAATAAATAAATAAACAACAGTCACACAAATGTGGCATGAATACTGAGTGAAAAACTGTATTGTTAACTAGATAAATGTCATTTCCTGTGAAACCGAGTCTTCATGCTGAAGGATTTTTGCTGAAAGCTGCTGAAGTTTCATCACTTAACTGTTTATGAGAGCTGAATTTGAACAGCGAACATTTGCTGAAAGCAGGAAAATAAAAGCAGAAAGAATAAAAAAAACCAGAAGAAATGCTGAAAAAGCTGAATGTAGCAGAAATGAACAGAATAAGCTGAAATATGCAGAGAGACTGAACAGATCACAAAAAAATCTGAAATGAGCAGAAAAAAGCTGAAATTGATAAAACAAAATAAGTAGCTGAAAAAGCTGAAATTAGTAAAACAAAATAAGTAGCTGAAAAAGCTGAAATTAGTAAAACAAAATAAGTAGCTGAAAAAGCTGAAATTAGTAAAACAAAATAAGTAGCTCAAAAAGCTTAAATTAGTAAAACAAAATAAGTAGCTGAAAAAGCTGAAAGGGTAAATAAAAGCTGAAAATAGCAGAAATAGACTGAAAGAAGCATAACAAGTTGAAATGATTAAAGAGGCACAAAAAGCTGAAAGTAGTTAAACAAAATAGTAGAGATAACGGCTAAAATCTGCAGAAAAATACATAAAAAATAGCTTAAAAGGCAGGAAAAAAGCCGCATTTATCAGAAACAACCTGAAACAAAGGCTGATTTTAGCAGAAATAAGCTAGGAAAAGAACAGTTAGCAGGAATAATCGGAAAGGAGCTGAAGGAAACCAAAACCATCATGGAGAAGCTGAAAAAAGCTGAACCAGAACAAAAGCTGAAATGAGAAAAAAGGTTAAAAAGGCACAAGAGTCTGAAGGAAGAGAGCTCCATTCATTTTCAATGAGGAAAACATGGCTGAAAAAGCTAAATATTTCAAAAAATAAAAGTTACACCAACACCAAAAGTCAGAGGAATGTCCTGAATGAGCCGAACGTTTTGATTTATGAGTTGTTGAAACAGAACAAAAGCAGCAGAACATGTAAAACTTACAGAAGAAAAATAGATCTCAATAGCTGGAATGATTTATAAACACATTTATCAGTAAATGTAAATATTAAAACACAAGTGCAAATAAAAAGTTAATTTGCTAATAAATTCTTGTTATTTCCTGCCGGTGACAGGCAGGCAGTAACGTTTTTACCTCCGTCTGTGTGCTCGTCTGTCTGTTGCCAAAATACCTCATGATGGTCTGTTTTACTGAATCTGAGGAAGTCGTCATGCACTGGATGGAAATCTACAACTTCTTTAGGAGTCAACTCTTTTTCAAGATGGCCGCCTCAGATCACTTTAACCAACACACACATGGTCATAAGCCATGGATGGATGATGTGGTCAGGTCCATGAGTCATTCCTCACACACCTGAGATGGGCGTACTTTCAAAACATCTAGATCAAGACTTTTCAACTGGTGGCCCGGGGGCCAAATCAGGCCCGAACGTGAGCTCAATTCGGCCCACCAATTGGTTCATTTTTAAATAAAACTAAATATTAATCCATAAAAAAAACTTACTTAATGACTAACTGCTGGATGTCCGGCCCCTGAGCTCTTGGCTTTCAATAACTGTAAATGATAAATGGACTGTACTTATATTGAGTCTTTCTGTCTCATCAAGACTTTCAAAGCTCTTTACAACATTCTGTGCCTCATTTATCCATTCATACAGCTCTATACTAGATCTCTACAAAGATAATTGAACAAATCATTCCAAAGAGACTAATCAGAGCTTTATCACGTTCATACACTGATGGGACACACATCAGAGTCAACGAGGGGTTCAGTGTCTTGCGCAGGGACACTTCAACATGTGACTGCTGCTGGAATCAAACCAGTGGTGTGGTCTACATTTGTAGTGGGTATACTGTGGTAAAGATAGTTTTACATTGGACCTTGGACACCACTGAAGCCACTGAGCGTGAACGTCCAACGTAAAACTAACTTTATCGCGGTCGGTACGTATACTGTACTTAGAAACCAAAGTAACAACGTAATCGTCAATCGATTTTGATTTTTAAACATATTAAACATTTCCAAATTTCTCTGATGCTTGTGTTTGAATACATGAACAACTATTGGCTTTGTATTAAAAACATGTTATAGAATTGATAAAACAGTATCAGAGCAAAACAGGTTCAAGTATTAAGTGGTAAGTACAGAAGTATTAATTACACAATAATTTGCTGGATAAGCGAATGTACTTTGTAATAAAGAAGCGCCACATACCGACAGATTGTTAGGGAAGTGTTTGATGTTTAATGTATCAATGGCACATGCCCAATGATGTGTCATGTATCAATGGGCACTTTTAAGTGGGTATACTGGAATTATTAAGCTTTTCTAGTGGGTATACTCCGTATACCCACGTATCCCGTAGACTACACCACTGATTCGAACCCCCAACTCTTGCATTGCAGGACGACAGCTCTAACCACTCAGCCACTGTGCCCCCCTGAGCCATTTACTTGAACAGTCCTGGTCTAGCCTCCATCTTTTCTCCACTCACAGTAAAAAGATCTTATATTGAGCACCGTGAACGGCGGCGGGTGATATGCACTCCTTCATTTGTCTCCAACGCAGAGAGGCTCAAAGAACAAAGGACCTCGGTGAACGTGAGCAGCCGGGTCGGTGGATGTTGGTGCTCTTACATCATGCACCTGTCACGACTCACGGGGACTTTCTGCCTCGGCCACGACCGGCTAGCTTGGCTCCTCGGATCAGCAGGGAGCGGGCTGCTCTGCCAGCCCGTTATTAAAGAGCTGTTTGTATTGCCTGCTGTTGTTTTCATTAGCAGGAATCTTATATCATCGCCTCTGAATATTGCATGAGCTTCAGAGGAGCCGGGTTGTCGTGACGCCGCCGTAATATTTCACCACGCTCAAAGATGGATGAGTTTATTCTGCGAGGTGAACGGAGTGAGGCCGGGCACCGGTGGAGAAGAGGTGACGGTGCCTCGGGGCTCGTAGAGTGATGGGGGTCCTTAAAATGAAAATTGCACCGTCAGACAAACGGAGCGGGTTGAGGGGTGGAGGGAGCGGTCCGAGACAGTCAGAGTGAAAGTGATGAAATAAAAATAACAGGGACGGATGGGAAGAAAGTTAGGGAGAGGTCCTACGCTGCTGCCAGTAATGGAACAGGTCCTGGGACTGATTTAAAGGGGAGTTTAGCTGGTTTGATTGGGATCACGATGGGGAGGCGACACACGCTGCATTGCAGAAAAGGAAAAGCAAGAATTCCCCACCTCCACCCCTGTGGCGCTCCGCTCCAACATCTCTACAGCTGCCACTAGTGCAACGTGGTGACAACGACCCTCTGCGGCCCTTCATAAGCAGCGAGGCCGCAAACACTGAACCGCACGAGCTCGTTACTCCGGTGTCTCTGCTGCTTCTTTTTCTTCGGTGACATCATCAGAAATATAACAGAGACAACAGACGGGTTTAGAAGGAGAAAGATGCAATAGAGTAATGAAGCCGCGGAAAGTTTTGTTGCTGCAATAAGGTGAAATACGGTGAAATTCTCAAGGTTAGTGGTTCCGCTCAGTGTGTCAGACACACACACACACACACACACACACACACACACTGAGCAGGATTGCTTTAAAAGGTGTGTCTTCTCTGTCGTGATAATAAGGGTCTGACTGGTGACGGTGGTTTTTATTGCTGCTCTGACAGCAACAAATAAGAGACACTGTATACACGTTAAACACGTTCAAGTGTTCAGATATGATGAAGACCATATGGATAGTTAACATCTTACCTGTTTTAGATAGCCCTGAACAGCCTCAGTTTGGAAATACCGTAGTCCCTCGTGTATCGCGGGGGATTCATACCCTGAAAAACCACGAAATAGGAATAGTCCAAGTTCAAGTTCGAACATTAAATTTTATATTAAGGCTTTATAAACCCTTCCCACACTCTTTGAATGTTCTAAACTCTTACACCTACGTCATTTTAACAACATATGTTACTAAATTTTACTTACTAGCTCTGTAGAACAGCAACAGCTCTGGTTCAGGTCCAACTGTTTTATTCCGACTCGGTTCGTTTCTGCAGACTTGTCCTGCAGCAGTGAAGTCCACAAGTCAGTCCTCTAAACTCTTAAACCTACTCATTTTAACAACATACAGTACTTATATGTACAGGAGATACAGAATTTTACCAGGCTCTGCAGAACAGCAACAGCTCTGGTTCCGGTCCGACTCGATAGATGAAAAAAGACCCGGTACAGCATGACTGAAGCCCACCGCTCCATCCAGCTTGATGTGCGCGTACTGCTGCCCAGGATTTAATCCACCACCTCTGGCCTGGTCCAGATCAGCACCGCACCACCAGAACCAGTATGAACCCTGCAGCCGTCTGCAGCTCCCAGGATCCGGGTCCCACTGAGTCCATATGCGGCCCAGGTTCTCAGCAGTGAAGATACAACTTGAAGAATGAGTTCAGCTTCAGATTATTTGTGACTTTCCTGCCAGTCGTGTGAGCAACAGAACGTACAGAACTTCTGGCTTTGCTGCAACACGTTCCTTTCATTTGCAGAAACAAGCAGTGGTTGAAAAAGCAGTGTTGACTTCTGGGAAGTGATGGCTTCTGGGTAACGTAGTTTTTTAGACTGGCAAAACAGTGAAGGCTTAATGAAAGAAAACTACAAAATGGCAGCACATTATTTTTAAATTTATTTTTACATTTTTTGGAAAATATTATGTACATGTACAGTACTTAAAAAAAAAAAACGTGATAGAGTGAGTCCGCGATCAACGAACCACGAAGTAGCACTACAGTAAAAAGATTATTTCTGTGTTTAACTTTTTTACATCTGAAAGCAGAACTTGAATCAGAGGTGACCTTCCCCCTCAACATAACCGTGTTCCAGTTTCAGATTTTAAAAACGAAGATGTGCTCGTTAACCGAGTATGCAATCGTTAGCATTACAAACCACAGTTTGTACAACGTATTGTTCCTGGTTTTGTCCAGTTAAACACTGTAACAACACGTTCTGGAGGTTGTAAAGAACCCCACGTGCGAGTGGTTTATTGGAATACAAACTGAAGGAAGCAAAGATGTAAAAATGTTGATTGTTGCCACTTTTACCAGTTTTCATGGGACAGGAAGCCATGTTGGATTTTAGGGATCGAGGTTAAAATTTGTTTTTGGATGCGTCACAGACATGGAAGACTTTGAATCCATGTTCATACGACAAAACATGGATTTTGTTCATCTGCGCTGCCGAATCGAGCTGCGGTGCCATTTGTTCCAGCAGCGTTAGCGTAGCTTCCTGTAGATGAAACATGATTTTAATCTAATATTTTTCATCTTTTATTTTCTGAACTTTAAGATGTGGTCGAGTTAATATTCGACGTTATCATAACATGACTGCCTTTAGTAATGACTGAAATATTTGGTTTGTGTAGAAAGTTTTATGATAAATTATTTCATTTCATTTATATCTATATTGCGTTACATTTTTTATATTTTTAGTGTGTGTTTAGTGTTTAATGTGTGTTTTCTTAAGGCGTGTTTTTGCACTGGAAAAAGGAGTGGCTTTTAATTTCATTGTACTGCGTATAATGACAATAAAGGCATTCTGATTCTGAAAGTTTTATGATAAACACAATGCTAATCGTGTTAGCTTCTCTAAGGTGTTTTTGTGCTAATTGTTGATCAGCATCATGTGATTAGTTTTTTACACGCACTGATGACTAATTATAGGAAAGAAAATATACGTTTTTTTAAGTAAAATCAATAAGTCGTTCAGGTTTTAAGATAATTAAATGTGATACTGATAGTCGTGGATATTGAGGTCAGGGTTGTTGGGACCTCGGAAATTAAAAAATTTTGACTTTGTGTTATGTTCCATTTGTTTTTCCTTCTTGAAACTCAGAAATTCAGACTTCCAGGCTGAAATGAAACGGACCAGGAATCTGATCAGACTGACGAGCTAACGGCTAGTCCAGCAGAGACAAACTGTATCACTGCCATCTTAAAACCACTCCATCCATTATCTTTATCCGCTTCTTCCTTTTCACGTTGCAGGGGTCACTGGTTCCCATATCCAGCTACCACAGTGCGAAAGGCAGGGGACACCTGGACAGGTCTCCAGTCCATCACAGGGACACATAGAGACAAACGAGACAAACAACTCTCACTCACACCTAGGGACAATTCAGAGTTACCAATCAGCCTAACATGCATGTTTTTGGTCTGTGGGAGGAAACTGGAGTACCTGGAGAAAACCCACGCATGAACGGAGAGAACATGCAAACTCCACCCAGAAAATTCCCGTGCTGGGATTTGAACCAGTGACCTTTTCGCTGAGTGGCAACTGCTCTGCCAACTGCACCACTGTGCCGCCCTTAAACCCTTTAAAAACACGACTGCACTTCAGAACACGGTTGTTGTTGCATTAACGGTTGTTTAGTCCTAAACATGTTAGTGCTGCTAGAACCCCAGGCTGCACCAGAAGTGCTACAGCTGGCTGCTGATGCTGCTGCTTGCACTTGGTTTCTACTCCGACTAGCCCTCAGCTCATTAATCCGGTTAAAGTTAAACTCGGTTTCTCCAGACCGAGGCCATTTAAAGAGCCATCTAGAACTAGTAAGAGCATTACTTATTTAGAAGCTTTTTAGAGAAAACCCGTCCAAAGGATCTGAATTATCCCTTTAACTTGGTGCTAATGGACACACACACACACACACACACACACACACACACACTGTATACAGTACACACACTCTGCTGTCCTGCTGTGTGTCTCATAAGCGGGCCTTTTCTTTCCAGCGCTGCTGCTACGTGATCCGAGTGGCCGGTCAGTCCGTGTCATGTTGCTGCCTCCACAGAGCGCCGCTTCATTTACACATAAAATATTGATGGTCCTAATTTAACCCCCAGCCTGCTCAGGTGTCTCTTATGTGGGAGGGGGAGGGGGGAGGCCTTTTCCAAGGAACCTACACCCCCGTTAGTGATAAAACCACACCCTCTTCGTCCTGCGTTTCCCTCAGAGGGTGTGTTTTCGTGCGCGTCAGCAGCTACCTGCAGAAATGTTTTTCTGTTAAGCGTGAGCGTCGCACGACACGTGTCACATGTCTCCTGGCAGCTCGTGTTTAGGCAACACATGACGTATTTCTGGGTTTTTCTTTGAATGTACTCAAACCATGCAGCCCAGAAACTGCACTGATCTAGATTCTGCTTCAAAAAATATTACATTTTAACACTCAGAACATAATAAACAAGCTTTTTTTACTGTAAACAAACTAACATGCATTACAGATTGTTTACGTGGTGAATTGTTTCAAATGGTCTAGTTTCATAAAACTCCCCTCACTTTTTACAGACGTTCATGTGTATTCCTGACATGCGGGTCCACGCTCAACGTAAACAAAGCACCCGAAGAACTGGCTTCAATTAACATCGGACTTCTGGATCCCAAATGGTTTTCCTGTACACATCATCTTTCCATCCATCTATCTATCCATCCATCTATCTATCCATCCATGTATAGATAGATAGCCCAAGTTGTTATCAACGCTCCGTTCAGAAGCCTGCATCACTGATGGTATGGGGTTGCATGAGCGCTTGTGGCATGGGCAGCTTGCATGTCTGGAAAGGCACCATTAATGCAGAGAACTATGTTCAGGTTCTAGAACAACATATGCTCCCATCTAGACGTCTTCTCTTTCAGGGAAGACCCTGCATTTTTCAACACGATAATGCCAGACCACATTCTGCAGCAATCACAACATCATGGCTACGTAGGAGAAGGATCCGGATACTGAAATGGCCAGCCTGCAGTCCAGATCTTTCACCTATAGAGAACATTTGGCACATCATAAAGAGGAAGGTGCGACAAAGAAGGCCCAAGACGATTGAACAGTTAGAGGCCTGTATTAGACATGAATGGGAGAGCATTCCTATTTCTAAACTTGAGAAACTGGTCTCCTCTGTCCCCAGACATCTGTTGAGTGTTGTAAGAAGAATGGGGGATGCCACACAGTGGTACAAATGGACTTGTCCCAACTTTTTTAGAATTTGTTGACGACATGAAATTTGGAAACAACAGATTTTTCCCTTACAATGATACATTCTCTCAGTTTAAACATTTGATCTGTGATTTGTGTTCTATTCTGAATAAAATATTAGATGTTGGCAACACCACATCATTGCATTCAGTTTTTATTCACAATTTGTTTAGTGTCCCAACTTTTTTGGAATCTGGTTTGTGTATATATATATATATATATATATATATATATATATATATATATATACATATATACATATATATAATGTGCATTTTAGCTTATATTACAACCTTAAAATACTTATTCATTCAAATTCCTCCTGCTGCACCCTTATATTCAACCATGTTGTGATTTACTCTCCGTCTTTAGGATGTTGTAAATATTATACTTTTTCACTTTTTAGTACTTTCTTTTTGTACCCTTACTGCATGCTTTTAGTATTTCTTGTTTGTTCTTTGATTTTTTTTGTGAATCAGATTGGTTCTTCTCATCCTGAGCATTTCATTGTACCGTTAACCCTGTGTTAACCTGCATATGACAAATAAACACAACTTAAACTCTGTGTCCCCGTGATGGACTGGAGACCTGTCCAAGGTGTCCCTGCCTCTTGTACAGTGATGGCTGGATATGGGCACCAGTGACCCCCATGACCAGAAAAGGAAGAAGCAGGTAAAGATGATGGATTTACTTTTAAGAACTCAGCTCTGATCTGCACCTTCCTTCTACAGTTAGCTTCATTAGCATAACTTCATACAAACACTTCGATGCAAAAGAGCTTCAAGTGTTTCAAACTTGTTTTACATTTAGACTTTATTGTTTCTGAAGTGACCAGTGATTCTGCTCAAACCAGTTTCATTAGGGCTGGAAGTTATGTCAGCATGTGGTTGGTATCTAAGCCAAAGTTTTATCCTGGTTTACATACTACCTCACATTCAGGGGTTTTCTGTTAGCTCGTTTCTTTTCTGCAGCTCCTCTGACTTGTGGGGTCCCTCAAGGGTCTTTCTTGGCCCACTGCTTTTTAGTTTATAAATGTTGCCTTAGGAATCCAGTTTCTTTAGGAAACATCCTTGTCCCCTGCTTTGCTGATGATATCCAGATTTATGTTACTTTGACCACTCCAGTCGTCTACATGACATTATCGCCTGGAAAAAAAAAAAATCTGTATTTCAATGAAAACAAGCCTGAAGTCATCAGCTTTGGTAAATGTAGTGCTCCTGACACTCGTCCATTGTAAGTGGCAGGTGGTCCTATACTTGTACAGATGAGCGGTTGGTTCTTGGAACTGAAGCTGTCCAAGATCAGAAGCCCTTCTTTTTTGACAACAATGGACCCTGAAAATGAGGGAAAGAAACCTCAAGCCTCTGATCAGCTGGAACAGCACACCTGTCAACTAAAAGTATCACAGCTGCCATTGGCTCATCGATTGCTGCAGGGAGGAGTCAAGGATCTTTGGGCGTTTTTGTCTCATTTAAATTAAGGCCACATATTTGAACAAAGCTCACAAACTGTTTCTCCTCTCCCAGATCTTCGGAGCTAATGAGCGGATCTGATACGTTTCCTCTGGAGAGCAGAATTTCACCCGTGTGGTTTATTTTTGTCCTTTGGACATGCGAGTGTTGCTACGTGGGTGTTCTGCCTCTCCCCACATGCTCGTACAGTAAATGATGCAACTCTTACATTTTTGACATTTAGCTTAATAGCAGTGGAAGAGAACTCACTGCGTGTCCTGGACCATAATGTGAAATATAAAAAAATTAAACGTGCACACAGGAGTGTTGTGGCCTGATTTGCCTTACTAGGACAAGCCAACATGGAGTCACTGTGCAGGAGGGTTTATTCAAACTCCCACTTGTCTTTTCAAACTCTCCCCAGCATCCCAGTTACAGCATGCTCCTGTTGCTAAGCAACCAGCTGGGTCGTCTTAAGGGGGAACGAGAGCTGTCAGATGTGGAAGCGTACCCACGGCTGGATACTCCTGCCTCCCCTGTGGGCAGCGAGCAGCTCCACTCAGCACACGGAGTCCATCAGATTCGTTTTTTGACACGTGTGTTTCGCATAAAATAAGACATAAGACGTGATAAACTTCATGGTCTTTTATTTGAAAAAAAAAAAAAAAAAAAAAGTAATAATAAAGACTAGCATGTACAACTTGGAATGAATGTAAACTGAACTCAGACGAACGGCTGCGTGGTGCAGCGTGCTGCGAGCGCAGCGCACCCCTCACCGTTCGCTCGATCGTCTGAGTCGAAAAACAGAAGAGAAAGAAAAGTGAAGGCCAGTGATTCTCTCTCGCAAGAAAAGAGGACAGACACTCCATCTCAGCAAAGAAAAAACAAACAGAAGCTCACTGTAAGACTTTAACTCCTCCCCCTTTTTGTTTTTTTTTTTAGAAAAGAGGACAAACGATTACTAAGATGGCCGCCCAAATAACAAAAAACAAATAAAAACATGCTGAACGATTGAAAATGTATATTTTGTACATGTTTTTTCTCTTTATCTAGCATTCCACTTTAATGCTTAAAGTTTGAACCTGGTATGTTCTCTCATCTTAACAGTACAGGGCTCTCTGCAAATACAAAATCAAATAAAAATACTGTACCAAACCAACAAGAGGACAGCTTGGAGTGAAATCAGCACGCCCTGGAGGGCCGGGGGGGGGGGGGGGGGGGCGGGGTTTGGGGGATTGGGGGGGGGGGGGGGGGGTAGTGCTCCGGTCTCAAGCTGCATGCATGAAGAACAGAAAACAGAAAGAAGAGACGGCGAGCCCCGGACATTTACCACTAGCAAATGGAACTGGAAGGATTCGCCAAATGCTTCGAGTCTGAAGGTTACAGGGATCGTTATCTTTACTGATGCTAAACTGATCTTTGGGGGGAGAGGGGGATCACTAACCATTTTTCATGCAGACATTTTTTGTACATTTTTATATATTTTCTGTGTGGACAGAAGGATATTTCAACATTCAATTATTTTCTATACAGAAACAGTATGAATAAATGAACTTTTTTTTTTTCAAGAGGTAAGTAAAACATTTTTTTTTTATTCATTTTTAATCTTTTTCTTCTAAGAGGGGCGGGATGGGGCAGGCAAGCTTCACTTCGCAGTCATCATCTGTACAAACTCTGCAGAGACACGGAGACAGAGAGGACAGTGAGGTCAGTGGGTTCACCTGCTGCATGGTTTAACTCTTGATTCAGTTTTTAATCAAGCCCAGCGCTCACAACAAACAACTACTGCCACTCTTCTCCAAACACCGTCCATTCAGCTCATTAAACCCGCTTGATTAAAAAGGCTTGATGCACGAGCTGGAAGTAGGAAAGTGTCTGCAGCTACAGGAGGGGTGGTCTGTAGACTGCAGTCTGTGCAGACCTCTGGTCCTGATGCTGCAGCTCTCATTGCAACATTAAATAAATGGGGGGCAGAGCTCGTGGTCCTCAGAGGAATACAAAGCTTAGAAAACATCCTCCTCTCCACCTCTGGCCTAGAAGTTAAAGCCATTACAGCCCCGCCCGGCAGGGGTTCATCTTTACCTTCGTAGTTGACCTGTCCGTCCCCGTCAATGTCCGCTTCCCTGATCATCTCATCCACCTCCTCATCTGTAAGCTTCTCCCCCAGGTTCGTCATGACGTGACGGAGCTCCGCAGCGCTGATGTAGCCGTTCCCGTCCTGGAAACAGGTGGGATCAAACGAGTTCAATGACAACTCGTTGGACGAGTCTAGTCCAGTCTGGTGTAAGACGACGTGAGTCATCTCACCTTCATGTTATTTTTAGTAAATCAAGGTGAACCAGGTGCCTAAATGCTCAACATAAAGAAACCAGGGCTGCACGATGATGAAAGAACAAGTGTTATGTCAGCTGAGGGGGGGCACACCTGAACACCAAATTAACATTTCTGAAACCGTTTGTGTTCAGTAATAATGCTCATAATTAATGGATCATTTGTTATTCTTTCAGCTGCCCCCTCCTTCAGGGGTCACCAGTGAACCAACTCACACAAAGACTGTTGTTTTTACTCTGGATGGACCACCGAGCTACCACAGCCCTCTGTGTGGAGCAGAGAGCTGCCATCTTGGGCAACCGGGGGAGCAGATGGTGGGGGTTAAGGGCCTTGCTCAAGGGTCCAGAGTGGGACAAATGAGGGTGGAGGCAGGTGTGCGCTTCACCTTTCCCACCCACATTTTGTGATCGGTACGGGGAGTCAAACAGGTGACCTTGCAGTCACAGGTTCACCTTCTCCAACCTCTGCACCACCACTCCCCCACAATAATTTTATACTGACCAGCCTTAAATCAAACTACAACTAAAGCTGTGAACGTAAACAACCCGACACAAACGAAGCTTCTGTTAATATTCGGCAGGAAATGCGTCCATTCTGCTGAAACTGAGTGTAAATGCTGTGAACATTTTAGGGGAACTGGAACAAAATCCTGATTTTCATTCCATTTAATGGAGAACGTTCATGACACAAATCCCTGTTTGTTTCCAGAAGTTGTGCTTTAGTTTATTCACGATGTGAAGTCTTCATTTACCTTGTCAAATACTCGGAAGGCTTCACGGATCTCCTCCTCGCTGTCCGTGTCCTTCATTTTTCTGGCCATCATAGTGAGGAACTCTGGGAAGTCGATGGTTCCGTTACCTGCAACAGGCGATTAATGAGACCCATTTAAATCAGTGCATTCACTGTAAACACCAAGTCCCATCAGCAGATAATACAAACCAGCACTTAGTGGATGAAAAGCACCAGCTGAAAACGCTCTGACCCCCCCCCAATGACTAATATTTTCATAATGACCGTTTTGTTTCTCATGAGTTTAGGGCAACTTGAGACGCTGTGAGGGGAGGAGCCCTCAAACTGTTCACCTCCATTCTTGTGACAAACAGCGGGTGCAGACTGACGGGGGTGTTCCTCAGGGAAGCCCAGAGAAAATCTCCCACATTCTCCGTAAAGCAGCAGGACTGCAGAGAGGAGACCCTCATGGCCAGTCACCCATAATGTAGACATTCAGTTTACAGGTCAGCTGGCCCTTCAGGGCCCTGAATGAACCACGCTCCTCTTTCTGCTGGTCCAGAGGGGAAATGGAAGCTGGAGAACACAAGAGAACGAGGAGGAGGAGGAGGAGGAGGGACGGGGCACTTCAACCAGATGCGACATCTCTCATACACAAAAATACATCCTTAAATCTTTGTTTCTTGTTCTCAATTCCTGCCTCATGTCCATTCACAGGTGGCACAGATGCTCAGCGCTCCATGAGCGTGGGCTATAGGATCAATATCCACGTAGCCGTTATCACAACAGGATTAAGAGGATCAGATCTTCTTGAAAGTGGAAGGATCTGCGAGGCTGCTCACCTGCTCCTCGGCAGAGTGCAGCTCTGCTTCTGGAGAGCCAGACCTTTACGTGACCGGGTGAAAACACGACAAGAAAAGGCGTAGTATTGGAAAACAGGTCAGGGGGCACCGAGGGTGAAAGCCCTGCGAGGATTAGCCCCGTGGTGGGATTGCAGGCAGATTAACCAATGAGAGCGTACGCCTTAGAAAGGCAGATAAAGAGCCGACGAGAGAGTGGATGTGTGTTGGGAAAGGGAGAAAGAGACGCAGCGATGGGGCAGATGGTGATCTCATGGCCAGAGGTAACAGAGTAAGGAGCTGTTATCTAACGCAGAAACATCCAGCAGCGTCAAGGAAACACATGCTGCCACTGGGAAAAAACAATCTGAAACGATTGGGGGGAGGGGGGGTAACGCTTGAGTGAGGAAGGATGAAGGAGAAAACTGTGGAAGAGAAAAAAATATACATATAAAGAGGACGGAAGGAAGTGAGTGGGAGGCAGAGAGGGAGATGTGAAGAGAATGAGGAGTGAAGCGAGTGGGAGATGGTGCGATCACAGAAGAGGTGCTGACGTCAACTATAGACAGCTGAAGTGTCCCGGCGCTCTCGTACGGGCGGTCATCGCTTTATTCCCACATCATAACCTCCATCCTGGAGCTCACAGAGGAGCGGGGTTGTGTAATTATGGAGGGCAGACGTGGCTTTATCTCGTCAGAGACAAAACGAGAATAAAGCCAATGCATCGTGGGGGTACAGAGCAGGAAGCTGAGAACTTCCAGCAGCTTTCGGTCTGAACCCGCTCCTGCACCCATTTCAATTCTTCGCCCCAGCGTCCATGTTTGGTAAATAAAGCAGATTTTTTACAGGCCAGCTGACGTCCAATGGCTGCTGATGTGGGTACTGGATGTGCAGAGCACAGAGGTCTTATGTAACCACTTTTATTTTCCATTACTAGCTTCATTTCTGTCTGACCTAGATTGCATCAGCCAAGGGAGGCAGAGGCAGAACAAGGGAATGTTAGTGATTGTGTGTGTGTGGAGGGGGGGCAGTAGGGATGGGGACAGGATCGTCTGCTAAAGGGGCAACCAAACTGTGCTGTGATTGATTTCTACTGATCAATGTGGTCCCATTACAAAATCCTATCAGCTGAAAGAGCAGCACATTCATCCGACAGCGAACATCCAAGGGCGTTTGTGTGTGAGCAACTTTGTGGCTTCAGCTTCTTGTTCTGAAACAACAAGACACCAGAACACAGGAGCGACTAACGGGGGCTCAGCAACACCGAGGCTTGTTGTGAAACGTCCAGCTGCTCATCCATAACTCTGTCAACAGCCATGGAGCTGAACACACACTCTGAACTGCTGACACACAGATACGTCATCAGACAGTAACGCTGGCCAGCCTCGCAGTTGGCAGAAAGAAAATGGAGGGAGCTGGGCGACAAGAACCGCTCATGCGTTTAGAGACGGGACAATAATGGACGCTCCAGATAATCCCATGTGATTGTATCGGGGGCTTTAACACCAAAGTCATGCAGTGGCATGAAATCAGGGTCATAATCCCAACACACACACACACACACACACACACACACACACACACACACACACACAATTGTTTAACACTCCTGTTTTTTGTCAAGAAAATTGGGTTATGCTTGTTATTATTTATGTCCTGTTGCCAGTCATTTTGTTGATTAAAAACAGGAGAGGATCATATTAACCTAAATTTTAAAAAACTTTTACCCCACCCTGCCTTGTAACAGCCGAGTAATGTAATGAAATCGGGGAGGGGGGGGGGGGGGGGGGCAATCGCTTCCATTGACATTTTACGTACTCTTCGACTCTCTGCACAGAAAACCCAGTACTGGGGTGTGTGTTGGGGTACGTCTATATTTAGATGTGACATGGAAGATTCAGAATTGATTTTCAAATGTCAAACATCAGCAGCACGGTGGAGCAGTTGGTAGAGCTGCTGCCTCTGAGCAAGGAGGTCGCCCGGGTTCAAATCCCGACCAGGTGTCTTTCTGGGTGGAGTTTGCACGTTCTCTCTGTGCATGCGTGGGTTTTTACTCCTGTTTCCTCCCACAGCCCAAAAACATGCATGTTAGACTGATTGGTAACTCTAAACCATGTGTGTCAAACTCAAGACCCAGGATCCAAATGTTGCCCTCCTTAACATCTTATCTGGCCCCCAAGATGTTATTTTAAATGTAAAATGCTTTTATTACTTTAATTGTTTTCAGTAATCTTTGGTTATGATGTCAAAAATGCAACAGAAAACATCAAATGAGACTAATCAAACTCTTGAGGAACCTGCAACCAAGAAAAGAGGTTTAGTATCCAACTTGACTTAATGTAGATTCTGAAACTGGCCCTTAGTTTGAAAAAGGTTTTAATTTTGACCCTCTTTTGTAAATGGGTTTTACGCCCCTGCTCTAAACTGTCCCCATGACAGACTGGAGACCTGTCCACAGAGTGTCCCATGCCTCTCGCACAGTGACTGCTGGATATGGACACCAGTGACCCTCGCGACCCGAAAAGGAAGACGTGGGTAAAGATGATGGATGGATGTCAGAAATCTAATTTACCCACGTCCCTTTGCGCAGCCACTTAAAGCGAGTCAGCAGAAGTCACTGGTGGAGCCATTTGTCCCAGCAGTTACCGCTGCTTCCTGTAGTGAAGTGTGTTGCAGTAAAGTTCTTCTCCCATTATTTTCCTGAACCCAGAGTATGTTAGTAAATATTAGCTGAAGTTACACTAATGTGACTATTTGTAGTAATGACTAAAACGATTGATGACCATGATGCTAGCTGCATTAGCTTTCCTCTGGTGTTTTCCATGGCAAGTTAGCATCTATGCTAACTGTTGGTCAGCAGCAGGACATCTTTTGTGCACTTTTTATTATGAGGCATGAAAATATATATTTGTTTACATAAAATCAGACAATCAAAATGCACCAACAAGTGTTTAATAAGCACGTCACAGCCCTCTGACTTGTACTGTCACAGAACAAACAAGCGCACTGACCGTCAGCATCCACCTCGTTTATCATGTCCTGCAGCTCGGCCTCTGTGGGGTTCTGGCCCAGCGACCTCATCACGGTGCCCAGCTCTTTGGTGGTGATGGTTCCATCGCCATCCTTGTCAAATAAGGAGAAAGCCTCCTTGAACTCTGCAGGGGTGAAGGACGAAGGAGAGCGGCGTTAAACTGCTGCAGTGCCACAACACGGGCAGGTGATACTGACGCGCTGAGGGACCAATTGACTTCTGCTAGCAATGTGACCACACCGGGGGGTGAATTTGTTTGGGTCTGTTAGGACAAAGGACCACCTCGTGGGAGTTACCTCAACAAAACAGGCAAAAACAAAAAAAGCAAACAATATTTAACTTGTTTTTTCCAGGATGAATCTTCACAACAAAACGAGGAACATCTTTGGGGTCTTAGCACGAGCCAATTCCCCACAGAGGGGCTGAGAAGAAGCAGGAGCTTCCAGTTTTAGACCAGCCCACATGGTTTTTATATAACCAACAGAAAGGTGCCTCTGTGATACGAACAGCTCCTAAACTTGGCTGGAAAACCGTGCATTTATTGAGGCTTTGTAGGTTTCAGCCCTGACTCATGTGAATACTTCATCCCCTTCTCAGTTTGAAATGCTAACGACTTGCTGAGGGGGTGGGGGGGGGCCGCCAAATCCTTGACCGTTCGGTTTCACTTCACGTGACTTGCCAGAACACGGCTAACGAGGCAGTTGGACAACTTTACTGAACAACGCTGCGTGGATATAATCCACAACCATCACAGAGAGCAAAGGTCAGGACTGGTTAGAGGGAGGGGATGGGATGGGGGGGGGTATATTACCTGCAATTTGCTCCTCTGTTAGTTGGTCAGCCTGTAATTAGACAGAGAGGCAGAACAAACAAGTTACTCCAGTTTTAGACATCAACATGTTTAGGTGTTTCATCAATACATTCCTCAACAAATTCCCCCTCAGATCCCAGTCCAGACAGAACTGGTTTTTAGCTCTTCGTTAGGATGAGGAAAACACAGAGCAAAGATGATGCTCCAAACCAACATCTTTACCTAGGATTAGGCATCACGATAAATTCTGCTGGCCGATTGTCTCAGAAATTATTGCGATGAACGATAATATTGTTTGGAATTTGACAATAATTAGTAATTACTGTCAAATTTAAGAAGAATTGTTGGTTAATTTGTCTGTGTAGTACTTCTTTTGACCACTAGATGGCAGTATAAGACGGAACTGAAGGATGGATAGTGAGAGCGAGCAGCGTGTCTTTAAGAAAAATGGGAGGCCTCTTGACGTGACATGGACTGTCTCTCGTTCACGTTTTATGGTTTTCAAAATGGTGAACGATCCGTGTGGTTTGAGCTCTTTAGCATAGCATTTCTCTCACACAGCGTTTAATAAAAAAAAATTAAAAAAAATCAGTAAAGTTCTTAGCTTCTTTTTGCAGAGAAAAACTTTACACTAAAAAGGTACAGATTTCGACTGTGAATTTTGGAGCTTTGACAAAACAGAGGCCCCCCCCCCCCGATGTCTGCCTGCTAGCTTAGCTGCTTTTAACGATCCAAAAACACAATTTTGGATGGTTAAAACAGATTTTAAAGAGAAAGGGAGGGGTCAGTGAAGAGCACCAGAGTTGAGCCTTTTGTCATCCAGTGTCTTCAGTAGAAAGAGAGAGACGAAGAAATGATAAAGCTGATAAATGAAAATGAGGTAGATCATTTTAATTTATCATGCGATTAATTGATTTATCGCGACAGGCCTACCCAGGATTCACAGCGAACCCAGCTGTGTCTGTTTTAGCTCTCCACACCTCGCCTCTCCAGTCTGCCATAAAGCAATAAATGATGCAGAGAATCTTATCGCATTTGACAGAACATGAAGTCGGCGCCTTATCCGAAGGGTTCGTTTAATAGGCTGCTGCGAAGATAAGCTCCACTGAACTTTACCTTTCGGTTCAGACTTGCACCAAACGCGTATTCCACTGTACAGGAGAGCGGGAATAAAAGAGGGCGAGAGACCGCTTCCAGACCAGTGTGGCTAAACACGGCCCTGTTGGACCAGTGCAGTTTGGCCGCCCTGCTCCTTTTAACTAGCTTTGGCGGCAGTGACTCACACGGGCTTTAAATGGTTTGGAGGCAAGTATCCAAGCCTCCCTAAGAAACAGGATTTCACTTTAATCCAACAACTTCAGCTGTAAAGTGTGAATACGGAGCTCCTGGTCCAAATAACTCCCATCCACGTCTTAGAAAAGGTTTTTTTATTATCCTTGTTAACAGAGCTTGCTGACATCACTGTACTTGGCAGCAGAAAGGGAACACACACACGCCCTTAATGGCGATCTTCCTCCACACCAATACTTTCCATCTTTGTGTTTCGTGAGAATGAGTCAGAGTTATGCTCCGAGGCGAGCCGTCCTCGAGTCCTTCACCTTGTTTCTGTGTTTATAAGAAAACTCCTCCCTGAATCGTGCGTCTGTCAGAAGTCCGTGTTTGGGAGGCGGGGGTTGCTACAATTAGTCAAATTAAGCCAGCAAATTGCATTTGTTGCAGAAGAACAAGATTAGTTTAAACTAAATTGACATTTAGCAGATGACCACAAGACAACGGTTCTTTTTGTTTTAAACATAAAAAAGTCTTTCCCCGTGGCTCGGATCGATTGGAGGAAGTGAGGGCCGTTGGTGGAAAGATCCAATGACCTGATTTGATAACCTGAACGCCACAGAGCGGGGGCTGCCTCCATTTTCACTGCGTCTCAGAGCAGCCCCACCGGTGCAGGTATTCGGATCGGCTCAAACTGATGCATATTTCCACCTCTCTTCCTCCGTCTCTTGTGAGTCACTCGTTCTGTCCTGCTGTGTCACTCCTGCCTCCCCTCCCCACAAAGGGTGTGGAAGTTGGTGACTCAGTGCTATGGATCCTCTCCTGGCTTCGGCCTAGCTGCTCAGGCCTTCTGGTGCACAATCCTCCCCCTGTCCAACTAAACTTCAGAGCTCTCCTCTCAGCGTGACTCCTCTCTGAAAACACGACAAACCGCTGAGCACCTCCCTGTGATCCACCGGGGGCAGACATGCTCTCTGCAGGGCTTTGAGACTAATAAAACAGCTTGTAGGAGTGTCTCTGTGTGGACGGAGACATGGATCAACCACGTTGCCTGGACAACAGACTGGACATTAGGAGGCAGGAGGACTAGACTTTGCCCCTCCCTGTCCACAAAGTGTAATTATATAGGAGTTGCTCAATGAAAGTGAACTCCAACGCAGATCTTCTTCCTTAATAACGCTTATTTAAAGTTTAATGTGTTGTTTTTGTGTTTCTCTGCAGCGTCACCATAGCGACCGTGCAGCTGTCACTCTGACGGGTGTGACACACACGCGTGTCCACACACACCCTAACAACGAGCACAAAGGCGTAGTGTGAAGAGTGCCACGGAGCCGAACCCCTCGTCGACTTAGACAAGACAGGACCAGAGCCCATGGAGCGGGTGTAAACACTGCGCTCCCAACACGACCAGCTCGCCATATGGCCAACGGTGGCAGGCGACCGGGTGCTCCCCCTAACCCCCACACGGGACACAACCGCCCTGAGACGGCAGCGAGGTGTTGCCATGAATTATTCACCGAAGCGGCTCAGATGTGCCTCAAGTTACTAAACATGCATCAGCAAACAGGAGAGGAACAGGATAGGGGCCTTGGGTCGGCCCTACTTATTCGATACTTCCAACTCAATGTGGGGGGAGGGGGGCCGTTTCTGCCTCAGTGGGCCCATTGCAGCAGACAAGGGGCGTACTGCCGTGGATTAAGCCCTTTCAGAGATGACGGTGGGCAAAGCGAGCTCCACAATTCCACTTTACACTCCAATTACCGCGGCGTGGTGCAACATGACACTGGACCGTAGCTTGATACCATATGTGGGTTATTTGATCACAGCAGAGGAGGGGGGGAGGAGGGGGGAGAGCTTCTGACTCCCTCAGGCTGAGACTTCTCATCCAGAACATTTCCACTGGGCGACTTCTTCCTGTGTGACGTGGGGAGCTGGTGGAGAGACTCCACCATGAAACGTCCTGCAAGTCACCAGGCCTGCCCAGACCTGAAGGAAATGTAGTCTGCAACAAAGACTTGGAAACAGCTGGATCATCTGTGTGTGTGTGTGTGTATATATGTATGTGTGTGTGTGTGTGTGTGTGTGTGTGGGGGGGGGGGTTGTTGTTAACCAGTCAGTTGTGATCTTTCATGTCTTTGCTGTGACCAGAGCCACAAAGAGCTCCTTGGACCAGCCGCACTGCTGCTACATTTGCATGACATCGAAAAAAAAATAAATTGCAAATAGGCAACCAAATGAGTCCGTATCGATAACCAGCCTGGCCGTGATATGAAAAGCCTTGAGGCGGGACTGACCCGGTCCAGATGGGACCAACAGAACCGGCACGCAGAGTATGGTCAGTTCCCGTGCTCAACACGGTGCAACCCAGAAGCAAAAAGGGAAATTAAACCCGCTCGGTTCGATCATAAACCCAGGCGCCATGATGCGCGGGGGGAGGGGGGGGGTGTACACGCAGAGAAACGTGCACTAACATACAGAACATGTCGGGGTTGGGCTTCAGCTCCAAAAGGCGGTGAATAAACGCAGCCCGGTTCTTTCCCCAGCTAACTCAACAGGAGCCCTACTTCTTGCGTTCCCGAGCCGAAGCACCACGACGTCGCCGCCGGGAATAAACCGCTCGCGCTACGCAGTTGTGGGGCATGTGCTCCGTCCCTAATGTGCCGCTTTCGGACATAAATGCGCCAAATTGAACAAAATGGCCCCTCGGTAAAGCGTCGTGTCGTTGCTTTTATTAAAACGGTAAAACGAACGCGTTTCGCGGGCGTTTTCTGCCTCCGCCAGCCTGTAGGAATCAATGAACTGAGCGGAAAAGACGTGTTTTAAAAAAACTCCGGCCGCTTCCAGCACACACAGGTCGGTGAAATAAAACGCTACATTCGCTGAAAAGGCGAAGAATGAAAGCGCATACGTACCATTTCGGACGGGTTGTGTGCTTGTTGGTCTGTGGCGGCAGACTCGGAGTGCGTCGATCCTTAGATGGAGTTCCACTGGCGGCTTGTAGGACTGTGTATATCCGCCGTGGACAGAGCGGGGAGGGAGGGGGCAGTCTGTGTATCCCTCCGCCGCATGAGCACGTATCACTCACTTCCTTATTTCAACTGGGGCAGGTCTGCAACAGTCTGCAGTGCATGTGGCCGACACAGTTCAATATTAGCAACACTGTCCTGCTCTGATGCGCTTTTCATGATTCACATTAACATAAAAGTGTTGGGCAAGTAACAGGAGCTGTTATATCCAACTTCTATGAGTCATTTCTTACAATAAACAGCTCTGACTCGTTTTAGGTCCCAAATTAAAAGTCAAACTGTTTGCGGCTACAATCACTTCATGGAGGCAAAATCTTACACTTTTGATCATTTCTCTACTTGTTCTTGTAGTGGGTATTGTAACAAAAGTCAATATATTGCAGATATTATAGGCAAGTAAGATCAAGTAGAAATAAAGCGGCAAAATAAAGTTACATCCTGATCATCTGGCAACAAAATCTGTCTGAACTGCATGATTTGTTCAACAAACTGTCTGATATGTCTTTTAGTGAATGTTTAAATCTGTAAAAAGTGTAAAAAAATCTATTTGTCCAAAGCCTGACACTACAACCTCATTTAATGTGTTAAAATATAGGTACTTTTAAATTAAACGCCTTAAATCCCAGATAAACTCAGAGTTGTTTCAAGTTCACCCCTTAGATACAAAAAGTTTTTATTTTATTTGATCATGTAACTTGAACTCCAACAGTCTCCCTGGATGGAGAGCTTTAACTTCAGAACATGAACTTTAGTTATAAAATGAACATATTAAAATAAATAAAGCATCCATCAATCACTCGGGCGTTTTGCATCACTGTTCTGGAAAGCGCTCAGTTTGCTGACACGGGGCACTAGTTTGCCGCCGCGGAGGGATACCCGATGTGGTAGACGCTGGAGAATTTGCGGCGGCTCGTATGAAACAGCGTTTCTGATTGGTCGCTTCGGACCCGCAATATTATGTGTCGGCCGCGTCGATTGGCTGCACGGGACCTGCATTGCACCAGGCAGTGGCACTTGATGAAAACGTAATAAATATAAATACATGAATCTTAAAAAGCAGCGCGGCTTTTAGCGCTTAGTTCGCTCTGTTTTAGTGCGCACGCTTATTTGTAGCCTCTAATCATTAGTTTTCTGGATTGGGACGTGAATGCGACAGGTCTTCACGGGCAAATGTTTGATAGGCTCCATATGGGAAGTGCGCACATTTACCATTGGCTGCTCCAGAGGCTGGTGAAGCAGGGCAGGGTTACTTTTATTAAAGTGTGCACAACCTGAGGGTCTGCCTTCAGTTAACCTCACAGAAAGGAACAGCGAGTCTTTCTGCTGGGGAAAAGGACGCCATAACCTGGATTAGTTAGAATGACGGTGCAAAAATCTTGGCAAAGTAATGTCACAGTAGTCAGCACACACACAGAGCCCCAGTCTGATCAATGGTCTGACTAAAGCACCACCCAGTGGACAAAGTGGATCAATTATAAAGGGCTTACAGCAGCAACACACTTAATATGTTTAATGAAACGTGTGAAGCCTTCTTAAGTAGAAAACAAGCAGCTGAAAATGGTTTTGTACATCCTGAGATGACTACATGGCACAGTTACACTTTGCGTCTATTTCAGGAGAGCCGGTGATGCGCTGGTAACCAAACAAATATGTATAAAACTTAATTTTTCATGTACTTTTTTAATGTAACATTTTAGGTGAGCTTATTGAAGCTCATTCTTTGAGTTGTTCCAGAAGGCCTCCCTTAACCCCCCCCAACAGACAGCGCCCACCGCCGAGCCACAGGGTGATGGTCCCCGTAGATGTGGACATGCTGGACGCCATACAGGAACTTGAATTTGCTGGGTTCAGTATCGCCACGGAGTGGTCCCCAGTGCAAGTTTTAAGTTCACTATGATCTTGCCCCATACCTTTAGTGCACAGAGTCTGGTTCCAAAAATACAACATGGCAGCTGCCATAAACGAGGTCCTACTGACTTCAGTTCCCAATGAGAAAAGGTACATTTGATCTAGTACTTAGGAGAATTTAGGTAAAGGTCATGGATGTTATCACTAACTAATATTAAATTAATGTTGAACCTGTGTGTGAGGTCAAGAGAGTCTTTTGTCTACTCAGAGAGGAGCCTGCAGGTGTACGGAGGAGCACCTGATAAATTCCAAGGCCTTCTCTGAGTCCGTAAGCTGAAAAGCCGAGATCGTCCTGACCTCGCCTCTGTCTGATAAGCGTGTATTATAAAGCACTTCCTGCCTCACTGTCCGGCGCAGATTCTTACTGACAAGACTCAAAGCATGTAACTTTTGTACATCTGTGAAAACTTCCTTGTGACCGTCTACCCTGGCAAGTAAAGACCGGTATAAAAATCTTCTCATGTCCTCAGAGTGGCTTATTTGAGTGAGCAGATGATGAAAGGGTATTTATTTATCTAACACTTACATGTCCATGATGGTTCCATGTAGCTGTGCCCAGCTGGACCCCTTTGTTCTAGAACAAAGAACCCGTAGAACAGGTGTTCTAGAATTGCACCACTCAGGGTGGCTGCATGTTGGAGTAGCTCTGTTACATTCATTCTGAGATGTTGCTTTTGGAAACTTTAATTCTTGCTTTTCTGGATGTAAATCACTTTTTTTGGACGATTATTTCCTCTGGTATCATATGCTGTACAGCTGGAAGGATTTTTACTGAAACTTTTTTTCCTTTTGGACATTTGTTGTAATGCGTAACCCTAACAACAGGGTGTTTTGTTTACAGCCAGGAGCAGCTGATTAACATCTCAAAAGCTCAAATAATAGCTCAGCTGAAAAGGTGGCTCTGTGGATGCATTCCCGTCTACCCGCCAGCTGTGCTCGAGTGCCTGACCACTGAGTGCCTAAGATCTCCTAGGGAGGTCCTGGAACTAGCAGGAAACATGGCTTGTGACAGCAGAAGGACCGGGATTGTCCCCCGGCACCTGCCTGTCTGTAGCAATGAGGAGCTTGGCGGGCTGCTGGGAGGAGTGGCTATAATTCTGGGAGTTCTGCCCGGCATTCGGGCGGTCCTGCAGCCCGGGGGAACTGAGAGGCCAGCCAAGTCCGGGTGGATGGATCGAACGTCATCTTCAGTAATCTTTGATTATGATGTCGAAATCACAACAGAGAACATCAAATGAGACCAATCAAACTCTTGTTGAGGAACCTGTGACCAAGAAAAGATGTCGGGTATCTGATTTGAGTTAATGTGATTCTGTAATTGGCCCTTAGTTTGAAAAGGGTTTTAATTTTGGCCCCATTTGTAAGTGAGTTTGACACCCCTGCTCTGGGGTGAGGCCTTGGTGTCCCTGGTCAGGGTGAGGTATAGCGATTCCTGGGTCTATTAGGGTGATCTAATCAATATTTATTTGGCCCCGTGGCCAGAAATAATTTACCCCGTTAGATGCCCCTACTTGGGGCAAAACCATCCTCAACATCCATAGAATGGCCTAGCCTTTATTTAACCAGACAAATCCCATTGAGATCATGGATCTCTTTTGCAAGGGAGGCCTGGGCCTGAAGGCAGACTAACATGCATGTTTTTGGTCTGTGGGAGGATACTGCAGTACCTGGATAAAACCCATGTAAGCACGAGAACATGCAAACTCTGCACAAAAAGACCCCCGTTCCAATCTGAGGATTGAACCCAGGAGCTTCTTGATGCGAGGCAACAGTGCTAACCACAAATCCATCGTGCTGCCAATTTGACTTAAGGTGCTTAAGTCAGGGTTTGGACTGGGCCCTTTAACTCCAGTGACCAGCAGTCTTGCCACTTCAGGACACAAAAACATATTTGGACAATGTTATGCTTTCTACTGGGGCAACTGTAGCTGAATGGTTAGAGCAGTAGTCATCCAATGGGAGAGTTGAGAGTTCAATTCCACCAATAGTCACATGTTGAAGTGTCCCCAGGGCAAGACACTGAACCCCTCATTGCCTCTGATGTGTGTCCCATCGGTGTATGAATGTGATAAATCTCAGGTTAGTACAGATTCCCATTATTAGCTTTGTAGCTAAGTCTTCGGTTAGAAATCTTGGGCTAACTTTTAACTCTTGTTTTACTCTGGAAAATCATGTCAAGTCTCTGGTTCGTTCCTGTTTCTACCATCTGCGTAACATCGCCAAACTTAGCCATATTGTTTCCCGTCCAGAAATGGAAATGTTAATTCATGCATTTGTTTCATCTCGCCTGGATTATTGTAATGCACTGTATGCATGTTTAAACAAAACCTCCCTAGACCGGTTGCAGTCTGTGCTAAATGCTGCGACTCGACTCCTGACGGGATCATCAAAGTATTGCCATGTAACACCACTTTTAAAACAACTGCATTGGCTCCCAGTTCAACATCGAGTGGATTTTAAGGTTTTGGTTTTAACCTGGAGAGCTTTACATGGTCAAACACCAAATTACATAACAGAACTTTTACATCCCTACACACCGATCAGAGCTCTGAGGTCCTGTGCTCAAGGCCTGCTGACTGTCCCCCAGACAAAATTGAAAACTAAAGGAGATGGAGCCTTTTCTTCCGTGGCTCCAAGACTCTGGAACTCTCTTCCTCAAACTCTCCGATCACTGGACTCAGTGATTTCTATTAAAGGTCAGCTAAAAACGTATCTTTTTAAATCTGCTTTTGAATTTGTTTTTTTGCTTTTGTTTATCTGATTTGTTGAAGCGTTTTGTGATTTTTATCTTGAGAAACGCTATATAAATAAAGTTTTACTTACTTACTAGAGATGTAGTAGAATGCTGTATGAATGGGTAAATGAGGGTGCGGGTTGTGTTGTAAAGCGCTTCTAGTATCTTGACTAGATAGAAAGGTGCTATATACTGTAAGTACAGTCAATTTACAATTTACTTTGTGGCAACACTTTGGGAAAATACCTCTTAATCTAGGATTAGCTGTACATCAGTGCACAAAGCAAAGCTATAAAGACATGGTTTGAGGAGTCTGGTGTCTTGGACTACCGAGCCTTAACCCCATCAAGCACCTTTGGGATGATCCAGAACAAAGTCTGCAGTCCAGAACATCTTGTCCAACATCAGTGCCTGACCTTATATTCCACAGAATAAATGGACACAGATTCCCACAAACACTCCAAACCTTGTGAGAAGCCTTTCAAGAAGAGTAGCTGTGAGAGCAGCAGAACCGTGACAACAGTCCCTGTTGCGACGCTCAGGCACAGCCGACAACTTATCTGTAAAGTGCAGCTTGTGGAGTCCTTGGGACAATCAAACACACGCATTCCAATAAGGCAGTGACTCACAGGGGCTGATAGGTGAATTTGCCACAACTAATCATGACCTCTTATGGAGTTTGTTGGGCGTTTTTTTTCCAGGTAGATTTACGTTTCCTTAAAGATTAGCTGTTTCCAATACTTTGTAGCATCACAGCCTTGGAAGCACGAGTGCTGCTCCAGAGTCAGGGGTTTTATTCTTTATTGTATTTGTCATGCATTTGACTTTAGGTGTTGTAACCAACTCAAATAAAGACACGTGGAGTTTATTGTGTGTTCTATCAGAATGAGTTAAAAACTCCACCGAGTGTTCAACCCCTTAAAATGACAAAAGCTTTTTCCACTCCGAGCTGCTATGTTTTCCTTTCTTTCCACCTACTGAACTTCCTGTGACGTCTGCGCTGCATTTGAAACGCCCGACTGATTTAATAGGACGAGAGGGGTTTTGGAGAAAACGCGGCGCAGTAAAGCAGCAGCTTCTCGCTCGAGCCGACCCCGTAAAGTGGTCCGACGCTTGCAGCACGGGCCCGCTTTCTGCTGAGCACCCAGTTCAACATCAAGAGGAATTAAATCAACGCCGCCGTTCTCCGCATGTCAGACTGCAGCAAGGGCAACGGAGAAGCATTTACTTAACCTACGCACTCATCTACTTTGTAGTAAATCCCTACAGGCACACAAATTCTGTGATTTCCTCCATTTTTTATTTTTTTAAACAGCTTTTGGATTCGTTATCTGACTGAAATACAACAAAGGTCTTTGAGTTAGTTTGAATCTGTGCAGTCATCAAGTTTCAAGCAATCCGTGACTTTTCTTTCAAGGGATGGGATGGAAAGTCTTCCTGGTCAAACACTTAGATTTTTATCTGACTCCAGCTCGTTGATGGCAGCTTCACAGAAACCTAACGGGAAGTAGACCCACCGCAGGGTGCGGCGAGCTGAAACGAGCAGATTACAGTGACGACTAGCACATGGGTCGCTGTGTTTGTTTTTATTTACTGCTTTAACACATAACGGTAACAAGGGGGACAGGGATTAAGCAGACATGCACAAAATATATGAAAACTCTTCCACGTGGCGATGAGTCAGTCTCGCAGGATCAGAGGTACAGCCCCTCCGGTGTGCCCTCCTGCTTCTTGTACAGGACGTTCTCCTTGGACTTCTTGAAGTCTTCGTTGGTGACTTTCATGCGGCGCTCTCGCAGCGCCATGAGGCCTGCTTCTGTGCAGATGGCCTGGAGGGAGGAAGAGACAACACTGAATAAGCTTGAGCTGACATTTATTAAATCTCTACATAAGAGAATAAAAAATGTCCGGCATCCTTTTCTTCCTGGGCTGACCGCAGATCAGTTCCACCTGATGTTCATGAATGTGTCTGTTCTGCACACGAGTCCTAGAACTGAACCAGGAACCACTGAAGCCTCTAAATCAGAGTCTGTCTCAGGGCTCCTACACGCCCGTATCAAAACAACACACCAAAAGACACTATGCTTATGAATCATTCACACCATTATATGATACATTTTTCCTCCGTACATTTTCGGCATCTTTCTCCTTCCACAATTTTTGTGCTATTTCAACAAATCACATATCAAAACGTTCAGCTCTTTCAGCACAATCCTGCTATGGTTTTTGGTATTGGTGCAAATTTAGCTTTTTGAAATATTTAGCCCTTTCTGCCATTTTTTGTCTCATAGAAAATGAATTGAGCTCATTTTCCATCCTTCCAATCTTTAGATCTGTTTACAACCTTTTACTGCTCCTTTCACATTTTGTTCTGCTTCAGCTTCTTTCAGCTGTTTTTTTTTTTTAGCTGTTTTGTGCTCCTTTCAAATTCTTTCTGCTAACTAAAACATTTTTGTGCTTCTAACTTCTTTCTGCTAATTTCAGCTTGATATGCTTCTTTCAGATTATTTCTGCTAGTTACATTATTTCAGCTACTATTTAGCCGTTTTATGCAAATTTTTGCTTTTTTAGCTAATTCCACATTTTTTGCACCAACTTAAACTTTTTTCAGCTAAATTCAGTAAAACCGATCTCTCAACGTACTTCTGGTAGTTTGAGCTTCTTTCTGCTTTAATAGCTACTTTTCAGCTGTTTTTGTTGATGTTGCTAATTTCAGCTTTTTTCAGAAAATTTCCACTTTTTGTGCTATTTTCTGATTCTTTCAGCCTAATTGGGCAAACGTGTTCTTCCTGCTTTCTTCTGCTAATTTAAGCTTGTTCTATCTGTTCAGCTACGTTTTGAGCATTTTATAGCTTTTATAGCTATTTTCAGCTGTTTTCAGATAAATTCACATTTTTCATGGTAATTTCTGCTACTTTCAGCCTAATTAACTTTATTCTGCTAATTTTAGCTCGTTTTACTCCTTGCAGCTTAATTATGGTAGTTAGCCATTTTCTACTATTTCAGCTACAATTTAGTTGTTCTATGCTAATTTTAACTTTTTCAGCTAATTCCCCATTTTTTATAGCTCATTTCAGCTCTTTCCTCTTCCTTCTAGTAGTTTAAGCTTTTTTCTGCCTTTCAGCCATTTTTTGTGTGCTAATTTCAGCTTCTTTTTTTTTTTAGGTACTTCCCTAAATTTTTTGCTTATTTATGAATATTTAAACCAGTTTCTGCAAATACGTGTTCTTTCTGCTTTCATCTGCTAACTTAGTCTTGTTCATCCATTTCAGCTACATTTCAGCATGTTTTAGCTAATTTCAGCTGTTTCTCAGCAAGTTCTTCTGCAATAAGTATCCACACTGCCTTTTCACAGGAAATGCAGTTTCACTAGTTTCAGATAGATGTTTCTGTCAGATTGTCAGCCTCCCTGCTCGTGTGCAGAACAGACTGTGCACAAAGGACAGGTGGGCGAAGAACACGTGCATGTCAGTTTTAGAGTTTATGACATTTAAACAGCTCGAGGCTCATTTTATAAAACGTTTGTATTTAGAGTAAGTTAAAAAGCAGCACACATCACGTCCAACATGAAACATTTAGACACGAGTTTGATTCAGAACATGTTTTGTAAAGTCCACTCTCTTTGACTCGGCTCGTTTCAGAAAATGTTTCATGTTTTGGAAAATAAAAATTGAATAAAATCAGTAAAAATAAATGTTTGTTCTTGGTTTTTCCCCCCAACAAACTTATTCAGACTGAAAAGTAGTAAAAGTCAGATTCCTTTATATTTATTATTTTATTATTCCATATTTTCAGACCTAATTTGACAGATTCCTTCCCTCGTTCATTCCTTTAATTCAACTGTTAATATGAAGGATAAAACATCTAATCAGGGAGCGTGACACTCATCTAAAACTCATTTAGAGAATTAAATAAATAAATCTCTGTTTAGAAATTTAGTAACAGCAAAAAACAAACCAGTGACTTTACCCAGGAAAGTACAGAGTTTACATTTTATTCTTTCACATTTAAATAGTAATAAATAAATATCAGTTTACACACAGAGGGGCAATTAACAGTACTTTGGTAAATACTTTAATTTTCTTTATTATTGCTGTATTTTAACTTTCAGTCTGATAAATGTATTGAATTTCATCATTTTTGAAGTTGAAATATCCTGTAAGTTCATGTTAGATTATTAAATGTAGGAAGAACTTTTCATCAATTAAACTTTCTTTTTTCTTACAGTGTGGGAAGATGAGCAACATCTAAACACTGCAAGAAATGGATACGTTTTTATTTAAAAATACATTTTCTCTGCCAAAAGTATTTTTTTAATCATAATTTTGCAGTTTTATGACCAAATTACTTTTTCATTTTAAGTCTTAATACATGAGCCTGCACAGAAAACGCAGGAGGACATTAAATCCTGCAAATATGAATGTTTTTCCACACGCTGTCAGATTTATTTATGCGTTCATTCTTTTTGTCCCGACCCACAAGAGGGCAGCAGAGATGAGCTAATGTGCAGCGAACACAACGTCTGGGAGTTTTCTCCCAACATGAACTGACTTCCTGTGTTCTCGAAGCAGGCCTTCGGGTTAAAGGGATAAGATCCGGTTCAGAGACACGGAGTGAACAAATAAACTGGATTATTTTTAATTTGGTCAAATAAAAACTTTTTGTTCTAAAGTCAGGCCTCCTTTAACGGCTGAGGGTGGGGTCGGCAGGAACAAAAAGATTAACCCTCAGTCGAAGCTGGACACTACAACAGAAACAGTAGCATGTATGTGCAAGCCTGTCATCACACGTGCACTACTAGCAGCAGTAGCGCACGTGGTAGTGACATCAGAAGGCTCCTGTTGTTAGATCTAAGTGAAGTTCACTGAATGAAGCTCAGTCAAATCAAACTGCTTCAGTTTGTGATCCTTTAAAGTAGAAATGTTAGAAATGTGTCTTGCCTTGATGTCTGCTCCAGATAAGTCATCTTTTGCCATGATGAGGTCATCGAGGGTGACGTCGTCCGCCACAGTCATGCGGCTGGTGTGGATCTGGAAGATCCTTCTTTTGGTCTTCTCATCCGGCAGAGGAAACTCGATCTTGCGGTCGATTCTCCCTGAGGAGGACAAACCCAGAGCTCAGACCTCTTTGTGGACCAGAGAGTCATGGATACGTAAACACAGAGGGGGGGTGGCCACACGTTTTCATCATGGGGCTACTTTTAAAACGACCAAGTCAGATTGATCTACCTACTATGAGACCCCGTTTACACAGAACCTCTGGAAACATGAGTGCTTTTCAATGTTTAAACAAAAAATGAGAGGGTTTACATGAAAACACTGTAGTTTTCTTATCAGTCGGGTTGCCAGATAAGAAATTATGAACTACAGTACTGTGGCTTTAAAATTATATTTTGATCTAACCTGTCATATGTGCTGAGTAAAGATGTTCTAAGATGAGGTGTTTGTTGAACATGTGCAAAGAAAAGGACGGGGTAAATAAGCCATTTTAAACTTATCTGGCAACCCTGACGCAGGGACATTTACGTCCAAAGTGATGAATACACTAACGTCTCTTTGGACCCTGGAATTTATTAGGCCCGAGCAGCGAAGCGCTGCGAAGGCCTATTGTAATCGCTCTGTTCAGGCCCGAGCTGCAATTTTTTTTCCCGCCAAATGATTTGGCGTTTTGGGGGCCTTATGTTCCAAAAGTCTCCAAATTTTGCGGACGCATCAGGACTGCTGAAAAATTACGTATTTTAAGGGCGTGGCAAAAATCGCAACAGAAACGGATCAAGAGCGCAACCTGGAAATTTTCAAAATACCCTCGCGTTAAACTTTAGTTTGTCATAGAAACATGAAATTTGGTACGCTTGTCCAATTCCCCAAGATGCACAGAAAACCCTCTGGCACCAACGTTGTACAATAAACAGGAAGGCGGCCATTTTGGAATGTCGGGCCAACTTTCACACGTTTTTGGCGGTTTACAGCCTCCGCATTTGAACTTCTCCTCCTAAGGATTTCGCTCAATCGGTTTCAAACTTGGCCATTTTAGTCAAAAGGCATGGGGGATGCAAAGTTATCAAAATGGTGCAAACCGAAGCACGCTGAAGGGGCGGGGCCAGACCTCAAAGTTTGACATCTCGCCATGAAAACAAAACGCTAATAGCTCCTACATTAAAAACTGTGTGAGACACTAAACCTTCAGTGATTGATCCACATCCGGTCACCTGCAAGACTGAATGGTCACATCATGACATAACTTAAGCCACGCCCCCTGACAACAGGAAGTGTAAAGTTTTACCTTGAACGGCCCCTATCCGACCCCTGTCACCTGATCAGCATGATAGTGTGTCCAGTGACTGAAGACATGTTGGTGTAACTTACTTTCCAACACTGACAGTTTTGGGTGGAGCATGTGGGCGTCGCGACGTGGCGAAGTAAGACGTAACGCCGTCGCCATACGTTTGGCTCTAAATTCCACAGATTTGAACCGAGTTGCACCAAAATCAGTATGATTGATCATTATCTACCCCTTGAACAGGAAGCCATGATAATTGCCAAATCACCTCCACAGCCCCCCTTAGAATATTTTAAAACCTCAGCCCCAAGCCATTTTTTGACCGATAATCCTGAAACTCGGTGAACATCTGTATCGTCTCAGGACCTATGAAAAAGTCTCTTGGAGCCCTGGTCCAAAACGAAGAGGAAGTCGGCCATTTTGGGGCATTTTTAATGGCGAATTTTAACGAACTCCTCCTAGGGATTTTGAGTGATTGCCTTCAAACTTTGACAATATGCCCTTAAGACATTGGGGAGTAAAAGTTATCAAAAGCTTGCGTTTTCATTTATGCTAAAGGGGCGTGGCCAGGCCTCAAAGTTGCGTTTCATGCCATAAATTTCCAAACGCTATTACTTTCACATTGAAAGACCGAAATGCACCAAACTTGGCATGACTCATCCCTGTTGGATGTCCGACGATCCACTGTTATCATATTTTGATTTCATCAAAGCCCCACCACCTCAGAACAGGAAATCTCTTTTTTTACTTGGAATGCTCCCTCTTTGACACCATTGACCTAATCAGGATGATCCTGCGTTAGAAGACAGATAAGATGGTCTGACTTGATTTAAAGTGCAAACCGTTTTTGCTGGAGGATGTGGGCGTGGGGGATCAAGAAGTGACGCTGTTGCAATACGTTTGGCTCTAAAATACACAGATTTCAGCTGAGGTGCACCAAAATCACTATGATCAATCATTATCCACCCCTTGAAAAGGTATCCATGATAAGTGGCCAATAGCCTCCACAGCGCCACCTACATTATTCCTACAGGTATAGCTCAGTGATACATCATCCGATCTGCACCAGATTTATTTTGCGTGATCAGTGAGCACTTCTAGACACATTGATGTTTTTTAACATATGACTCTAGTGCGCCCCCTAGATTCTTCCAACAGTTACAGCTCAGTGATACATCATATGATCTGCACCAGATTTTTAGTGCGTCATTAGTGAGCACATCTGGACACATTGGTATTGTTGTTTTACTTTTGACTCCATTGCGCCCCCTACACTATTCAAACTGTTATATCTCAGTGGTACATCGTCCGATATGCAACACATTTATTGTGCGTAATCAATGAACACTTGTAGACACATTGATATTGTAGTTTAACATATGACTCAATTGCGCGCCCTAGAATAATCCAAGTTACATCTCAGTGATACATAATCTGATCTAGACCAGGTTTTTGGTACTTCATCAGTGCGCACTTGTAGACACATTAATATTGTTGGTTCATGACTCGACTTGACTTAAGCCCGGCCCACTCAGAGGAGAAACTGATGATTATTGGGTGACTCTTCCAGCTTGGCACTGTGTAAGATATAAGACTTAAACTGTATTCGCTAACTGTTGATTACTACATACGATATGTTGAAAAGCCTAAAGGAAGTCCTTTACATTTGCGACAAAACAGGAAGTGACAATAACTCATGTCTGGAAGGTCGGATTTAAAAAATTTTACAAGGCTTGCAGCCGGACCATACTGATATGGGCAGAAAGTGATTGCAAAGTTTCGGCATATGCGCACCCTGGTGGACGCATGCGGGAATCGCATGAGAGCGTTTGCGATGGCGACAAGGAGGTGTTTCTTGAGCTCCCGCGGTCGCAGGTGATGTCTAAGGTTCAGCGAATGCGCAACCTGGTGAATGAGCAGGAGACAGGTGCGAGAGCGTTTGCGATGGCGTCTGGGCGGAGTCGCTGGAGTTCCCGCGGGCGCCGTAAGGCCGGAGCGACGCTTTGCTGCGAGGGCCTTTAATGCTGCTTGCAGCTTTAATTAGTTTTGCTCCTACGTGCTGAAAAAGGCTGAGTAGCACAAAAAACAGTGCCTGCAGTGCGCATGTAGTGTGCACTTAACACTTGCGGAGCATTTCATACCTCTGTGGGGGGGGGGGTTCCCCCCGAAAGTCTCTATTCTGAGACCTGGATTCAGAAACCTTTGGTTCCAGAGAGAACGTTCACGTCGTGTGAACGAGGCCTCAGACTGGCTGCCTGTCAGTCAAATAACAGATTTCATGGATGACAGGCTGACGTCTATTTCTTTAATGCCACGCCATTTACCCATAATACCTTTGAGATCGACCAGTAGATGGTGATCGACGTACTGGACACTCTGCATTAGAGCACGTCTGCCAGGATTATAGTCTGATGTAAATAATCTGTGGTTATACAACGATATAAAGCCATCCTCAAGACTCGTCCTCAGTTGTGCGTTTACAAAAAGAGCTGGACAAACTATATCACCAAGTCACTTTAATGTCTCTCTAACAAAGAGCCATTATAAATACTCCCTTCTGAAAGCAGAAAAAAACCCTTGACATTCCAATTTCCCCAGCTCGCCATGACTCAGCAGAACCCCCGAGTGCCAGACAGATTTACAGCTCTGCAGGTTTGTGAGCGCACGCAGAGTCAGAGCCAAATCCAGGCAAAGACCATCGGATCCACTGACCGGGTCTGATGAGAGCCGGGTCCAGGGTTTCTATCCGGTTGGTGGCCATGATCACTTTCACGTCTCCCCGGGAGTCGAAGCCGTCCAGCTGGTTGAGCAGCTCCAACATGGTTCTCTGGATCTCCCTCTCCCCTCCGGAGTTCGAGTCGTACCTGGAGAAGAAACGAGCTTTTAAAAAAAAATCCACTCTCCTTCTATTCTTAAAGCACACAGCGTGAACTGCAGTCCTGTGAATAAAACAGAAGCATTAAAGGACATTTCAGCCATTATGACGTGGGGTTCTGTGGAAAAAGTTATGAACAAAAACCATCTTACCTGTTGTTTGAAGGACCACCAACAAAACAAACTGCTGCCATTTACAACCACTTTAATCTCAAACGATGGTTTATTCAGATAAAACAGTGTAACTGAAAACTAACAGCATGGAAAGATTTATTAATAATATTTGCATGAACAGCTAGAAATTATTTGTGGAGTCATTTTAAGAAGGAAGCTGTTTTGGACCAGGCAGCAGGTCAGTCCTCCAAACGGAGCTCATCCGAACAGAGAGTTACAAAATATTAATGTCCACAACTTTTCCACACAACCTGACTTCAGCATGGTTTGTCCCTTTAATGAGCTCTAATCGTCAAATGTGACCCGTCACATTGAGCCCAGGATGAAGTTAAAGCCATGCACAGACAGGCAGCTGCTGTGCTTGAACAACTCTTGATAAATGCAATTTGTCAAAAAATGATGGACACAGTCGTCCCTCGCTGGATCACGGTTCACTTCTTACACCTTCACCGTATCACAGGATTTTTAAACCTGTTTTTTATTTTGTGCGTACGGTACATTCATCTAGTCATCATCATCTTCATTGCTTAAATGTTTAAGAGCATTAAGCGTTTAAATAAAATAAATAAATAAAAAAAAGAGCATTAAGCGTTTATAAGTAGGCCTGTCACGATAACAAATTTTTGCTGGCCGATTAACTGTCTCAGAAATTATTGTGATAAACGATAATATTGTTTGAAATTTGTCAAATTTAAGAAGAAATGTTGGTAATTTTTTGTGTGTAGTAATTTTTTTGACCACTGGATGGCAGTATAAGACTGTTTGAACCGAAGGATGGATAGTGAGGGAGGGAGCAGCGTGTCTCTAAGAAAAATGGGAGGGAGGCCCCTTGACATGACATGGGCTGTCTCCTTTTTTTTTTTTGGTTCTCAAAATGGCGGATGCTCGGTGTGGTTTGAGCTCTTTAGCATAGCATTTTTCACACAAAGCTTTTTATAAAAACAATCAGTAAACAAGTTCTCAGCTTCTTTTAGTAGAGAAAAACAACTTTTTGCACGGGTTTCAACCGAGAATTTTGGAGCTTCAACAAGACGGAGGTGTCCCCCCCCCCCCCCAACCCGAGGTCAACCTGTTAGTTTAGCTCGTACCTTAGCTTCTCAGCTTAGCTGCGTTTAACAATCCAAAAGCACGATTTTAGATTGTTAAAACAAATTATAAAGAGAAAGGGAGGGGTCAGTGAAGAGCACCGGAGTTGAGCTTTTTGTCATCCAGTGTCTTCAGTAGAAAGAGAGTCACGAAAAAATGAAGCCGATAAATGAAAATGAGGTTGATCATTTTAATTTATCATAGGATTGATTATCGTGACAGGTCTATTTATAAGAGAGTGGCACTGTCATGGTTCCTGCCCGTCTGTTCATCACGCCCACCTGCTCCACTATGATCAGTATCATTCTCCTCACCTGGTGGTGTAGCATTTAAGTGCTCACCTGTTCTCCATCTGGCGACAGATTATTGAAATCCTTGCACAACTAAACATCCAGAGATTATCTCCTGCTCCTTACTGATCTCCTCATCCTGACCAAGTTTCAGTCCCCTGGATTCTCCTGTTCCATCTTGTCCCTGTTGGACGCCTGCCAAGCTTCTGATTTCTGGACATGGACATTTTTTCTGTGTCCTGACCTCCGAGTGTGGCCTGAACCTCCGATAAGTCTGAACCTCGTCTCTCTGTGTATGACTCACTAACCCACTAAGTTCTGGACAGATCCAAACTAAGCTCTGCACTTATTGTTCTTATTGATTTTAATGTTTTAACAACTGTTTTATTTTGTTTGTGTGTTTAAATGTTCTTGATGTTCTGTGTACAGCACTTTATTGCAGCTGTGCTTGTTTTAAAGGGCTTTATAAATAAAGTATTATTATTAAGCAACAACTCCACTCAGGACTCCTCTCTTGGTGACATCACTATTCTCCATCCACCCCACTCCTCTATCTGAGGTACAGCTGTCATTTCTAACCCGAACCTGAAACCCGGCCCGGACTGACCCGGATTAGGGCCGGTCCGGGCCATTATAATGTGATTAATGTGCAGGCTGGGCCGGTCTCGGGGTTTGATGCGGTTTTATGAATCATACAGCACAAAGAAAACTAAATAAGAATTCACGATATAAAACTGTGTTAACCTACTTGTAGTGGAGGCGGTAAGT
This sequence comes from Nematolebias whitei, assembly GCF_014905685.2. Classification (NCBI taxonomy): domain Eukaryota; kingdom Metazoa; phylum Chordata; class Actinopteri; order Cyprinodontiformes; family Rivulidae; genus Nematolebias; species Nematolebias whitei. The sequence goes on from NC_056509.1 coordinate 20,437,283, forward strand.
TTAAATGTTGAGAGGATGAAGAAAGAAAGAAAGAAGAGTGCAGCTGTTCATCAGACTGTGAAGAGACCGCTGAGGCATTGCGCAATAACTGCGCACGTGGGCTCAGGCTTCTGCAGCAGTGCACAAAGGAAACTAAATAAGAATGCATAACATGAAATTGTGTTAATTTACTTGTTAAGGAGGAGGCAGGTCCGACCGGACGGTTTATAGAGGTTTAAAAACGTGACCCCCGCTACCCGAAAAGGAAGAAGTGGGTAAAGATAATGGATGGCTCAATCAGCTGATCACCGGCAGCGTGCGTCTCCACACCTGCTGTCATCTGTGGTGAAGGAAGTAGCAGCATCTACAAGAACCCAAGCAAGCAGCGCGTTTAATTAAAATAGCCTTGTTCTAGATTTTGTAGGGGTGCACTGATTGCAGTTTTCTGGCCGATACAGATTTATAAAAAGTCTGACCTGCCGATTCTGATTTTGGCCGATACCGATTTTGTTTTATAAGCGACACTGTCAGGTGTTATAAGTTCACAATGCAACTTCAATTTTCTAATCTTATTTTAATGAAAAACTTACCCATGAACAACATCCTAGAAACAATACAAGCTTGTTTTAACTGGCCATGAGGTAGTGATCTGAAATATTAATGAAGTTTAGACAATTGTTGTTAAAACTAAAAAAATCTGTAAAATCAGTTTCTCGTGTATCGGACGATTTCCCAAAATTAAGGAAATCAGTGCACCCCTAATATTTTTCCTAATAATTTTGCTCTTAACAATAATTTTGTTCATCTGTGTAACAGTCTCTCTTTACAGTTGATTTTTTTTAGGCTATTCGTTTTGTACGTTAATATCCATTTGGTATATCTTCCTTTCATTATGTTTTTAAAACTATCATGTCAAAGTGATTTGCTTACAAAAGCAGTAAACGCTTAATTAAATTAAAAAGTCAGGGTTTTTTGTCGGGTTCTGCCCTCTAATTACCGGTAATCCGTTGGGTCCGGGTAGGGCTTAGGGAAAAAAAAACTACAGGCTCGGTGTGGATTTATTAGGCCAGAATGCAACTCTAATCTGGGGAAGTTTTAATCCCTGGATCAAGTCCCCTGATGTGAGCTCTAAAAGAAGGTTATGTCACTTAGCAAGACAAGTCAAGCCATCTCTCAGGAGCCGCTCAGACCAGTGTGGTCGAGGTGTCAACATCTAGATTAAAAGGCACAATCTGAAACTGTGCTTCGTTCATTTTGACCAAACGGGATTTAATCCTCCGTTTGATGGGATGAGTCACAACTGGACTGGTTTATTGAGCTACAGTCTGCTCCAACATTCAACACGTCAGAACAAATGCACCATGGGACATTTAGAGAACAATTAAAGCTCGAGGAAAACCGAGGGCTAAGAAGAATGTGTTTTAGTTTTCACTGAGAAAGGAAACCAGTCCTGATCCACTGTGGGACTGGTCAGCAGTGGTCCACGTTGTTGGAAGTTGCTGCAGCAGGCCAGATGTTTGGACTGAAGACCGTCCAGGGAGACCTAACGAGCTGTTAAGCCCTGCTCAAGTGTTTTAATTATTATCAGGCAAACAACTGAACATATTAACACCGTGTCCTGCTGAGCATGAAAGAACCGAGCGCAACTTCCAGTTTCTGTCCGTGAGGCTGACACATTATCCAGTTTTAAAACTGGGCTTAACTGTCCTTTGTGATAAATCCTTCAGTTATGGACGCCACGGCACCACAAGCGGGTCATTTTCACAGCTCCGACACTCTCTCTGTTTGAAACAGAACTTCTTGTACCTTTTGGTGCCGATGGCGTCGATCTCGTCTATGAAGACGATGGAGGGGGCGTGCTCCTCCGCCACCCTGAAGAGCTCCCGCACCAGCTTGGGTCCGTCACCGAGGTACTTCTGGATCAGCTCGGAGCCCACCACGCGCAGGAACGTCGCCGACGTCTGATTGGCCACGGCCTTAGCGAGCAGCGTCTTACCTGGGAGAAGATGAGGGTTAGTGCCAGGCCATTTTCCACACGGACTTTTAGCACGAGAGAGAACTTGAATTAATGCAGAACATAAAATTAAAGTAAATGTAGGACATCCTTTTTAATTTTATTTATTTTTATTTGGTCAAATTTTCTGATCTCCTAATCAACATACATTTGAAGTACAGAGTACACTACAAATTAAATATATTTATATAAATATAGTTTTTTTTTATACACTTTACTGTGTGATGGCTTATTAAGCATTATTTAAGAGGGAAGCTGTTTTGGACTTGGACCGGTCAGCGGGTCAGAATCCAAACAGCTCATTCAAACAGAGTTAAAATATTAAGGTCCAGAACTTTTCCACACAACCCAACTTCAGCATGGTGGGAATGTCCCTTTAATGAGCTTTAACCGTCACGCGACCGTTTTATTCAGCTGTAATGAGTCACTATCTGCGCCACAACAACAACAAACAAACAAACATGCAGCTAAAAACATTTAGCTGTTTTTATGCTAGTTTTAGCTTTTTCAACTAATTCCACATTTTTTGCACTTATTTAAACTTTTTTCAGCTTAATTCAGCAAAAATGTACTCTCTCCACTTCCTTCTGGTAATTTAAGCTTCTTTCAGCTTTTTTAGCTGTTTTTTTTAACTATTTTTTTCCAGACATCTTCCACCTTCTTGTGCTCATATTTGCTTTATTTGGCCTAATTGGGCACAGTTGTGCTCTCTCCACTCCCTTTTGGTAATTTAAGCTTATTTCTGCCTTTTTAGCTACTATTTAGCTGTTTTTTTTTCTTCAAATTTATATTTTTCAAATAATTTCCACCTTCTTCTGCTCATTTCTGATTCTTTCGGCCTAATTAGGCACAGTTGTGCTCTCTCCCCTTCCCTCTAATAAGTTAAGCTTCTGTCAGCTTTTTTAGCTACTCTTTAGCTGTTTTTTTTGCAACAAAAACATTTCAGATATCTTCCACCTTCTGGTGCTCATTTCTGCTTCATTTGGCCAAATTGGGCACAAATGTGTCCTTTTTACTCCCTTCTGGTAATTTAAGCTTCTTTCTGCCTTTTTAGCTACTATTCAACTGTTTGTTTGTTTTTCAAATTTCAGCTGTCTGTCTTTCGCAGTAAGTATTCACACTGCATTTCAGCAGAACTTCCATCAAAATACTAAATCGGCCTGATAGTTTCAGAAACGGGTGTAGATTGAACTGAGAGGTGTCGTCTCTTCACGCCTTTGTAACTTGCAAGAAAACCAGAGACGCTGTTAGGACAGTTTCATGAACTGACCTGTGCCAGGTGGTCCATAGAGGATGACGCCTTTTGGAGGCTTGATGCCCATTTCTTCATAATATTCTGGGTGAGTGAGAGGCAGCTCCACGGACTCCTAACATCGACAGGAAACAAGACGTGAAATCTTCAATAAACAACACGAGCAGATCGAAGCTGCCTGCTGTCAGACGTATGTGTGGAAGAAAGAAGACGTGTCTCAGTTTGAGTGCTGTCCTTTTTTATGTCAGTGAGGTGTTCTGCACCTTGATCTCCTGGATCTGGTTGTCCAGTCCTCCGATGTCGGCGTACGTTTCCTGAGGCGCCTTTTCCACTTTCATCACAGTCACCAAGGGATCCGTGTCATCCATCAGTACACCGATCACAGCATGAACCTTCAAAACACATGAGGCATTTTTGACATCAGTCAGGAGACATGGATTACTGTAATTTCTGGATTATAGAGCACACCTGAATATAAGCCGCACACACACACACACACACATTTGTACATATATAAGCCGTGGGTGTTCATGTTGTAACATGAGGGGCAGCACACAGCTGCTGAGATCAATGTGCAGCTCTTGTTGTAGCTCAAGAATCAACCAGCAGATGGAGTTTTATAGACTTTATCTTATTGTTCAACACAGGAGTGAACCCCACACGTCTTCATGACAACTACCTCCCTCACTCATGGTTGCTCTACTCAACGGCCCAACACAAACACAAAAGAAGTCATTGATCGCCAACTTCTTCCTCCTGCTCCAGAGGAAAAGTTGCTCTGTGAGCATGTGAGACTCACATGCTCTCTCCTTCCCTCCTCGTTTCATTGATTCCTGACCTGTTTGGTCATTTCACTGGTCAGATTTTCTCCCCCTTTATTTATACAGGTGGTCTCATTTGAGTCACGAGGACCCAAGAGAGATGCAAATTGGGCAGCTATACGAGCACCCGGGTATGATGAAGCTAAATGTTTTTGGCAGCAGGGAGCTCATTAGCCCGTCAAATAAATAAATAAATAAATAAATAAATAAATAAACTCCATTGTATAAGCTGCAGGGTTCAAAGCATGTGGAAAAAGTAGAGGCTTATCGACCGGAGAGTACGGTATATTTTCAGTCGGTGTGGAAACTCACAGACACTTGAAAAACAAAAGAACGACCGTGATGTCGTCGGGCAAGAATCATTATTCAAGTCTTATTCTTGATAAAACATGTTACCTTATGGTTGAGCAGCACAGAACAGCCAGGCTCCAGTAAATCTTTGTCAACAAACGACAGGATGCTGACGTAATGCTCTGACCCCACCGAGGTGGAAACGATGGCGTGGTTGTCATCAATGATTTCTTCAAGAGTGCCAACAGACATGGGGGTTCCCCGCAGGTCATCAACCTTTGACCTTTCCTCCTGCATTTAAAAAACAGACGCACCATTATTTTGACAACTATTTTATCTGAAACGAAGGATGGGAGGTAAAAGAAAGGGGGCCGACCTCCTGTTTTTCTTCTAAAGGTTTCATTTGCTCCTGGTTCCTGATGAACTCCTCCTCCATCAGTAAATAGTCTTTGATCCGCTCCTGCTTCAGCAGCTTCAGGCGGCACTGAGTGTGAGGTGTGACTGAAAGAATATGTACAAAACAGCTGCATTAAAACAAGATGATCATGAAGCTCCTCCTTAGAACTATCAGACTTTATTCCAAAAAAGTTCAATCTGGTCCTCTGGATATTCAAAAAACAAAACAAAGCAAAAAAATGTAGAAACGTTTCGTCTCTCATCCGAGAGACTTCCTCAGTCTGAGGTGCTGTATTCAGCTCAGTCTCTTAAATAGCACCTTCTCAGAGTGGATCAACCAGTTTGCTGCTGACAACCAAAACCAGCTGATCACATGCTCAAGAAGGACCATCAGCCTAACAATGGGTCATTAGAACACTGATGGCTGTTTACTGTTCACAGAGGGCTGAGTGATACTAGCAATGACAGCATTGTAAGAGGGGGACAGTTGAACCCGGAGGCCTCCACCCCTGTTTAATGATGGACGATTTCTTTTCACAAAGATGGCCTCCTTTACTCCTCTCTCAAACCATCGTTCCTCTCTGTCCAGGATGTGAACATCTTCATCC
>NC_056509.1:20443043-20455543 GCF_014905685.2 Nematolebias whitei
TAAAGAGTGATGTGACATCAAAAGAGACCATTGTTTCATCAGTCTCCATGATGACATCCCTCACCTTGTCCACAAAGTCCATGGTGTTCTGTATGTGGTGTTCTGAGCTGCCAACTAAAGGGATGAGTACCATGACTTGAGCATGTGATCAGCTGGTTTTGGTTGTCAGCAGCAAAACTGGTTGATCCACTCTGAGAAGGTGCTATTTAAGAGACTGAGCTGAAAACAGCACCTCAGACTGAGGAAGTCTCTTGGATGAGTGACGAAACGTTTCTGTATTTTTTTGCTTTGTTTTGTTTTTTTGAATGTCCAGAGGACCAGATTGAACTTTTTTGGATTTTTCTACCTGGATTATTGAGCATGCATCAGGATATCAGACTTTATTGTTTCAACGTGAACTATTTTAGCTACAATCTGCTTAAATTTTGGTCACAATTAGAACACAAAGTGAACTTTGCTCATTAAAACACCATGACGCTCCCAACAAGCAGCACTTTACATCTTAAGGGAGACACTAAATTAATTTCTCCTGAATCAAAAACAGCAGACAGATAGCTCTGTGGGTTAAATTCTGTCTTCAGTTAAATGATTCAGTAACACTCTGGTCCCCACTGAGTTTCATATTCACTTGAACAGTTTGTTTTAAATGTAGTTTAATGTGATCGATAGTGGAGAAAGGCGACTCCTCCTCATCAGGACTGGATGTCAGACCAGCTCCTTCTGCAGAAGTCTAAGCAGACACTGTTCCATCGGTGAGTGTGATCCCACAGGGTTTGTGTCATCATCTTGTTGCCTTCACATGTTTTATGTTCAAACACTGTTCAAGTCAATTCGTCCAAACCAGCACAAGCTACAGAGAGCAGAATGTGAAGTATGCTGGGTTCATCCCTGTGCTGTGTAACAACTGAACAAAAAACTGCTTCAAGCAGATTATTTGGTTATTATTTTGGTAGTGGAAGCAGACTGATTGAATATATTGCCCATCCCATAAGTGACCAAACATATAGAGGAATATTGCACTTAATGAGTTTAACAGCTATTTAGAGTGGCCCATGGGAAGAAGCTTTGAGTCTGTTTGCCATTTAAGACGACAGCGTTTTACCTCCACCATCAAACTGTTGCATTTGGTCTTCTGGTACAGATATAATTCATTAACCCTTTATTTATCCAGGTAGTCTCATTGAGCCACGAGAACTCATTTTTGAGAGAGACCTGTTTAGGGAGCAGATGGTGGGGGTTAAGAGCCTTGTTCAGGGGCCCAGAGTGGGGCAAATGAGGGTGGAGGCAGGTGTGGGTGTTTCACCTTTTCCACCCACATTTTGATGTTGACAGTACCGGGAGTTGAACCTGCAACTTTCTGATCACAGGCCCATCTTCTAACCTCTGCACCACCACTCCCCTAATAATCATTCTCATGGGACAGAATATGCCACGTTCTCCTCAGACAGTTGTAAAAGCCATCCACTTCTCTCATGTTACACTCCAACACTCAGAACCATACAGCAAAACAGATGCAACGTTGCTGCTGTACAGCCTCGGCTTGGAGATCCACAACTTCTCCTCCTCCACCATAACTCTCAGCACTGGCTCCCCTCAGGGCTGTGTGTTGAGCCCCTTCCTGTTCACTCTGCTCATGTATGACTGTGCACCTACTCATCCAGGCTGTCACATTGTAAAGTTTGCAGATGATACAGCGGTGGTGGGATGCATCACAAACAATGATGAGTCCAGCTACAGGCAGGAGGTGGAACACCTGGAGAGCTGGTGCAAAGAGAATAACCTTCACATCAATGTGAAGAAGACAAAGAAGATGATTGTGGACTTCAGAAGGAACAAACACTCCCCCCCCCCACCACCACCAGAACATAGGAGGATCTGTGGTGGAAGTGGTCTCCAGCTACAAGTACTTGGGTGTACACATGAATGACAACCTCAGCTGGAGCAACAACACCACCAGCCTGATCAAGAAAGCTCATCAGAGACTCTACTTCCTCAGACGGCTGAGACGAGCTGGTCTGAGAAGCTCAGTCCTCACCTCCTTCTACAGGTGTGCAGTGGAGAGCATCCTGTGCTCCAGCATCAACGTGTGGCATGGAGGCTGCACAGCTGCAGAAAGAAAAGCTTTGCAGAGAGTGGTGAAGGATGCACAGAAGACTGTTGGAGTCAGCCTCCCCACCATCACAGACATCTACACCTCCAGATGCAGGAAGAGAGCCACCTGCATCATGAAGGACGCCACTCACCCAGCACACACTTTTTGCCCCACTCCCCTCAGGAAGGAGGTTGAGGAGCATTAAGTGTAGAATCACTAGACTGAGGAACAGCTTCTACCCTGAGGCTGTTAGACTCATGAATCTCTAACCAGAATAATCACTGTAATGCCACTTTAACTGGTGATATGTGACTTATCTGTGCTGCTGATTAGCTCATGCTGCTGATTAGCTCATGCTGCTGTATTCATTGGTCCCAATCTGCTCATCTCATGCTCATGTTCGGGCTGCTGTTGTTACGCCGTATTGTTTTACATTATTAGTGTTTAGTGTAATCTTAGATCTTTTAGCGTATATCTCAGTTTATATCTTAGATCCTTGTATACGGTCTCTTTTTACACTTTATACTTTTGCTATTGTTGGGTGTAACTGGGACCCTGAGTACATAATTTTATTCCACCTCATGTACCACGTGATGAGAACGACAATAAAATTGAATTGAACAGGGGAATATATCGTTCCAGTTATATATATCATAAAAATATAATATATGTCAAAAATAATTAAAATGTGTTGTACCAGTATTCGTTTTTCAATGTGTTTTGGGGTTTGCATCATTTCTTTGTTTGCACCTGTCAGTCACTGTAATGATAACTGATAATAACATTTTCATTTTTACATTGCTTGTTTTTTTTGCACCTGTTTTTTGTTAACTCTTCAGGACCTTTGTTGGAATAATCAACACTGTCAAGACCTGTAGCTCATATGGGGACTGACACTCTAAACACTAAATATAGTGGAACTTCATTTTTGAGTGACATGTAAACATTAGAGCTAAGGTGAAGTGGCACAGGCACAATATTGTTTGTGAGTGTTTGCACTTCTTCTTACCCAGTGGAAGTTTGCTAGCAGCATCTGGTCCTTTAGTCTTCTTCTTTTTCTTGCCCACTCTGGTGGGAATTGGAGGCTCATATTTCTTTTTCTTATCCTTTAATTTAAACAAGCAGGATAGTAACGTCAGACGTTATGATGGTAAGAAACTTCTACCACAGATTTTAATCCTTAAACCCCCAAAATTGATGTAAAAGACATTTACTCATCTACAAATAATACAGAAAGACTCCATCTATGTACACACAGGTTCAACTGAAGTATATGGGATTCACTATCATTTTGCTTTATAAGAACATGTCTTGTTGGTTTTACTCCAACAACGGTCACAAAGTACAGTTAAGTTTTAATTTACCCCTTTGCTTCTCAGCAGACAGACTTTCTTAAAACATTTTTAAAATAGTTTTGAACAGTGGCTTCTCAGGTTTTGTGAAGGTTCATTAAAATTATTTTCTTAACTTGGGTTATTTGTCACTAACTGACTCAGTCCTCATAAAAACATTATGCAGTGAGTTAGAAAAACATTTCAGCTGATAGTTGAGGGGCAAAAGAAAAAGTGTTGGTACTAAAAAAAACACACACCCCAAAACAACCTCACAGACCAGTATTTGAAAGTCACATCTTAAAAAGGGTGCTGTTTTAGGTCTTTGCTGGATTTAAAAATGCATCATATTTTAGTTGATTATTCTCATGTCCTGCTGTTTGACAAGTTCTCAGCTAACAGCGCTTCAGGAATCATCTTGTTTGTGTTAAAATACTATTTACACCAGTCAGACAGTGTTATTTTTCAAAGATTTAACTAAATAAATGGCAACAAATGGGTGTTTTCATTAGTAAAAATGTATGTAAAACTTCATTTTAAAACTGGTTCCTTGCCAAGTTGTCTGTATAAGCTGACAAAACCCTGATTTGTCTCTTGAGATTAGAAGCTGTAAATGCCTGAACCATTCATATGTCAGAGTAAGGTGGCTTAAACAAACAAAATATTAATGCAAATGGCCCCAAGTACTAGATGAAATAAGTGATGGGGAAAACTTTAAAGACTAAAAATGAAAGCACAAGAAAGTTTAGCTCCTTGGAAGAAAAAATATAAAAAAAAAAGTGACTCGTGTTTTTTTTTTTTCACACAATGAAGTTAGCAAAGCGATACAAAATGATCAAAATATGCAACAGCTATATATTCTATTCCCTTTTATTCGCAACTGTAAATATTGTTGGCTTTGATATAAAGTGTTACTGACAGCAATGAACAATTCAAAGTTAACCAAAACTAGTTGTTTTATTTTTAGCTGGAAAATATATTAGCAGCGTCACCTTGTCATCCTTCTTGCCTCCTCCTGGTCCGTGGCCTCCACTTTGACTTTGACCCTAGAAAAACATCACACTTGCCTAAATACAGCTGAAATCAAATGACCTAACAGTGAAATCTTTCCGTCATGAACCGGGATGGTTGTTGAAGAAACAAACATCTCCTCGAGCTGCTGTGTTAGCATGCGGCTAGTTAACGAGCTTCTTACGTGTTAAAAATAAAATAACAGCAGTCATAACTGTCACAAAATGGACACTTAACAAAATATAATAAAATAAAATGATAAAATGCTGCATCTACAAAATTAACGACCCATGAAATAAAAAGGACTTTTGACAGCTACGAACAAGCTAACGCCGCTAGCTTTAAGCTAAACGACTGCAAACTGTGTTTAGTTATGTTGTTGCATCACAAATAAACAAAAAGCTGCTTTAAACTACGTAGTGGGACGACTAATAACATATATATCACTATGAACAATGTAACATTTTAAAATACTAAGTTTTAATCTAGTTAGAATACGTTTATAAGCGAATGAAAAAATTGCTTGCTCACTTACCATTGTTGCTTGTCGCCTGAATATGACGTCAAAAAATACGGAAACGCTTTAGGACAAAAAATACTGAACGTCCTGAGCTTCACATTATTATTATTATTATTATTAATATTATTATTATTATTATTAATAATAATAATATTATTAATACTACCAATAATAATAATATAAAAATAATGAAAGAAAAGAAAAACTCACATATGAAACAAAGGAATTAATGAATTCGGTGACAAATAAAAAACAAACGTCCACAGGTGTTATGTAATCTTTTAACACAAATGTGTTTTATGACAATAAATTATTAATGGTGGAAATCTAGTTCCTGTTTGGTCGTAGCCCAGTTTGAGGTGTTTTTCACTTCACATGTTCTCCCAGTCTCTCCAGTCTCCACACCCACAGTGTAAAACATGCTCCTAGAGCCATTATCAACAGAACAACATGTTTTAACATTTTTATTTCTAGTCTCTTTTTATTGAATGCAACCCAATTATCACACTTGGGCTTTTTATTTAATGAGCATAACAAGCACATTGTTATTATCACACACTGTTTTTTTAATTTGCATGGGGTAAACAACACACTCAACACACAGTCAGTAAAAACTGACATAAAGCACAAGATCTTCACTGAAGAGGTTCAAGAATATTTCCTGTAAAGAGAATAAAGTTGCAGAAAAAAATGGTTTGTTTTCCTTATAAATAAATGCCGTTTTCATTCTGCACAATCAAGTCACACTGCGTGGTGTTTGATCTCACAGTCCTAATCTACTGGCTTGCTTGCTGTTAACCATTCCTTGTCTAACATGGGACTAACATGTATAAATAAAGGTAGAATGAACCCTTCCTTGTCACACTCAGGCACATGATTTATTAATAATTCATGCAGATCACAATGAAATATATCACTGGCGTTAACGGTGGATTGTGCTGTTTGTGTTTGTGATGCTCAGACTTCTCATACAGCCACAGACTTTATCAGAGATCATGTATGTTAAAGAGGTAAATCAGAGTTTCTTGTTTAATTCAGGGTCATATGAAGGACTTATAGCAGTCAGTGTCTTACATGCAGCAGGCAGCAGCCAGCTCAATTCCAGAGCAGAGAATCAAAACTTCTTACAAGGAAGTCGAGTTGACAGTGACTCAGCGTCAGTTTAAGATGAATTTTCCAGATAAAACTAGTCAAAATGAAGCCCTTTCTAGCAGTTCAAACAAATGTCTCATTTTACTTTTACACATTGTTTTGCATGAGACAGATGTTCAAGTTGGACTATTTTCTAAGCAGAACATCGTCACTGTTGTTAAGCAAATGGTGTACTCTGAAAGCTGAATGTAACCTGCCACCGCTCCGTTGTGATTTGCAGCTCTCTCCTTCAGACTACACAACAACAAACTGCAAAACAAACAAACAAACAAACAAACAAACAAACAAACAAACAAACAAAGAGAAGAAATCCCAAGAGTTTCAAAACAAAACAATGAGACTTGTTTTATTTTGAAACTCTGTTCTTCCCATGTCCTGGATGAATGAGAATCTCCTCAACCATTTGAGAAACACAAATATGAGTTGAATTATACAAAATAAAATCTGCTGCTTAGAGGTGGTCAGGGGGTGGGTGGGGGTTGGAGTTCATCTGTTGTCATGGAAACAGACAACTGGGACAAGGAGAAAATCACAAGCCCTGGTAAGTCAACATAAGGAATATCAAAAATACAAAAGTAATTTGAACAAGATCAAGACCACCTTGTTGAGGGTTCAACTTGAACGGTAAATGAAGCTAAACTTCGTTTTAAAGATCTGAGTTGTTCTTATGTAGCAGGAGTTGATGGGATCATCGAGCATGAGGAAGTTATGTTTTTCTGCAACAAAAGGAACCGTCCAGATGACCTGACTGAACATTGTTGGATTTTTACCTGGATTACTGAGCATGAACTTTGAAGCATGAGGAAGTGCAACTGTCAGAACCGCCTGCCCACAGCTCCACCTAGAAGAGATAAAAAGGGAAAAGGAGCGGGGAGCCTGTAAAGAGTAGGAAACACCAAGGGAGGATTTGGTTCAAACTAGACAGGATGACAGTCAGGGCAATAAAATGAAGAATAATTAGACATTAGGATAAAAACAAGGCAGCACGGTGGCTCAGCTAGTTGAGCTGTTGCCTCTCAGAGAGAACGTTGCCAGATTGAATCTTGGCCCGAGACCTTTCTGGGTGGAGTTTGCATGTTCTCTTCGTGCATGCGTGGGTTTTCTCCGGGTACTCCAGTTTCCTCCCACAGACCAAAAACATGCATGTTAGGCTGATTGGTAACTCTAAATTGTCTCTAGGTTAGAGTGAGAGAGTGAATGGTTGGTTGTCTCGTTTGTCTCTACGTGTCCCTGTGATGGACTGGAGACCTGTCCAAGGTGTCCTCCACCTGTCCCACAATGACTGCTGGACATGGACACCAGTGACCCATGCAGCCCAAAAAGGAAGAAGTGGGTAAAGATAATGGATGCATGGATGGATGGATGGATGGATGGATGGAAGACAATAACATTACAGAACTTTTCATGATCCTCACTCCTCAGGAGGTAAATCTGAAAATCTTTCTTCATTTCGACAAAGTACAAACCTTGGTATTGTTTATTTCCTCCTGCGTGCATAAAGAGCTGACCTCAGTGCTGTGGACTGAAGTTGAGTTGGGCAGCAAGAACAACAAATAATACAATAATTAAATTATTAAAACTCTGCAATAAGATGCATAATATAAGAATGAAATAATAAACAGGCCTGTTTTGGATCTTTGCACGGTATTCATTCAACCTTTATTTAGACAGGTTAATCCCATTGAGCCTCGAGGACTCATTTACAAGAGAGACCTGATTTCAACAAAGAATGATGACAACAATGGACAACCACAGACAATCATAAAAGAGGCATACAGATTTTTTTAATTAATTTTTTTACAAATTAAAATAAGATAGCAAAAAAGTAGCAAAAGCAGCTAGATTATAAGGCAAATGTACTTTGTAGAAAACTAAAAACAGGAACTTGTCTGCATTGGTCCCTGCCAGGAGTCCAACAGATTCTTAAAGCAACTTAGAGAGGACAAGGTCGAGAGCTTCAAATCTTTTTGTAAGATATTCCAGGAAACAGGAGTAGAGTAGGAGAAGGCCCTTTTGCCTAGTTCAGTCCTCATTGAGGGAACACTGCAGGTAATAATGTCCTGAGAGCGCACGCTGTAGCTGCACTCACACAGAGACATGTAGGAGGAGATGTATGAAGGCAGCAGACCAAGAAGTGATTTAAAGATGAAAATGTACCATTGAGAGAGTCTGCGTGAAGTTAATGATGACCAGTTAACCAGTGAATACTGGGTGCAGTGGTGGGTATGATGGTATAATCAGGACTTTTACGTGCAACAACAGAAATAAAGTTAAAAGGCTTGTCGCCCGCCACCCTTCAGGTCAGAGTTTTACAGAAAGATTCTCTGCTGAGAAATGATGAAGTTCTGGGCTTTTTGATAAAATTTTTATGATGACATCATGATCTAATGCACCACTGAGGAATATCTTGCATGATCTGACAGTTCTCAGAGTACATGTTGTACTACCACACTAAATTTTAGCCCATTTGTGTGTGAGCTAAAAATGATCAACTGTGGTGGCCATCTTGAACTGGGTTGACTCCAATAGTTAAACTGTTGTAGATGCACAACCAATGATTACTTAAAGAAAGTTTCATTAGAATCTGTTCTGTGGCTGTTTAAAAAATATATTATCCTCCTAAAATCCAAACTTTTGCATGACATGCATTATTCCTATAATGTCCACATACAGTATGTGGATGCCAGGTTGTCTACATATGTAAATGCCAGGTCCTAGGAGGTTAAATATTTATAAAGTGTCACATCATTTTCAGACCCTTTTTGACATCTGCATTTGGTAGCAGGCCAAATTGACAAAGACCATACAGAATAATGTAGTAATTTAATTCCACAGCAGAGAAAGCTATGCAGTCTCTGTAAGTAGATCTAGGGAAAAATATATCGTATCGGTTATCGGCCAAATAAGTTTTAACATATTGGCATATCGGATATCGGCCAAAAATCCAATATTGTGCATCCCTAAAATCAACTATAGCAATACAAGAATACATGGAACAAACAGAACCACGATGATCTGAAGAACACGTGACAGAACCACACAAACAAAGCATTGGAAGGGCAAAAACAACAAACATAAAAAGGTTCTCGAGCCTGAAAATTAAAGGTCTGTTCATCTGCATTGCGTTACATTTAAGAAGCTGTTAAGAGATGTCAACATGAATCAGTGTGCTCGTTTGTGAACACGGAACGAGAAACATGAGCTATGGGCAGAAACTGAATCTGAACTGCTCAGACTGAATCTGTATTCAAGTAATTTGAAATTAAATTCAGTGGTTTGAAAAGTCACTAAACTGAAACTGAATTCATTTGCTTCGAAACTGAATTTTGTTGTGTTGAAAGTTTGACTACTTTCACTTTCAGTTCTGAAATTGAATTTCTATTCCAAAATTCAGTTTTTTGTGTCACACATCAGGGTCCTTGAGAAGCGATGGCGTAATCGAACGTAGATTGACAGATTTACGTTTCACGTCAGTGAAACTTCCTTTATGGAAACGTTGGCGTGGGGCTCAGACTCAAGGAGGCGATATTAGGCCGGTCACAATAACAAATTCTGTTGGGTGAATAATTTTCTCAGAAATGATTGAGATAAACGATAACATTGTTTGAAATTTTAAAATAATTAGTAATTATTGTCAAATTTAAGAAGAAATGTTGGCTAATTTGTTTTGAGTGTAGTGCCCTTTTTAACCACCAGATGGCAGTATAAGACTGTTTGAATTGAAGAGGATGGATAGTGAGGGAGCGAGCAGTGTGTCTTTAAGAAAAATGGGAAGGATGCCCATTGACGTGACATGGGCTGACATGGATCGGCTCCATCCAAGGCCGGATTAACCATATGGGCAACTGGGCAACTGCCCAGGGGCCCTTGATCTCTAAGGGGCCCAGGGCAGTGAGGGCACAAGCAAAATATCTGGTCATCTCCTGCTTTACTTGGAGTCCTGCGCTGCACAGAGACACTGCTGCGCTTCCGCTGCATTTGTGCAGTCCCACCTCCTGCCAGCAGGTGCTGCAGCTCTCGTTTTTTTTTTATTCAATCGGATCTTCTACGGTGCTACCTGTCAATCAACTCAGAAGGTGTGTCAGTAACTGACCAATTAACAACCTCAATTTGTCCTGAAGGTAAACGCGCCTTATCTGCTGACAAGTTCATCAGTTTTTTTTAATTGAGAAACATTGTTTTAATTAAAACAATAAGTCTGTATCTGTTGTGAGATGATTTTAGCAGTTTTGCAGTTTTTAATCAATGAAGAATAGTTTGACTTAGGCAGCACGGTGGTGCAACTGGTAGAGCTGCTGCCTCTCAGCGAGCAGGTCCTTGGTTCAAACCCTGGTCCAGGGGCCTTTCTGGGTGGAGTTTGCATGTTCTCTCCGTGCATGCGTGGGTTTCCTCCGGGTACTCCGGTTTCCTCCCACAGACCAAAAACATGCATGTTAGGCTGATTGGTAACTCTAAATTGTCCCTAGGTGTGAGTGAGAGAGTGAATGTTTGTTTGTGTCGTTTGTCTCTATGTGTCCCTGTGATGGACTTGCGACCCGTCCAGGGTGTACCCCGCCCCTCGCACAGTGATTGCTGGACATGGGCACCAGCGACCCCCGTGACCCAAAATGGAATAAGCGGGTAAAGAAAATGGATGGATGGATAGTTTGACTTAAAACCGTTCATCAAACAGGAAGGAAGGCTTATTATCTCTCCTCTTACTACAGTGAATGTGGTACTTTGCTATAAGTACGACTACATTTATGGCATCAGAGAAAGCTGAGTTTAAGTTATCCACATAAAGTAAAATGTCATCAGCATGAAAAGAAGGAATGTTGAGTTTGAGATTAATCCAGTTTCTGATGTCTGCCCAAACACTTTGTATTGACATGAAAAAACTTGCTCGAGGGATTCATCTTCTGATTTACAGAAGACACAAGAATCAACATCAAATTTAAATCTTCTTTGCAGAAACATGACTACAGGATATGTCTTATTTATTATTTTAAAATGATTCTCCTTCACTTTAGGAGATTTAGGCCATTTGACAAATTTAGAATGAGCAGAAATCATTCTGGTTTTATGATTTATATTGGGAGGTTTCTTGAAGGAATCTTTGTTATAATCAGTAAATCCTTTGTCACAAACACTCATTGATCATCTTATTACATTTGAAGTCAACTAAGTTACAGGCATTTAATTTTAATTTGGGCATCAAATCATCACCTTTGAATATATTTTTAATTAATTGAATCAGCTGTTGCTCAGGTTACTTCTTGTTGTGCCATTAACTCTAAAATAGTTACTGAATCAAGTGTTTACTTCCATCCATCCGTGGGGGTAGCAGCCTAAGTAGGGAGGCCCAGACTTCCCTCTCCCCAGCCACTTGGACCAGCTCCTCCAGGGGAATCCCAAGGTGTTCCCAGTATTTACTTATGTAGGTAAAACTAGATGTTAAACAACCATTAAAATACACCAGAATGCAGGAAATGGCATCTACTTTATTCAAAATTTTATGGGGGAGGACCCCCAGACCCCCTCCCATCAGTGTATCCCCACACACACATTATAAATGCTTCTGACACCAGTGGCCAACACATTACTAAACAAGTACACATGTGGTGTCATGTGATGTTCAACTTAATTCAGTCTTGATGGTTTGTGTCAATGAGCATTTGGAGTTTTATACATAAAAATACACTTGATAGTTAGAATTTTAAGTATATTTACTGTATATTATGGTAATTTATTCTGTATTTTGCCAGATTATGGTGATTCTGGGGTCGTGATGATGGGGCCCTTGAAGATTGTTGCCCAGGGTACAGCGAAGTGTTAATCTGGCCTTGGCTCCATCCCTACTTTTTACACGAAGGCACAGGTTTCCACTGGGAATTCTGGAGCTTTGACAAGATGGAGGTTTTTTCCCAAGGTTGGCCTGTTAGCTTAGCTCATAGCTTAGCTTCTCAGTTTAGCTGCTTTTAACAATCAAAAAACATGATTTTGGACGATTAAAACAGATTTTAAAGAGAAAGGGAGGGGTCAGTGAAGTGCACCAGAGTTGAGCCTTTTGCCATCCAGTGTCTTCAGTAGAAAGAGAGACACACCAAGAAACGATGAAGCCGATAAATGAAAATGAGGTCGATAATTTTCATTTATCATGCGATTAATTGATTTATTGTTTATCGCGACAGGCCTATGTGCTAATGCAACAGAGTGGATGAAATCCCCTGTAAAACACCAAAGAAGAAGAACTTCCTTTGTGATGTATTTTGAGCTGGAGCAGTGGCGTGTGCATGAACTTGGCATGAACTCATGTGCACGCCACTGCTCCAGCTCAAAATACGTCGTAAATTAAGTTCTTCTTCGGTGATTTACGGCGGATTGCATCCACTATGTTGCATTAGCGCCTCCTTGA
>NC_056509.1:20458638-20461331 GCF_014905685.2 Nematolebias whitei
TTCCATCCATCCATCCATCCATCCATCCATCCATCCATCCATCCATCCATCCATCCATCCATCCATCCATCCATCCATCCATCCATCCATCTATTCATCCAGCCAGCCAGCCATTCATTATCTATACATTCATCATTCATCTTTTCATAATCCAGCCGTCCACCCATCCTGTCATCATTCATCCATCAAATATCTTTACAGATTTCTTCCTTTTCGAGTCACAGGGGTCACTGGTGCCCATATACAGCAGTCACTGTGTGACAGGCGGGGTACACCCTGGACAGGTCTCCAGTCCATCACAGGGACACAAAGAGACAAACGAGACAAACAACCATTCACTCTCTCACTCACACCTAGAAACAATTTAGAATTATCAGTCAGTCTAACACGCATGTTTTTGGTCTGTGGGAGGAAACTGAAATACCTGGAGAAAACCCACACATGAACAGAGAGAACATGCAAACTCCACCCAGAAAGGTCCCTGCCTGGGATTTGATCCAGCGACCTTTTCACTGAGAGGCAACAGCTCTACCAACTGATCCAGTCTTTCAGTCATTGGAAATAATCTTTACAGATTTGCCGGGTTGCCGTTTAATCATACTTGTGTATTTTATTTTATTTTTTCTTCTTTTGGCTGCTCCCTTCCTCGGGGGTCACCACAACGAACTAACTCGCATGAAGACTTGGCAATTGTTTTAACGCCAGATGTCCTTCCTGACGCAACCACAGACCACTGAGCTACCACAGCCCTCTGTGTGGAGCAGAGAGCTGCCATCCAGGGCGCCTGGGGGAGCAGATGGTGGGGGTTAAGGGCCTTGCTCAAGGGCCCAGAGTGGGGCAAATGAGGGAGGAGGCAGGTGTGGGTGTTTCACCTTCCCCACCCACATTTTGATGTTGTCTAGCCAGGGAGTTGAACCAGTGACCTTCTGATCACAGGCCCACCTTCTCTAACCTCTGCGCCACCACTCTCCTTGGCGTTTAATCATACAAGCACTGGAAAAAATAAATAAATAAAAAAGTTTGTCCTTCTGCTGCTGTTCTCTAGAAATCTGTCAGACTTCAGGCAGAAGGCTCAGCTGGTGCTTTATCCGGTGGAGCCTGGAGGGTCTGTAATCTCAGCGTCCTCACCGAAGCATGACGGGGAGCGAAGACACCCACACTCCTTCAGTCAAACCCAGTACAGTGGCAACAAGTAATCCTCCGCCTCTCAGCTGATCCTCCATCTCAAGTCAGGCAGACAATTATCAATCTGCTGCGTGTGTTTGTTGCGCATCATCCTGCTCAGAAATGAAATGGAGTTTTTAGTAAAACCTGTTTTGATTGAAGTTTTGTATTTAAATAGGTAAATATGAAAAACACACACACAATAAAACCCCAACGTCTACGACACAGATGAAGCTTTGAAAACCATCAGCAGCTGAAACTGATCTACTCATTAAAAAAATGGTCCAATTTGAGAAGTTTTCAAAGTAGCTGCCTTCACAGTGGCTCAGTCTGCACCAAAATGTTCATTTATACCGCCTAAATGTTCATAAAGTCAACAGGTTTTATTTAGTCACTGAACTTTTCTCTGTAACGTGTTCTTTTAATACAACACATACATAATACAGTCCTGTTTAAGATAATTACCTCTTGTTCTTCTTTGTTAAAAAAAACTTCCTGACATTAAAAAAAAATAAATAAAAAAAATCACTTTTATTTTGTGTGACCTTTAAAACATTTCCTAATTTGCCCAAATTGTAGATTACTTTTAATGCTAGTTCAGATAGGATAGTTCTTTTAAAGTAGGGTCTGTGCAAATGCTATAAACAGTTATTATCTTACCTGTTCTATATCGCTTTATGAGCAACAGAGTTGATTTTGGACAGAACTGATGAGCTAATAGCTAACAGCTAGTCACAGAGAGAAAACCACAGGCCTGAAAACAACTCCAGCCTCAATTATTTCATGGCAGTTTACATGAACTCCATTAATAAATCTTTATACTGCTGTACATTTTTCAGGATGTGGTCCTGCCAGCAGAAATATCATGACATTCCTGTTGGACCGCCTCAGGCTGCACTGGAAGTGCTACAGCTAGCTGTTGCTGCTAGTGGTGCTTGAAAATACCAGTTAAATTCCCTGCAAATATCTGTGCTCCTAAAAATTGTCTGCAGTGTAAAGATTTGAAAAATCTAGGTATAAACCACTTGAAAATCCTTTAGACTGTTTTTGCTGTAATCCACTTTGATGATGGTTCCACTCAGACTAGCCATTAGCTCGACTTGTCAAAATTAAAGTCCGCTTCTTCCAACTTCGGTTGTAAAAACAGCAATATACAGCAGGTAAGATATTAATCATTCATAACCTTTCCACAGAATCCTACTTAAAAAACATATTATTGCTTTAAGTAACGTAAACTTGTCGCTTTTTAGCGAAATTCACTAATTTCAATTTAAAAAAGGCATTTACATGAATCATCTAGATCCAAAGAGTTTTTTTCGAGGTGGGAGGAGGTAGATGGCATAATTTACAATTGACTGGACTTACGCTACGTAAGTCATGCTAGCTAGCTTGCAACCTGTGCTCGTGGTAACTTGTATGCACTAAGCTAAGCTAGGGTACTTACATTGTGCTACCCTACAACTACGTAAGTACTTACATTGTGCTACCCTACAGCTACGTAAGTACTTACATTGCGCTACCCTACAGCT
>NC_056509.1:20461341-20464424 GCF_014905685.2 Nematolebias whitei
ACAGCTACGTAAGTACTTACATTGTGCTACCCTACAGCTACGTAAGTGCTGGCAGTTGTCGACCGGGGGGCGGAGGTTAGGATGCCTTAGAGAAGTGTAGTGCTACATCTGTAGCATCTTAGCTAATGCGTCTATGCTGCAATACAGACTCACAGAATATGAGTGCTTGTTATTAAAAATGCTCTGCTATATTTGGTTTCTCTGGTTGGCTTGCTGCTGTTGTTGTTGCTTGTTTATTTTTTGGTTGACTAGCCATCTTTCCTATGTATTTCCTAAATAAATTAGAATATGTTAGCAAATGTCTTTCTTACCTGAAGCATGTTGTCTTTTTTCCCCATTTTTTCTTGTAGTATACCAGAATGCTTAATTTACATGTTAAAAATCACAAAATCTTTGGGGGGGTGGGCGCATTTGACCCCCCAGGCGATAGGTTTATTACCTTTTTAATCCGTTGTGAGTTTGCAGGTATGAAGTAAATTTGGTGACATAGAATCCTTATTTCTACCTGCTGACAAAATATGATACAGCAATATAAATAAAGGCTGAATGAATACAGAAATATATAGCAATGGCCCAGACAAGGAAAGACCTTGCATAACATTTGACCTTGATTTGTGATATTGACCTTTGAGCTGGAGTGCTGAAGTGTGCTTGATACTTCTTCTAGTGATGATGCATATGTGTATGAAGTTTAGTTAAATTTTCTTGAGCGGATCTGAAGTTATGGGCATGACAAGAGAAAGTTTATTGATAGATGTTAACATAAAACGCTGCCTTCATTAAGCACTGAACAATGTGACTTTATACAAGTACTTGTGTCAGTGGTTTTTTTTTCTGTTGTAGGATGAATTTAGCTTGAGATAAAAAAAAAAAGAGTCTAATTCAACCTTGTACACTTATTGTACAGACACCAAAGCAGGAAACAGCCACTTTATTGAATCTATTCTCTCATCACTACAGCGTACAGTCACAGACGTAATATGCAACCGAGTCATTGAGAGGACTGGTACTGCGAAGAGTTGCAGATGAGTGGAAGCCACCGTTCGGAGCGAAGAAGCTCAGATTCAAGGCTTTAGGCAGGCTTCTTTTTAATCACCATGGAAACTGCTGAACATTCCAGCACTCCGGTCCAGATGTGAGCATCCAGCGTTCGCGGGGCCACGTTCCAGAAAGGAACGTGGGCTGAGATGGATTCAGAGCTCCTGCGGGAGGTCGGCCTTTGCCCGTACTTGCTTCTTTCTCATCTGCTTTCTGCGTCTCGTAAAATCGAAAGGAAATCTCACACGACTCGCCCTATCTGTCCACGCTGGTCTCTGCCAGCCGGTTGTTCATGATGCCCAGGGCGCCCACACCTCCTGAGAAACCGTTCTGATGGGAGCCGGAGCTGGCCTGGCGCGGGTGCCCGATGGCCATCTCAGAGAGCTGCTTCTGCATTATAGCCAAGTTCACCTAATGGAAAAAGCACACACAAAAGGAAATGTTGGGTATTTAGAGGCAGAAAAAGAATCCATCTTGTGAAGCCTGCAAGAACAGATGGAAAAGAAGTGTTTGGTGGCTGGCACGTCCCAGTGTCACAGATGTAATAAAAAGGCTACCAGATGAGATTTTCCTCCTTTTTTCCATGTCAAAATTTAACAAAATGTCATAAAAACTCAAAGCTGACAACTATTTAAAAGTCGTGACTAGTAGAATCCTGGTTCGACTCTCCCACACACCATTTTCCAGTCGGCAAAGCAATTTGTAGAAAACAAAGTAACGGATGTTGTTGTTTTTTTAACGTTCAATTATGTGGAATCGAAGCTAGATGAGAAAAAAATACTTGGACCTTGTGTTCCACCTGACATTTACTTAAAAAAAAAAAAAACAATAACCGTTTAACCAATTTGTACAGATCATCATGCTTTTTTAGGCAGAAAGTGATAAACCCTGGTGAGTGAGGACCAGAGATCATCTGCAGTCTCCGTCAAATTATAACTGTTTGACTGTTTCTTTGGTTTATTGCAGAGTTCTAAGAGTTTATTGTTGTGACCCAAACAGACCCAGCATGCATTTAGCTGACTCATCAAATGTTACACTCTGTATAGACAGTAAATTATTGATGGACAAGTCTGGAGCCTTCTGACTGTGTGGAATTAGACTCCTTCTTCCTCTTCTTCTTCATTCGGCTCTTTTCTCTTCAGGGTTCTCCACAGCGAGTCATCCTCCTCCATCTCACTCTGTCCTCTGCATCCTATGTCCTCACTCCAACTACCTCCATGTCCTCTCTAACTTCATCCATATATCTCCTCTTTGTCTTTTTCCTGGGAGCTACATTTCTAACGTCCTTCTACCAATATACCCACGGTCCCTCCTCTGGACATGTCCAAACCATCTCAGTCTGGTCTCTCTAACTTTGTCTCCCAGTTCAACCTGTGCTGTACCTCTGATGATCTCATTCCTAATCTTATCCATTCTTGTCACTCCTAAGGAGAACCTCAACATCTTCATTTCTGACACTTCCAGTTCTTTCTCATGTTTTTTTGTCCATGTCTCTGTCTCCAGACTATACACCATAGCTGGTCTCACCACTGTCTTGTAAACTTTTCATTTGACCTTTGCTGACACCCTTTTGTCACAAATTGCTCCTGAAACTTTTTTTCCGTCCACTCCATCCTGCCTGGACTCTCTTTTTCACCTCCTTACCACAATCCCCATTTTCCTGGACAGTGGACTCCAAGTACTTGAAGTCCTGCTTCTTGTAGCCTCACTGTTCCACCAGCCTCCCTCTCATTCACACATGCACTCTGCCTTACTATGACTGACTTTCATTCCTCTTTCAAGTGCATACCTCGAGATTAGAATTGAATTCAAAATCTTACTTATAACCTATAAACCTCTCAACAACCTAGCTCCATCTTATATTACAGATCTTATTGTTCCATATTTTCCTAACAGAACACTTCACTCTCAGACTGCAGGCTTACTTGTGGTTCCTAGAGTTTCCAAAAACAGAATGGGAGGAAGATCTTTCAGTTATCAGGCTCCTCTCGTGTACCTGACCTACACTTGGACCTACACCTGGACCTACACCTGGACCTACACTT
>NC_056509.1:20464434-20494434 GCF_014905685.2 Nematolebias whitei
TGGACCTACACTTGGACCTACACCTGGACCTACACCTGGACCTACACCTGGACCTACACCTGGACCTGTCATTCTGTGCTCGTTTCTCATTCCTGTCTTCTCAAACCAATCGGTCAAAGCAGATGGCCGCTTGTCCTGAGCCTGGTTCTGCTGGAGGTTTCCTCCTGTTAAAAGAGAGTTTTTTCTTTCCACTGTCGCCTGTGTGCTGCTCAGGATGGGAGACTGTAATAAAGAGGACTCAACACAATCTTTGTTACTCCTTAGATAGATAACTTACACTAATTGACATTTTAGTAATATTCCTGTACAGTGTCCTAAGATGACATTTGTTGTGAATTGGCTTTATACAAATAAACTACAATAATTTGAAACTGAAATATTATAAAGTGGTACCATCATTTTTTTACATACATTTCTGGTATTCTTTTTTTTGTGTGTGTAGCTGAAAAGACACTTCTTCTAATATCAACTTTACGGTAAACGGTTCTCCGGAAGACAAAGTTTCAAACCTAACGTTTGATGCAGGGGCTGAGGCGAAGCAGCAGAGGACAGGAAGCCTTTTTGCATGACACAAGGTAAAAAACACATCTTCAGACTTAGAGTTGTCAAACTGACAAGAAACGTCCCCGAAGGTACAGTAAATGGTTGCTATTTGTAAGGGCTGTGTTCTAGTGTGCCCACTCCCCCAGGGCAACACAACTGTCTGGATAAAATGTACTACAATCAGTCTTTGTTGTTTCACAGTATTTACATTAAAAAACACAAAGAGACAAATTGAACTCAATGTACACCTCTACACCACCTTCAGGGAAGGTGCTGCATTGCTGGATTTCATATAAACGCCAATGAACTACCAATGGAAATTTAAAAACAAGGTCTGCAAAAACCACATAATCAGTGTAATATTGCCTCTATGACACATATGTTATTATACCTGCAACAGAAACTGGGCTAGAACAGGACTGCATGATAACAGTGCAATACAAAGATGGAGCACCCACACAAAAGCAGAAGACTAACGTTCTGTCCTTTTATTTGACATGCCGAACAACCGGAGATGGAATGGGAAAGAGTCGCAGCAGAGCAGTAAACGTCCGGTCAATAATTAACAGGTTTCGGTGCAAAAGTGGTTTTTATGCTACAGCTCTTTGCTTGTTTTAATTTTTACTCATTATTTTTCTAATGTAACATCGTTGTACCACAAATTACATCATTAATGTGTGATTGATGGTGGCCTGTCGATTAATGTTTCCCCAGACATTAACAACTAAAACATGAATATTAAGTTTCATATGTGGGAGCTGAGTTAATCAGTGATTTCATCCATTTCTTGTATGTGGGATATTGTGTACTTCCACACCCCACACCTCAATCACAGGAGCTAATTCCTACTGCTTGGCAGATAACGGCGTCAGTGTGTATTTGACCTCTAAAGTATATTCATAAAATGTGAAATCAAGGTTTCTGCAAGTCAAATTTAAGACTTTTTAAGACCTCATTTGACTCCTTGAATGAAACTTAGGAACAAAAAAAACAACAACTATAAATACAGGCAGTGGTTGGGACATCGTGCTGTATTACAAACAAGCATAGCATGCGTCACTCATTGAGATGTGTTCACGTTCAGTTTTTGTCTGTTTATGAACACAAAGTGATATTTAGTGCTCTCTGGTTCAATAGCTTATGTTCAAGTACAGTTGTTTGGTTGGAAACGTCCAACAAAAAGAGACAGGATACATTCATGGCACGAAGCTCTGTTGCATCAATCTCCAGTTTTGCCTTCATACACAAAATCATCGTCCAGTCTCCTGTCATATATTTGCACCACTGGTGCCAGAAGTACTTGTAATGTTGGGGGGGGGGGGGGGGGGGTCCGTCCCCAGAAATATGTGAATAAAGTAGATGCCATTTTTTGCATTCTTGTGTATTTAACACGTTGTTAAACATCTACGTGCACCTACATTTTGTAAACACTTGATTCAATAACTATTTTAGAGCAAAAAAACCCAAAAACAAACGGTTGAATCGTTATTTTTATTATTATTGTTGAAAAAATTATTTACATTTTCTTAACCAAAACCAGCAAAATTATGTGACTACTGCCTTAGATCCAAGTGTGTATTCCAGAGTATCTTGATGGGATTTATTTATTCAATACTTAACTGTGAATACTTGGCAAACGTTGATGAATTATTGCTGCACTCAGGTAGTGTTCGAGATCTCTGAGCTAACCATGTTTCCTATTTAGTGCGCTCATAATGCAGTGAGTAAGGGATTGTATGAACACAGCCTAAGTGAATATTCAGCAACGTTGGTTATGATTTTTGTCTGGAAGCTAAGAAGAATTTTAAAATGTATTGTCAAGATGTTCTTTTGAGATAAAGACGCCTCTTTTGCTCAAAATATCTTTAGTAATTTTGACCTAGAAATGCTTGTTTCTTTGTGATATTTATTTCAAATTCACACTGAAGAAAAGCAAGGCTTTATGTTAATCAGAAATCAAGACAGTCATGCTGACAATTGATTCAAGCTGAAAATGTTGCATAAAGGAACATCCACTGGTCAGGGCATTACCGTCAAAAATCATCTCCAAGAGTCATGACAGTGAAAGATGAAACTAGCTGAAACACAAGAACCACTCATTTTAGAACCTTAATAGACCAAAAAAGTCAGCCGACACAATAATAGCAATTGCTTTTGTACTTGTTTGTTTCTGGTGTCGTTTTGTGTCATGTTAATGAAGATTCTGGCTCACAGCATTTATAGCTTCTTTAATTTGAATGTTAAAAGTGACGATAATGAGGGCTGAGGAAGAAGCAGGGACTTATCAGTTAATGTTCCTTCTGCTGCTCAAGGCCTCAAAGTGAACTACAGTTCAAAGTGACTTCAGATCTGACATGTAATTACAAGTGTGATTCCATCAGATGGCAAAATGTCACAGAGGGTGTGAGACGACCTTTTCCTGCCCTGAGTTTCTCACCTTGTTGGCTGCCAGGAAGTCCCTCATGGAAATCATCTCTCCAGACATCCTGCGCCCCGTGTCGGTCTCGCTCTCATTGATTGCGTCCGTCTCAATCGAAGGGTCCCTGCGAGCTCGGAGGTGGCCTGGGGCAACCACGTTACGTCGGGGGTGCCGGTGCGAGTGCTGGCCCCTCCTTGGAAAGCAGCAGCGGCACGGGACTTCCAGCCTTCTGAGAAGCCAGTTGAGGACCTGCTTGATGACGATGGAGATGACATTGAAGAGAGAGTAGATGCAGCAGACGCCGGTCAGGATGAAGAAGAAGTTACCGACCCGGTACGCAACCGTGGCATGGCCCTCGTAGACCACTCGCTGGCTGCTCACCATGTCCCCAAACCCAATGGTGCTGAAGGCCACAAAGCAGAAGTAGAGTGAGTCCAGGTATTCCCAGCCTTCAGCCGCTGAGTACATCAGCGAGGCACAACAGGACACCAAGATGGCCGCCGCTCCCAGGATAAACATGACGCAGTAAACAGAGGGTTTCCAACCGGCGAGGTGCTGGCCCTTTCCCACTACACCTGCCTCCGCTCCACCTGCTCTGCCTCCTTCAGAGGCGCGGCGTCCATTTTGCGGGAGCACAGCCTTATTACGGCGTCGTTCATGAAAGGACTTGAGGACGAAGGCGATAACGGTGATGACCCGTTCCAGAAAGAGGTTGAAGAAGAGGATGGTGGCGGCGCAACCCAGCAGGCCGTAAAACATCAGGAAGACTTTCCCTCCGACGGTGGCAGGAGTGGTCATCCCAAACCCTGGCACACAAACATTCTGCAGTGAGCTGACAGTTCTGCTACAAGACAAGACAGGGTCATGTTCATGACAGTATCTCATTGGGCTGAAGTTGGTGAATCAAAGCTCGAGAGAACATTATGAGAAGATATGCTCATTTTCATTTGCAGTCTCACAGAATTATGAGTATTTGCAACTAGTAAGTCATGTGACTGCATTATACATGGCTAGGTTTTGAAAATCACAAAACTTTTCCTGTGCACACTTGCAACACAGTATTCTAGACCATGCAGATTATTTCGTTGCCCACATCGTACCTACTGTAGCCTACTTTGTACCCATCTTTGCATTTGCCCCCATATTTATGGTTTAATCTTCTGAGTACACTTTAAACTGAAGTTAAGGAAATTTAGACCACGTTTTAAATGATCATATTTATCATAGTTGAGGTGTTTGGACCTGGACATTTAGTGTTGTAGCCTTGGATGTTTTCAGTAAATTATAGTAGGAGACCTCAGTCGGGTGTGAAAACACATCTATAGGAAACCAGATTGAGAAGGGATTAAGGCAGGTTTGAGATCCCTACAACAACTCTGTGACTATTTAAGGGAAAAAAAATGTGCACAGGTGTTCATGTTAAACTTCAAGCAGCAACACTGTAAGACTCATGAACGCTTTGAGACCTTTTGGAGACTCCCTTGAAAGGGGCGTTCGCCAACTAGTCCCCAGCAGTGGCCGTCCAGTGAGAGGTTTTTATTTGAATTGCTCAGTTTCTCCTCATAATGAATAAACGGCGTTGAACGAAAGGACAGAATAAAAAATGTAATCAACACAAAGGACTACTTTCAGCCGACAAACGCAGGGTTTAGAGAGAACCTCGATTTTCTTTAAGGCTTTTGCAAATGAGCCACGGGATTCATTTTAGCCAGAATGGTTGTGATAACCACTTCCAGCTGCTTTTTCTTTTAAACAAAATGCACATCCAGTCACTAAAAATGGCCAATTACTTCTCTCTGTTTTTCCCATGATTGTCCTCCTGCAACTAGCTTTCTCCACTAAAACATGGATATCCTCTCCTTCAACCTGTTTCCATCTTTTTCACCCCTCAATTATTCCACGTAATTTCAAAGTGCTTTCTGTTTTACCAACTGTATTTTTATTTTCCCCATTTGATTTTTTTCCCCCCTTTGGGAAAAGTTTTTGTTATGTAACAAATTAAATAATTACTGCAGGTAGAGCAGCTGTAAATGAGGATAAAACAGAAGTCCTTTTTCCGAAAGCAAATCTTTACAGTCTGTTACAATGATAAAAAACCCACCATAAGCTGTGAATGAACTAATTGGCTTTGCTAAAGGGTGGCTTCTTGTGGAGGCTTTGATTGCTTCTTCGTTCAGATCAGTTGTCGAGGTGCTAATTGAGCCGGAGGTTTCTCCCAAACACGACAATAAAACCAAATGAGCTGGATATTATAGATTTGTTTTTCTCACCTTCGGGTCTTTTTTTTGTTTTCACTAACCCATTGAAATGTGATGGTGATGAGCTATTTGACCATTTGATAAAATATGACAGTAATGATGTTATCTGGGAGATATGAGAGAAATTAGTGTGGTGTCAGGAACTAAAGTCCTGAATGTGGTTGGTGTAAATGAGGGTTTCTGGGTTTTACAACACATTACTGACTTTTCTTTTTAAAGCAAACTTCCTTTATGAGAGTTATTATTCTCATCTCTTGCTTAAAGCCTCCGGGACTCGACTGATTTGGTTCATTCACAGAAAAAGAAGCAATAATCTCAATCTATATTTATGCTGAACCTTGGAGCAGCCCTGTTTCATACCTGGTTGGACAGTAACCGATTTGCTTTTGGCTCTTTTTGCATCTCTGAACACCGTTTTGGTCTTATTCTCCTGCTTCTGGACACACGAGCGAGACGACTATTGTCTTTCTGTGAGACATGAAAAATTCATGTGCTGATGTAAAAAAAAAAAAATGCAGTCAATACATTTTATTTATTAAAATAGGTGCTCCAGGTGTTGCTATTTTAAGGCTCCTTACACGCTGAGTGACGAAAACAGAACTAGAACTGAACAAGCCCGAGGAAAAAAAACAAACAGACTTTAAAGGGACAGTTCAGATCTTTTCAAGTTGTCATAGTTGGTGTCTTTTCAGTTGTTTTAGTTTATTTCTCCTTAAGGTTTATATTCTGTTCTCTGTCAGTTCTCATCTCCACCCTCCGTCAGACTCTCACTTTGCTTCCCAGTCACCTGTCCACACACCTGTTCCACATTATTAATCACTCCGGTGTTGCCACTTTCCACTCTTCCTCAGTCTTTATTTAAACTACTTCGAATCGCCATTTCACCGTCGGTTCATTGTCTCGACTCCCAGTCTGATGTCTCACTCCTCTCGTGCTTCCTGAGTTGTTCCCTGCTGCGTTGTGTAAGTTTGTTGCCGTCACGTCGGCCTTTATATTCGTTAATCAGTTTTTCTTTTACTTGAGCTTCCTCGTGTCTGCCTGCATCTTTGTCTCATTCTGAGATCTGACCGTGTTAGAGGTAAACTTCTGTAGAAAGACTGAACAACTAGAGAAAAGGCTTTTATTTTTGCTAAAATGCAGCGTCAACCATGAGGGCTGAATGATATCGCTGAAGTTTCCCAAAAAAACCTGAAGCTGAGTTATTAAAGCAAAACCAGCACCACACTAGCTAAAAGGGGAAAATGCTAACTAAAAGTAGCAGAATGATATTGAAAACTAGAAAAACACAGGTTAAAAGCTCAAACTAGCTAAAGTCTAGCTAAACGTAATGTTAGCTAAAGCTAAAACTAGTTCAGTGCTACCTAAAAGTAGAAAAATGCTAGTAAAACCCAACAACAAGCTAGTTAGAAGCAAAAAGTAGCAAAAGACAGATAAAATTGGCAAAATGCTAGCTAAAAGCTAAACGTGGCAAAACGTTAACTAAAAACTTCAAGTATCAAAAATGATGGCTAAAAGCCAAAAGCATATCAGAAAAAAGGCTACTGAAAAGCACCAAAAGATCAGCTAAAAGTAGGGGTGTAACAGTACGTTAAAATCACATTTCGGTTCAGTTCAGTTTCAAGAAGGGCTCGGTTCGATTAATTTTCGGTACAAAAATAATGACTTACAAAATGTTTATTTTGAACATATGCCAAGTAAACAAATTCGGTCATTACAGACTTCTTAGCTGGAGGTGATCTGGTGGATGAAGAAGACTCAGCTGCTGTCATCCTCAGACTGCAAATAACACAGAGATAAAAAAAAATGCATTAATAAGATTAAGAAGCTTGAGCATGCATCAGAATATTAGAATTTTAAATTAAAAAAGTTAATTAGATCACAATAATACAATACCTCTTCTTACACGGTCATCATATGAGGTGGTTAAATATTCTCTCTCGCTCATCATGCATGTGGCAGGGCTTTAAATCTGGTCCAGGGCTTGTTGACAATATCAGTTTTAGCTTTTACATAAAGTGCTGCTACAACTTTTTGGCTGAAGTGTTGACGTGATGGATGTCGTAGGCAGCGGGGCTCAATAACTTTAAAACCGGCGCATCAACAACATTCGGCCGTAGATCCAGAGCTTTAAAAAAAACTCCTACAGCTTGTGTTATTGCTCTGGACCGATCTGAATTACCTGATAAAAGTTGTTTAAATGCTGCTGTTATCGCTCTTTGAACCAAACTATGTTCACGTTCGGATGATGTTGTTTCAAGAGCGTTAACAAGTTCGACGTGTTGCTGCTGCAGATCCAATCTCCGTGAAACAACGTCGACGCACAGCTTTGGATTTGTTCACTTGTCTTTTAACAAGAAAGCCATAATGTTCCCAAACAGGAGACCACAACGAGATGGCTTGTTTGTTGCCTGTTAGGATGCTAATGCTACGCGTGCTGCAAGATAATAGCACCGTGCTGAAACACGTGTAGGAAGTTTAGTTCCATGGCACATAATCTCTTGTTAATAAAATTTAATGAGTGAAAAAATAACCGAAACGGTGCATACGTGGACCGAACCGAACATGCTGTACCGAAACGGTTCGATACACCCACATGTACCGTTACACCACTAGCTAAAAGTAATAAAAGCTAGTAGCTAGAGGCTACAGAAGCTAAGTCGCACGAGGAGACAAAAACAACAAGTTTGCTGACACCAACCACATATTTTAGAGGGAAGTGAAATTATCTCATTCTGGCTGGACTGACAAGCTAAAAGCTAATATGAGCAACGCTGAGGTCAAAGTTACCTCAGAACAAACCCAAATGTGGAGAATTGAACAACTCCGGTTGCATGAACTGTCTTTATTTTGACTTGTTTGCTACAGAACCGTGCCATTTACTAACTGCCTGTACTTTTACCAGTTACAGGACACATGGGCTGCAGTCAACAAGTAAAGATGAAAATCTTGAACTTGTTTAAATTTGCCTTTGTATTCATATTTGTATGGATTTTATATTTTGAACAATTATAGTCACCAAAGTGTCCTGACCACCACAGAATAGTTGTATTTTGACCGTGTCGTCTTATGAGGCTCAAGCCAAGCATGAAGAAACTCCTAAAGTTTATAAGTTGTCTTTTCTGTATCTGCACTAACGAGTTAGAAAAACAAATGTATTTAATCATCACAGCTGATTCCGTTAGTTTTATTTATTTGAAAGAAAGCGATACTAGTAGAGGTTTATGTGTTTTTGAGCTTGATTTATATTAAAATAAAGTAACTGTCTGGTCTGAACAGAAACTATAAAACAGAGAAGAGCACTTTAGCTGCTTGAACACTTCTTAAAAAAAGCTCCAATCACGTCTAAAGCGTTCTTATTACCATACTAAATGTTATCCACACAAAAACTATAGAGTAGAATAAAATCTTGAATTCAAAACAAGTTTCTTGTCAGATTGTACGTGCAGGGTTAGACGGACATTCTTGTTGTATGCTGCATGTGTAGAGCATGACATGACAAATATCTGGTAGAAAATACTCAGTCACCAGTCTCATTGAACAAAACAATAAATGTTTCTGTTATTGGATTATTTAAACTCGAGTTGATTGGCGTCACTAACGAACTGAAAATAGTTTTATCAGAATGTGGCATTTGCAGTTCATCATCATGACACAAAACCTGCCTCTTTTCTTTTTACATGGATAAAAAGAGGCAAAATAAGTAAGAATAAAGCTTGAAAACTAATAATTGGATTTATTTTAATTATGTGAATTGAAAATTAATGGTCACATACAAACCTATGGAGAGACTTTTTGATTTTTATCCAGTTATGCATTAGTTAACTGCCCTTTAGACCAACATTTTAATATTGTCTGCATGGAACAATGACGGTCTTTTTTTTTTGGGGGGGGGGGGGGGGGGGGCAGGAGACAGCTCAGTAAAAAACGTTGAGTAAAAATGAGAAAAGATTTGAGGTAAAAACGAGACACCGTCTTTGATATTTTACAGGAAAGTGAAGTGCAGCAGGCTGTCGAGGACATCATTTCTCTTTGTCAAGAATCTCCTCGTTACATCCAGCTCCAAATCCACTGTTCTGGATAAAGTGCAATGAGCGAGTCCCACGGCTCTGTTCTTCAGATTTGAACTGTCAGTCATCAAAACTGAAGTCCCTCCAGAGACAGAACAGAAGAATGGGACCAGAATGGAAGCGCTGATCGCAGAGTTCTGATTCACGGCAGTCCTTTGGTTGGACTCATCGTGGTGCTTAGTTTGGACTTTTGCTCCTCTTTGTCTCCACCTATACCCACCAGTTGAGTTGCCTTTGCTTGCCCTATAGGATCGTTAGGGTTTTTTATGAGATTTTATCGTCGCCTAATGCTGGTTAACTGTTTAAAGTTTGGACTAGAGAGCAACAGATGAGATCAGGGCAGATGGTGGCCCTGACTGAGTTCAGATAAAGTGTTTGATGAGTAGTTGTACAAGCAGCTGGGCACGATGGGTTCACACCATGTCTGTTATTCTGTATAACAATGGATCAAAAAGGTGACAGGGAAGATCAAGAGACAGGAAGATGGGAGGGGAACAGTAGGACTGGACTAATGTTGGGATTTATGGTTGGGATGACTGGGGGAAAAACGAAAAATTAACGACTTTGTTTAAAAAAGAAAATGACTAAAATAAAGGTGAAATTTAGGGCTGGGATTATGTGGATAGAACGTGGTCACGTTTAAGGCTCGGATTATTGGGATAGGTGTTAAAAGCGTGCATGGTTAAATTAGCCAGAAGTCATAGATTAAGATTAAGATTGCAGCAAACATTACAAACTACACACAGCAGCAATGAGACTATAAAATGAAATTGTGTTTGGGCAGTTGCCAGGGAGGACATGAAGACACCCAGCAGGCGACTTCTTCCTGTACAAAAGTACGAGTGACCAAAACTGGAAAAGTGTGACTGTTTGTGGAGCTTCTCAGTCATCAAGGACTTTTAAAGCTCCACATTCCAGTTTGAGTCGAGAAAACATCTCAGCAAGAGTCGAAACATCTTAGACAAGAAGCAAAGTCCCAGTGCCTCTGTCTTTTTTTGTTAAAAAAAAAAACTGTAGAGTTAAAGCTCAGATTATGAAGCATGCCTTTGTGTTATTCAGGATTTGTATATTTGTACACGCAGAAAGCAAAGAAGGAGCTTTTCAAACTGTCACATTATTTACTTCAATAAAAGAAGCGGGTAAAGATAATGGATGGTTGGATGGATGGATGGATGGATGGATAATGAATTAGTTTTTTATGAGCTCAGTGGTTTATTGGTTGTAAGAGACTGAAGGATCTGACAGATGTGACAAACATCTGTTCCTCTCACCGATGGTCGACACCACAGTCCCCACGAAGTAAAACGCTCCCGTGAAGTCCCACCGGGCTCGGATCGTGTCCACGCGGATCCCGGCCACGTTCGCCTCCTCGTAGTTCCTCAGGAAGTTCTTCAAGTCCCTCTCGCTCAGGTTGTGCTTCTGGGAGAAGCGCTCGAACCTCTGCGTCCAGCGCGCCTTCGCCTCGCGCTCCTTGGGCTGCTCCAGCGCCGAGAAGACGGCGGCGCCGCAGAGGAGGTAGAGGATGATGAAGAGCGCCAGCAGCAGGAAGCGCGCGTTGTCCTCGTTGATGGGACCCGAGCCGCAGCAGCAGCCGCTCCTGAATGCCATTATTATGTCTCCGTGCGGGGCATCATGGTGGTGTGGCTCAAAACGCGCGCTCCTCGGAGAAACAGCCCGTCTGCGCGTGCTTTCATCTCAGAGGCAGGTGGAGCAGCCCGAACCTCTCGGCTCGGGTCCACCCATCTGTTTGATGAGGGTCTGGGTTGAGCAGATGTCAGAGGAGGGGGGGGGGGGGGGGTATCAGAGCAACCTGTAGCTGCAGAGGTGCTGCCTCTCCAGCAGTCCCCGCCCCGCTGCGCGTCTTTTACGCACGGCGGATGAAGAGCAGTAAACAGCTGAACTCGCGCCCTGTCGTCGCGCGCGCTGATGCCAGGTGTAATTTCTCACAAAAGGTGCTGATAACGAGGCTCCGCGCGTGACTCGATCCAAACTTTGGAGGTTTGATTCTGACAATATCGCGCGTGTTTGCACGCTCAGATCAATACCGCGCGACCTTTCGCGCGCACTGATGAGGGATTCAGGCCTCGCGCCGTAGTTATCCAGGGACGGTGTGAGCAAATGTCACGGCGGCAAATAAATTATTCACCATCAGAGAGGCGCCAAAAGAGCTATTTCTGGAAACTGAACCAAACGTGTCCAGCCACAGACGCACGCGCAGAGCAACAAGGCAGGCTCTTGATGATGGTGTAAATAAACCTGAACCTCCAAGTTCTAACCTCTCAACCTTTATTTATAACAAACAAGAATATTCCTGAAGACTTTTTAAAGGGTGCCTCCAATCCAACAATCCGTCAACTTTCTTTCCTTAACTCCAACAGTAATTCGGGATTTACTTTGTAATAATCTAATCGGACAGAAAACTCACGTTTTGCTGTAAAAACTAGAAGAAGCAAAAGGAAAACCAGGATCAGATGATCTGCTGCCAGTCACTCTCGCTGTAACGTTAGTAGATGTTTCTCAACACTGTTCTGTTTTCAAGCAACCCTGAAAAATACGGTTTTAAGTTTTGTTTATGTCCCACCATCATCATCAGTAAAGATCACCAAAGTGACTATTATGTCCATTGTCCAAAACTGGCAACATGGTGGCACATTTGGTAGAGCTGCTGCCTCTCAGCGAGAAGGCCACCAGTTCAAATTCCGGCTGGAACCTTTCTAGGTGGAGTTTGTATGTTCTCTCCATGTGGGTTTCCTCCCACAAACCAAAACATGCATGTTAGGCTGATTGGTAACTCTAAATTGTCCATAGGTGTGAGTGAGAAAGTGAATGGTTATTTGTCTCTATGTATCCCTGTTATGGACTGGAGACCTGTCCAGGATGTCCCCCGGCTTTCGCACAGTGATGACTGGACATGGGCACCAGTGACCCCCACAACCCAAAAAGGAAGAAGTGGGTATGATAATGGATAGATGGATGGATGTCCAAAATTGAAGCAAAAAATTAATTTGTTGGGAGCAGTCACGGTATATTTTTGGAACCAGTGTCTGCTCACTAAAAGTGTGACGCCATCCACTCTCGTCTTGTCGGTTCTTCTCAGGTGTAGGTGATTTACCGCTGTGACTTGTTTCCCCATTTTGTGGGCAAGATTGTCAATGCAAAGTGAGCAGTATTGTAACAGATCATTGTGTTCGAGCCACTCCGCCTATTGCAGTCCTTACTCACCCTGTAATTGACTTCATTTATTTAGCTTATCCCGGCACTGAGAGTCGGGGTGTAGCCATGCTGTGCCATCATCTCTGATACAGTGGTGTCGTCTACATTTTTGTAGTGAGTATACTGTGCTTAGAAACCAAAGTACACTGGTTAGTGCAGTGTAATCGTCAATTTACATGTATTTTGATTTTTAAGCATATTGAACATTTCCAAATTTCTCTGATGCTTGAACAACAAACTTTGTACAACAGTTGTCTTTGTATTAAACACGTTATATAATTTATAAAACAGTATCCAAGAAAATCACTGCATACCAATAGATTGTTACGGAAGCGTTTAACTGCCGTTTAACGTATCAATGACACGTGCCTAATGATATGTCATGAATCATTGAGCACGTTTAAGTGGGTATACTGAAATTCTTAAAGTTTATACTCCGTATGCCCGGGTATCACGTACACTACACCACTGCTCCGATACCTCTCGATAAATGTTCTGATTTCTTGCGGCGTGGTCCAGCTCACGTTGAATCCAAACATCGACCAATAAAGTTAGGAAGGTCTGTACCTCATCATTGGTCCATGGCACTATTTTTGAAGCTTCCATACCAGAAACTATCAAAAACACCACACACAACATGCTCAGATAAATGGTGGTTCAGTAGTTGCAGTGTTTCTGGGTGGGTCATTCAATGATGTCACTCCGCTGGCCAATCAACAGCTGCTGTCTGCTTACATCCAAATTGTTCCTAGGAGCAGTCCTCTTGGAAACACAAACAAGGTGGTCTCATAAACCAGCTGAGT
Organism: Nematolebias whitei; assembly: GCF_014905685.2. Taxonomy (NCBI): domain Eukaryota; kingdom Metazoa; phylum Chordata; class Actinopteri; order Cyprinodontiformes; family Rivulidae; genus Nematolebias; species Nematolebias whitei. Next base: position 20,477,738 of record NC_056509.1, read on the forward strand.
GGAGGTGGGTGCTGGCAGTGGGAAGGCCTTTAACTGGTGCGTTGTGGTACAAAACTGATGAGAGTCGAGACAGTGAATAAGTGTCCAAATTGTTTACATGTAGAGGCAGGACTTAAAAAATGTACTGCAGCCAGCCTACAGGGGTCGCTTTGGCCTTTTGTGGCTTCAACTTCCAGCTTCATGCTCAGCGCTTGGACGTCCAGGTTCCTGCAGCAGCTTTTCTTCAGTCCCTCTTATTATCAGTTCTTATTTTGTTTAGTTATAGGAACAGTTAAAATAAGAAAAAATGGATGAAGAAAATGTTTGTGACCCACGTTGGCAAAATGAGTCAGGATAAGCATTGCTTTTTTCAATATTAGTTAATTTTGACAAATTCTCCAACTTAAAACCTTCAAAATTACATGTAATGTAATGAAATTTAGTGATTTATCCCCTGGAAACAAGCCAGAGAGTTCCCGTTTGAAAACGCATTGTTCTATTTCATATAGGCTTCGCCCTTTAAGGCTGTCGCTTAGTGGGTTTATCCCGTCATGCGAAGCATTACACTGAAAAATTTAGCCCATGCCCACCTGCTGTGTGGGCCCCACCCGGTCCGTATAAATTACGTTAAGAGCGGGTAATCGGCTCCCATTTTTCTTCAGCAAACTAATAGCGCTGTCAGAAGAACAAAGAAGGAAAGTTGTCTAGCTGACCAACCTTTGTTAAGACTGCATGTGGCCCTCCACGTCAACCTCCTGTCGTCCCGGTGAGTTTTCCTCCCCGAGGAGAAACAGACGACCAGTCTTGTTTCAAGGTAAGCGCCGAAGAGTATTTCTCAGTGACAGGTCGCTACACACTGGACGACACCATCTTGTAATTTTCCTCACCTCCAACTCTCGGAGCGAATCGGATGTTTCCTCCAGGACGGGCGATGTCAGCAGCAGCCCCCCGCTGCTCATTCCCTCCTGGAGAGTGTAGTGTTGGTAGAGGGGGCCTCACCTTGTCTCACATCAGCGGCCACACTGCTCCCAGCCTCCGGTGCCCTCCTCTGGAGCTGCCCGGCATTATCCAGGAGGCGGCTGACACAAAGGGACCTTTTTCCGTCCCTCCCCTTCCCCGCCAGTTCGAATGATCTAGCGGGAAGGTTTCTGGGCTCCATTCCGGCTCGCCGTCCTGATCCCATCTGGCCTCGGGTTCCCAGCAGCAACGTCCTACTGGGACGAGGCCGCAGCCGGTTCCTGGTAGAATAGGGCGCCGGTTCCCAAATCCATGCCCATTACCAGAGCGGAAGGGTTTTCACCGAGCGGAAATTCCCTCAGTGCCCCCCGGTAGCCGAGCCTTGAGGGAGGCCTTTTCGGAGCAAGATGTCCAGGTTGGACCAGCATCCCGCGCCTCCGGATAAGCATAACCAGATGGTGACGTCGCCCTCCAACCGAGCTCACCAGCGTGCGTTCCAGGCGGCTGCAGTGAACAGCACGTTACGCTGTTGGCGTACAACGTTCAAGAGGCGGGAGGAGATGTACACTCCCTCTGCAAGGCAGCTGACGTCATCCTCAACCAGTGCGCCTCTTTGTTGTCTGCTGATCTCACATCGCAGCCGGAGGACGAGGTTTCCCAGAAGTTCACCTGGCCCGTCACTCCTCCTCCCTCTCGGAGTAGCTGCAGGGAGTTTTTTTTTTGGAGGGCCCTCATCAATAAGGGATCATTTTCAAGACATTCCACGGCTGCACAATGCCTCCCCGCTCTGCTACGCCAGCCCCGCCCGTCAGACATCCCCGGCATCCGGAAGTTCAGCTTTTCCCAGAGATCGCCAATAGGTGGCGCCCTAGGACAACAAACCGCAGAGCTCAGGGGGAGATGACTCAATGACGGTTTGAGGGATGTGTGTGAAGATGACACAAATGTGGGAATAAAACATCATTTTATGATAAAAGTGTCTTTTTAGCCAGTCTGTCAGCTCTGATGACCTGACAGCGGCTCCGTCACCCCCCCTCCCCCACATACACACACATGAATGAGCCAGTGGCCTTTTAAAGGTTGTTTCAATCACTGTCGCACCGAAACAAAGCGAGACTCCCCCATGACACAACAGTCATAAGTGAAGGTGGCCCGTACAACGAGTCTCAGTGGAATAACTCGTTTTTTTTTAGCCCAAGCTGCACACCCCTCACGAAGCGGTGGCAACACACTCTCCCATGGCGCGAGCAGCCTTCACCCATACGGAGCTGCATTATGAAGGCGTGCACGCAGCTTCTCAGAGCTCGCCGCTTACGTCAACATAAACGTGAGATCGCTATACGAGCCCAGTAATGTATCTCGCTCTCGGCAGGAGCGACACGTGTCTCACCGCAGTGGTGTCAAACGCGCACTCCCGCGGCGTCAACAGTTTTCACACGCCTCTCCTCAACACACACCAGGCCACATAGACATGAATGTGGACCCACAGCCAAGCGCAGCACACAGACGTGCTCAGAGCCCCTTCGAGAAAGCTTCGCCTGTGGGTCACGCGGAACACACTCCCGTGGCTCATTACAGCGGTTGAGGCGGTGGATTGACTGACATCCGTTTAAACATGACGTATCACCTAAATGCACGCCCACTCCACGGACGTTACGCAGAGTGGCTGCAAACTTTCTCGCCAGACATAGATGGCCAAAGCTGATAGCAGGGGTTACATATTGCAACTTGCAGCCCGACCCCCTCCGTTCAGAGGAGTTTTTAGAGACGGTCCTGTCACCAGACCAGGTCTCATCCCTAAAGGCAGAAGTCCAGGGGTTCCCGACGAAGAGGAAAACACAGGTTGTTACTCACATTACTTACTGGTTCCAAAGGGACCGGAGGAACGAGACCGATGTGGATCTGTCAGTTTTTTCAACAAAGCGATCATGGGCAGACCGCTTCACATGTCGGCTCAGGCTTAGATGTTGACGTCACACCTGCTAATTCTGGGCTTCGCCATAAAATTGGAAAAGTTCGATTCTCCTGGCCCAGACGATGGTTATCTGGGAGTGGAGCTAAACTCGTTTATTCGTTTATCACAGACGAGAATCGACTCTCTAAGAGTCCAGCTCCGCTACGTAAGACCGGGCAGAGTGATAACAGATATTTTCCATCATAAAGCTGTTAAATACAATGTCATCAACGCATGGATCTGGTGAGGCAAAAAAAGAGACAGACGATCACTGTTCCTCCCTCCGTGAGAGCAGACCTCCGACACTGGGAAAACCCCTGGTGTTTGTCGGAGGGAGCCCCCGTCAGCAGACCTACGTCACACGTGTCAGTCTTCACAGACGCACCGGTGTCAGGTTGGGGGGTGACATGCCTATCTTGAGCTGTAGGGGCGCTGTGGCTTTTCTCACATCAGCTCATATAAACGTTCTGGAGGGTTGCACGGTTATGAATGTGATTCAACACTTTGCTCCTGTGCTGCAGAATCAACGCAGCCCAAATGTTACACATTGCGAGGAAAGTACTGTGTTGGGCACACCAAAATCTGCTCTCCATCAGAGCAGTGTACATCCCCGGTGTTCTGTACAAGAGGCAAATGTGATGTCCAGGGGCGGTCCGCGTCACAGGGAGTGGACCCTCTACCTCGGTCTGATGGCCCAGACATGGCAGGAATTTGGCAATGCGGCCATGGACCTGTTTGCGACACGAGGAAACGCTCAGTGTCAACTATGGGCTTCACTGAGCCCACGAGACGAACCACGGCTGGGGGGTGGACATGTTTGCTCATAGTCCATGGCCCAAAACGATTTTACATGTTCCCCCACCTCCTCTGATATTAGTTTTTTTTTTTAACCGAGTTCAGGAGGAGGGATTGACAGCTCTCCTGGTGGCTCCTGAGTGCGTGAACGCACCATGGTTCCGGTTCTACTACGCCTGTTATCGGGGCGCCCGTGGAAACTGTCGTGGAGGGAGGATGCTCTCCTCCAGGCGGGAGGAGCGATCAGGAGTTACCCAGAAATAGGCCAGCACCTGTGGGTCTGGCTGCTGAGCGGATACGCTTAGAGAGGATGGGTCTCCCGCAAGATGTAGAGGCCACCTCATGTCCACTAGGTGACGTGCTGTCTTTTATGCAGCAGCTGATGGACAGAAATTTGGCGTTTAGCACGATTAAAACGTATGCTGCAGCCATCTCTTCCTGTCATGAAGGTTTTGCGGAGACAGAACAGCTTTTAATCACCCGCTGATGAAGCGTTTTGTAAAAGGTGTACAGAAAAAGGTGTAGAGGCCACCTCATGTCCGCTAGGCGGTATATTGTCTTTCTGCAGCAGCTGATGGACAGAAATTTGGCGTTCAGCACGATTAAAACGTCTGCTGCAGCCAGCTCTTCTTGTCACAAAGTTTTCGGTGACAGAACAGCCTTTAATCATCCTCTGATGGAGCGTTTTGTAAAAGGCATGCACAGAAAGGTGTAGAGGCCAACTCATGTCCACTAGGTGGCGTGCTGTCCTTTCTGCAGCAACTGATGGACAGAATTTGGCGTTCAGCACGATTAAACATACGCTGCAGCCATCTCTTCTTGTCACAAAGGTTTTCGGGGACAGAACAGCTTTTAATCATCCGTTGATGAAGTGTTTTTAAAAAGATGTACAGAGACGCAGGCCCGTTTTCATGCCCACTCGCTCTACAGTGGGATTTGACGCTGGTCCTGCGGGCCCTGATCAAAGCTCCATTTGAGCCACTGAATCAGGTTCCAATTAAATTCTTGTCTATTAAAACAGCCCTGCTGCAGGCTTTAACATCCGCTAAGAGGGTGAGTGATTTATCTGCCCTCTCTGTCGCTCTGTCATGTCTTAGAATTCAGGCTGACGGCAGCTCAGCTGATCTAAGACCGAATCCAGCCTTTATGCCTAAAACATCACAGGCTCTTTAAATCAAGAGCAATATTGTTGGAGGGTCCCCCCCCCCCCCCCCCCCACACACACACAAACACAATCAGAAGAAGAAGCATCTTTCCATCTTCTCTGTCAGGTGCGGGCGTTGACGTGTTATATAGCGCACACAGCTGCAATGCGTCAAACTCAACATTTGTTTGTGCATTATAGAGATGCATCTGCAGGTCGCCCGTTATCCACCCAGCGCCTGTCACACTGGCAGTGTGAGGCCATTTCTGAAGTCTACAGAGCATCAGATTTAGAGCCTCCTGATAACCTCAGGGCACACTCGACCAGAGGTATCGCATCTTCGACTGCTTTGCATAATGGTATGACAATGCAAGATATTTGCACTGCGACCGCATGGTCAATACCCTGCTCATTTATTCACTTTTATCTACGTGATGTGACGGCTCGCTCCATGACACATTCTGTACTCATTGTTCTAACAGAATGAATATTGTTGTTTCATGTAATCCCGTTTAACTCACATCTGTCTGCATGCATTACAGTGTGAGATGTTGTTATCAGTCAGAAGTTGTGACTGTTATTTTGGTGCTATTGTCATTAATCAATTCATGACTATCGTTACCAATCAGTTCATTTGATTAATAATCAATTCACTTGTTATTATTAATCTGTTCATACTGTTCAGCCGTGAACCGGTTGGTTCGTGGCTCCTTTCAGCATTTTTCCTCCCCGTTGAAACTTTTCCGGGGCGTTCATGCGTTCAGAACACATAACTACACAGCATGCGTCTGTGCATGGTACACATAATTACGCAACGCGTAATTACGCACATGGAGATACACAGGCCAAAGGCTTATATTCATAGAATCTGTGGTTACAGTACGTAACCAACGTTTTTATTGGTCTGAAATTATGTCATCACAAAGTCCAGCCCTATATTTTAATAAAGATGTCTCACCCAACTTTACAATGATGCTAAACATTATATGAAGAGATTTCTTGACACTACGGCAGCTGGCAGAGGAAAAAAAAAAACTGTCAATGGAAAAACATACCTGTTGGAAAACTTTATTTTAAAGGTAAATTAGGATGATTAAATGCAGTTTTCATTACTGGGATCACCAAATGATCTCTTTATGAAATAAGTTTGTGCAAAATTTATATTTTCATTTATTTTGCACTGCACCCTGTGCTCATTCTGCTGGGATGGGTTCCAAATATCTCGGTGGTTGTGTCATGTGTAATCAAAATACTGTTGTGGTAGCCAACCACCAAACTGTGTTCTTGCTATCTAAGAGCACTTGGAAATTAAATATTTTTGCAAGCATAACTACTATATTAAGACTACAGGTGAATTAATTACTTCATGCTGAAGTTGACTCTGTGTTGTTGGTCTGTAGGTCTTTAGTGAGTCATATGCAGGAGTCGACATGCAGACATGTAGTGCACATGTACTGTACTTATATAGCACCTTTTTATCTTATCGAGATACTCAAAGCTCTTTACAACACAACACAATCTGTGTCTTCATTTACCCATTCATACAGCACTCTACTAGATCTATACAAAGACTACTCAGCGCCTTATCACATTCATGCACCGATGGGACACACATCGGAGGCAATGAGGGGTTCAGTGTCTTGCCCAGGGACACTTCAGAGTCAGAGTCAGAGATTCTTTATTGTCATTTGCACCTCATGTGGTACATGTGGTGGAGGGAAATTATGTACACACGGTCCCAGTTACATCCAACAATAAAATGTAAAAGAAAAACAATGATAACATCTAAGATATGAACTAAGAAAAACATCAACTAAATATACACTAAGCCCTAATACATACAAGTAAAAACATTACGTCAAACATCAGCACAAACATGAACATGAGTCTGTGTAAGCAGATGAGCACGCCTGAACACATCAACATTGAAACAGATCAGCAGCAACATTGAAACAGATCAGCAGCAACATGATGTGATTTTTTTCACAGTGATTATCTTGGTTAGAGATTCATGAGTCTAACAGCCTCAGGGTAGAAGCTGTTCCTCAGTCTAGTGGTTCTACACCTAATTCTCCTCAACCTCCTTCCTGAGGGGAGCAGGCCAAAAAGTGTGTGTGCTGGGTGAGTGGGGTCCTTCATGATGCAGGTGGCTCTCTTCCTGCATCTGGAGGTGTAGATATCTGTGATGGTGGGGAGACTGACTCAAATAGACTTCTGTGCAGCCTTCACCACTCTCTGCAAAGCTTTTCTTTCTGCAGCTGTGCAGCCTCCATGCCACACGTTGATGCTGGAGCATAGGATGTTCTCCATTGCACACCTGTAGAAGGAGGTGAGGACTGAGCTTCCCAGACCAGCTCGTCTCAGCCTCCTGAGGAAGTAGAGTCTCTGATGAGCTTTCTTGATCAGGCTGGTGGTGTTGTTGCTCCAGCTGAGGTTGTCATTCATGTGTACACCCAAGTACTTGTAGCTGGAGACCACTTCCACTGCAGATCCTCTTATGTTCAGGGGGGTGTACTGTGTTTGTTCCTTCTGAAGTCCACAATCATCTCATTTGTCTTCTTCACATTGATGTAAAGGTTATTCTCTTTGCACCAGCTCTCCAAATGTTCCACCTCCTGCCTGTAGCTGGACTCATCATTGTTTGTGATGCATCCCACCACCGCTGTATCATCTGCACACTTTAAAATGTGAAAGCCTGGATGGGAAGCTGCACAATCATACGTGAGCAGAGTAAACAGGAGGGGGCTCAACACACATCCCTGAGGAGAGCCAGTGCTGAGGGTTATGGTGGAGGAGGAGATTGTAGATCCTCACTAACTGTGGTCTGTTTGTTAAGAAGTCTAGGACCAGTTGTAATTGGAGGATCTTAGTCCTAGTGTGTATAGTTTGTCCATCAGGGTTTGGGGGATCATGGTGTTGAAGGCGGATGTGAAATCCACAAAGAGCATACGGACGTAAGAGTTTTTCTGCTCCAGGTGGTTGAGCGCAGTGTGGACCACAGAGGAGATGGCATCCTCTGTTTATCGGTTCTCACGGTATGCATACTGATGAGGGTCCTCGTTGATGTTGATGGTTGTTTTAATGTGAGTCATGACCAGTTTTTCGAAGCATTTAGCGACTATCGGGGTGAGGGCTACTGGCTGATAGTCTTTCAGACCAGTCACTGTAGAGCGTTTTGGGACTGGGATGATGGTGGCAGTCTTTAGGCAAGTGGGAACTGTCTCCAGTTTAAGTGAGGTGTTAAAGATGTCTGCCAGCACCTTGCAGAGCTGATTGGCACATTCTTTCAACACTTTACCGGGGATGTTGTCTGGGCTGGTTGCCTTGTGTGGATTAATCCTCCTGAAAGTACTCCTTACTTCTGCTGAGGTCACATTGAGATGCTCTTCATCCGGTGGTGAGGTGAGTCTGGTGCTGGGTGGTCTGTTCGGGCCTTCAAAACGTGCATAGAACTTGTTGAAGGCATCAGGCAGAGATGGGTCTTTGTGACATTGTTCGCTCCTTTCTTTGTAATCTGTTATGCACTTAATGCCCCTCCACATGCTCCGAGGGTCTTATGAGAATGAATTGACCCTCGATCCTCTGTGCATATGTGGCCTTGGCCTTCTTAATACCAGCAACCAGCTTTTTCCTTGTCCTACTCAGCTCCTCCGAGCTTCCAGACCTGAAGGCAGTGTTTCTGGCTTCCAGCAGGGTGCGCACCTCTGCATTCAGCCAAGGTTTTCTGTTTGGGTAGCTTTTAACATATCTGATGGTGGAGACAGTGTCAATACATGTACTAATGTAACCCAGAACTGAGGATGCGTATTGGTTCAGATGAAGCGATCCTCCATTTTCAGCAGCTTCTCGGAAAACCTGCCAGTCTGTTCGGTCAAAACAGTCTCTCAGTATGGGGCCACTGTCCTGGATCCAACATTTAACTTTCTTTTGTACCGGTCTGGAGCATCTCAGCGGGAGCATGTAAGCAGGAGCCAGGAAGATTGAGATGTGGTCTGACAGTCCTAGGTGGCGGCGGGGTTCGGCTAGGTATGCATCTTTTACGTTTGTTTAAACACGGTCCAGCGTGTTGTCTCCATGTTCAACCGCATCCCTCGGGGAGCCCTGTGGGGGGGTACTCTGGGAGTATGGGGTAACAGGCCCTTTGATATGGGCTGTTAGGTCCCTGCACGACCGTTGACAGAGTTTGGTCCGCATTGCCGGCAGTAATTTGGGCTTGTTCCCAGTGAGAGTTGGACTCAGCCAAAGTTGCCCTTTGTCACGATTCTGTTCATAACTTTTATGGACAGAATTTATAGGCGCAGCCAAGAGGTTGAGGGGATCCGTTTTGGTGGCCTTAGGATCGCTTCTCTGTTTTTTTTTGCAGATGATGTGGTCCTATTGGCCTCATCAGATCGTGATCTACAGCTTTCGCTGGAGCAGTTTGCAGCCGAGTGTGACGCAGCCGGGATGAGGATCAGTTCCTTCAAATCCAAGGTCATGGTCTTGAGCCAGAAAATGGTAGAGTGCCCTCTCCAGGTCGGGGAGGAGGTTCTGCTCCAAGTGGAGGAGTTTAAGTGTCTTGGGGTCTTGTTCACGAATGATGGAAAAATGGAGTGTGAGATTGACAGGCGGATAGGTGCAGCTTCGGCAGTCAAGTGGGCGCTGTACAGGTCTGTCGTGGTGAAGAGAGAGCTGAGTCCAAAGGTGAAGCTCTCAATTTACCGGTCGATCTACGTTGCTACCCTCATCTATGGTCATGAGCTTTGGGTTGTTACCAAAAGAACGAAATCTCGGATACAAGCGGTATTTGTTAGGCCGAGACTCGGACTGCCCCCTCTTTGATACAACTGGGGGTGCTTGGCATCGCGCCCCTGTCGCGCGGCCCCCTGGTGGGGTGTGCCCTTGCCTGCCGGCGCGCTTGGGGCCCTTGGTATCGGGGGCTGGGCGCTTGGGCGTGTGTCGGCTCGACCTGGTGTCTGCCTGGTGGGGCTCGGGTCCTCTGGCCCTGTCGGGCCTTGGCCTGGGTGGTGTGAGTCCTCGGTGCCCGGGCCTCGGTGCCTGGACCTGGACCTACATCGGTGCGGCGGGTGCCGACGGAGGCCTATGAGTTTGTCGCTGTTGGCCCCGGGGGGTCACTGTATGTGGTTGCTGGTGGGGATCTTCCGGTTCTCCCCTGTGGTCCGTTCTGGGGGGTGGGTGAGTGGTTCGTCCTGTGTGGGTGGCTCTGGGGGCTCCGCGGTCGGGGTCCCTCCTGGGGTCTTGGGCTCTGGTCCCCCCTTTTTCGTCTGCCTCTGGTCTTGGGGGTCGGGTCTCTGCTGCTTCACAGTTACTAATAAATGTTCTATTAGAGAAGCCTTATACACTTATGCATGCTCACAACCACACACAAATAGAAGCAGGGATGCTTATGTAGGCTTTATATGTAGATATATAGATATGTATGTGAGTATATATTCATGTGTATGTATGTATGTATGTATATAGGCGTAGGTATGGGTATATATATTTATGGAAACTTACTGCAAAGCCATGAAAATTTTAAGTTCTTTATACATATGTATTTTGTTGCTGTGTTTTGTCATGTTCTTTGCAGGTGAACAGACAGTGGCCGGGTGTTTTGACGTGTGCTCTCTTTGTGTATATTTCTTATATTTTGGAGTCTTACTTTGTCTTTTCTTTCTTTCTATCCTATTAAAAAAAAAAAAAAAAAAACCTACACTAGATAGTCACTATAATAAATATTTCATAATAATGGTGTGGAGAGGATGGCTGTAAGGGGAGAAGGGAGGCCATCTAAAAAAAAAAAAAAGAAAAAAAGAGAGAGCTGAGTCCAAAGGCGAAGCTCTCAATTTACCGGTCGATCTACGTTCCTACCCTCATCTATGGTCATGAGCTTTGGGTTGTTACCAAAAGAACGAAATCTCGGATACAAGCGGCCGAAATTAGTTTTCTCCGCAGGGTGTCTGGGCTCTCCCTTAGAGACAGAGTGAGAAGCTCAGTCATCTGGGAGGGACTTAGAGTAGAGCCGCTGCTTCTCCACATCAAGAAGAGCCAGTTGAGGAGGCTCGGGCATCTGGTTAGGATGCCTCCTGAACGCCTCCCTGGTGAGGTGTTCCGGGCACGTCCCATCGGGAGGAGACCCAGAGGAAGACCCAGGACACGCTGGAGGGACTATGTTTCTCGGCTGGCCTGGGAACGCCTTGGGATTCCCTTGGAGGAGCTGGCCCAAGTGGCTGGGGAGAAGGAAGTCTGGGCCTCCCTATTTAGGCTGCTACCCCCGCGACCCAACCCCGGATAAGCGGAAGAGTATGGATGGATGGATGGCTTTTGACCCCTGCCTGCATTACTGGACCTCGCTTTTGGATACTCCTTAAAACAATGCTTTTCATAAGCCTCCCTCTCCACCACAGCTCACTCACTGTTGATGATGTCAGCATCTCCAACTCACTGAAGGAGCCTCTCTCTTGCTTGACTGTGAGGGTTAGTGACTGAATCAGTAAAACTCAGAACCTTCAAAGTGAAACTTTGATAACTGACCTCCGTGTCTGCAGATTGGACCTGCCCTCAGACTCAGATCTCCACCAGCAGCGATTTATTAATAAATCTTTTTAACCATTCCTGTTGTCCAGTGTTGTGCACGAATCCTAAAACATATTCTTGTCAGCATATATTAATTTCTTACTGATATTTAAATATTAATGACCAAATATGTTCATTAATGTGATGAATTCACTGTCGAAGATTTATTGAATGAAAACACTCACAAACGTTAAAATCCTGACACTTCTGTAAATAGTTTATGACAGTTAACATGAATATGATTGTGTTGTAACTTGTTTAACTGACAATGAATCCACTCCCACCACATAAAAGGGAAAGGTTTCTAAAGTTTTAACCTCTGACGTTTCTCCTAGTGTTTAGTTTGAGGTCGTTGATAATTGGAGTGAGGTCTCCTGATTCCCAGTGGCTGATACGATGCTGAAGTGGGTGCTCAAAGCAATCAGAAAGTGTCAGGTCTTTTACACTCAGCGCTGATTCAAAACAGAGATGCCCTTTATTCTCCATGTATTGATAACGTCATAAATCAAGATTTTTCTTGTTGTTTTTTTTTCCAATGAACACATCTTAATCGTCTTCTTACAGCCAGCTGTGTTCGCAGTCATCACATGAAGAATAAAATCCTGTGAAGCATCTTGTGACTCCTCAGATGCAGTTGCTGTGTAAAGCTCTATTTAAAGGCATCGCTGCGCTCTCACTGACCCATCTGCCGTTCGTTATCAGCAACATTTTCTACTTTATGTAATGTTCCTGCCAACACTTAAGCACTTTTACTGGAATGAATAATTTTCGAAAAGACTTCTACTTTTAACAGGGTAACAGTGGTTATGTGAAGTTTATTTAAGAACAAAATGATTATTCAAAAGTTGGAGCACTTCACTGAATTCATCTATAAAATGGAATATTTGCTATATTGTTCAATTTGTTTCATTCTGTGAAGTTATCCAAAGCCAAAGTTGAACAAAATACTATACTATACTATACTATACTATACTATACTATACTATACTATACTATACTATACTATACTATACTATACTATACTATACTATACTATACTATACTATACTATACTATACTATACTATACTAAAATACTTTATAGTAAAGAAAGTAGTACAGTGAGAGTGGTATAGAGTACTATAGTAGAATACTAAATTAGATCATACAATAGTCTACTAAAATAAATGTTTTATACCTAAATATCATACTACAATAAATCACACTATACTATACTCTAGTAAAATACTTATTCAAGGCTCATTATTGTCATCTACATCACATACATGAGGCAGAACGAAATTGTGTACTCAAGGTCCTAGTTACACCCAAAAATAGCAAAAAATATAAAGTATAAAAAAAAAAAACAGTATACGCTAAACAATAATGTAAAATAATACAATGTATTAAATGATATGTTAAACAGCAGCCCGAACGCAAGAAATCAGCAGTATGGATAATCAGCAGCACAGAAAAGCCACATATCAGAAATTAAAGTAACATTACAGTGATTTTCCTGGTTAGAGATTCATGAGTCTAACAGCCTCAGGGTAGAAGCTGTTCCTCAGTCTAGTGGTTCTACACTTAATGCTCCTCAACCTCCTGCCTGAGGGGAGCGGGACAAAAAGTGTGTGTGCCGGGTGAGTGGGGTCCTTCATGATGCAGGTGGCTCTCTTCCTGCATCTGGAGGTGTAGATGTCTGTGATGGTGGGGAGACTGACTCCAACAGACTTCTGTGCAGCCTTCACCACTCTCTGCAAAGCTTTTCTTTCTGCAGCTGTGCAGCCTCCATGCCACACGTTGATGCTGGAGCACAGGATGCTCTCCACTGCACACCTGTAGAAGGAGGTGAGGACTGAGCTTCCCAGACCAGCTCATCGCAGCCTCCTGAGGAAGTAGAGTCTCTGATGAACTTTCTTGATCAGGCTGGTGGTGTTGTTGCCCCAGCTGAGGTCATTCAGGTGTACACCCAAGTACTTGCAGCTGGAGACCACTTCCACCGCGTGGGGGGTTGTTTCGTCTGAAGTCCATGACCATCTCCTTTGTCTTCTTCCCATTGATGTGAAGGTTGTTCTTCTTGCACCAGCTCTCCAAGTGTTCCACCTCCTGCCTGCAGCTGGACTCATCACTCTAACATCTGTGCAACCATATAAAGTAGTTTACTAAAATAAATGTTTGAAACTAAACTATACTACAATAAATCATACTGTACTGTACTGTACTGTACTGTACTGTACTGTACTGTACTATACTATACTATACTATACTATACTATACTATACTATACTATACTATACAACATTTTTCAGTCAGGTCATCTGGACAGTTTCTTTTTTTTTTGCTGAAACGTTTTGCCTTTGATCTGGAAGGCTTCATCAGTCAAGGAAACACACAACAAAACTGATTCTTCCTCCAACAGCTTACTCCAAAGTGAAACAAACCAGTTTTGCTTGTGATAAGATGGTCTCTTTGGTATGCTCCCTCCTCCATTGCCGGCCCAAGCAAGCAAAACTGGTTTGTTCCACTTTGGAGTAAGTTGGTGGGGGAAGAATCAGTTTTGTTGTGTGTTTCCTTGACTGATGAAGCCTTCGGTATCGAAGGCGAAACGTTTCAGCACAAAAAAAGAAACTGTCCAGATGACCTGACTGAAAAATGTTGGATTGTATACCTGGATTATTGAGCATGAACTTTGTTATACTATACTATATTATACTATACTATTTTGTTTTAGCTGGTTCCTTACTATTGTACATACCAAGATTGTATGTAAAATCTAGAACTCTGCACAGAAGTATACAATTTCTTACAGTAATAAACTTCACTTCAGTATGTGGATATAGCACCAACTAAAGTAAATTAAGGTCAATTTAAAAAAAAAAAAACATTTATTTTGTCAGTCCTAAACACAAACATCCGTTCAATTACGGTAAATAATGTTTCCTTTGATTCAGTCATACTGTACACCAATATTAGCAATTTCTTCTTTGTGTATTACTCTGTACATTACTGCACCACCTGTAAACAGGTACATTACAAGAATACTACTCATGAAACTATTCTGTCATATAAAACTAATACATTATGGTGGGCTGAGCTAAGAGCCAAACATTTTACCCTCAGTGAGGACATACAGTGTTGTTCTGTATGTTTTCCTTTGATTTGTTAATGGGAATTTCAGCCACTCAAAAGCTGTAGATCTCTTCTGACACTAAAGCACAAGCTCATAATTTTTTCACAGCTCTCAAACTCGAGGACAAGGATATCGAATGTAATCTGTTCTCCCTAAGGATTTCTGCCTCACATCTCTCTCCATGGAAGCTGAAAGCTGTGCTCTTCTCTGCATGCATCGCTTTGAAGAAGAAACTGTAGCTCCTGCAGAGATGAATTGCCAAACCCACTGCCTCCCATCAGTAATTTCCCATAATGTGCTATCGAAAGTAAAGGGATGCCGCTGAAAATAAAAAGTTGTGGAGTTTGGGTGAAAATCAAACCCATGCCCTGCACAAGTCACGACTATGTTTTTACTTTTTCATGCCCAATTATCTGCAAATCTCTAACTCTTAAAATACAAAAGAGTCTTTGCAAATGCTTTTTTTTTTTTTGTTCTTACTTTCTTTAATTAGACTTTTGTTGCCAAGCAATCTAGCGGTAAGCTGTTTGGACAGATTTACCATTCTTCACTTCTTCATTTCACGCAGCGGGAATAACTGGTGCGGTCACGGTGGATGATTTAAATCCATATCACAGTCGGCTCCTATTCCCTTTGAAAACATTACGGTTAATTCTGTTTGTCCTGCGGAGAGTGGACCGTTATTTCTGCTTCAACAGTAAACGTTTTGTCATGTTTTCCTAAATGTATGAGACATGAGCAATGATTGAGGTTTTATAAACAGAGGGCTCAGCACACATGTTTGTGCATATATGACTCTCATTATACGTATTTATGATTCTGCTTGGTTCATTCAGAAGCACAAGTGCGTTCTTCTTGCTTAATTATTCACACAAACACACACTCTCACAATTGGTTAAGAAAGCTGAATCTGTCACCTCGAGTAACCTCGGCAGGCTTTGAGCCAGCTTTATCCTTCACATTTTATTTTATTTGTAGCACCAGTCACAATGAACACACCCCCCCCCCCCCAAACGACAAAAACATTCTATTTTCTGGTTGTCCAGCCCCATTTTCTTTGAAAAAGGTCCATATTTAGAATCAAGACCCTCAAATTTCCATGCCTTTGTGCTGATAAGGTGCTAATTCTGCCATCAGAGATGGTACCTTTTGTCTACTGTTGGTGTGGCATGTAGAGATAGCTTTCTACACCGGGGTCCAGTAATGGCCTCTTATCTTTCACAGGTGAGTTGACCTACACACACTCTTATTGTGTTTGGTAAAAACGAAAGCATAAAAAACATCTCCAAAAGTTTCATAGTGAGAGTTAGACTAGACGACTGATTGTATTGAACACTCATCATGTGCATGAAATAGGTGTTTATGACGTGATATGTCAAATAGTCATCAGTAGTCAGTACCTTATCAGCTGTGACATTAGTCATAGAGCTCAGAGTATGGATAAAAAGGTAGAAGTACAGTATGAGTCCAGGGTATTAACATTTCTAACATGTTTTTAGTTGTTGTTGAGCACAAGTTAGCAGATTGAGGAAGAGGCAGAGTCAGGCGTACATAAGATAAGTGCTTTATTTACAGGTGTAGATATTTACAGGCTGGAAGGGAAGAAATGGGGACAAGGTGAGTATATTGTAGACTGGCAGGTTGCTTGGATGATGAATATTAGTTTTGAGGACGATCTCATTCTTACAAATGTTTGTTTTGTAGATGGAGCTGGAGAGGAGGGAGAGAAGGAGGTGCTAGGTTTCCACGGAGGTGGAGATAGTTCAGAGAAGGTGAGTGGCGTTGGAGAGAGGATCAGATTGGAGGTGCTCTGTGGTTTTCTGATCCAGGTTGATGTTTGATTGTAAGAACAAGATGATGGTAGAACGAAGTCACAGAGGACAAGGAGGTCTTGGAAGACTTGCGGAAGTAGGACTTGGGAGTCACTGGAGAGAATAATAAAGGTTAGTCAATCTGTTTGGAAACAGGTTTACTGGCTGTTCATTATTTAACATAAGGTATGATAATGTTCCAGTGTAGGAAGAACATCTGGCAGGAACTTAAGTAGTCCGCAGAGTAGTCTGTCAGATCAGGTGCAGGTGTGGAGTGGTGGCTGATTATGATGAGTGGCAGCTGTGGACCAGAGCAAGAGACCATTAGGCAGATTGTGGCAGCATCTACAATGATATGGAAGCTTTACTGGTCTTTCATGGTGGAGACCTG
>NC_056509.1:20499434-20511236 GCF_014905685.2 Nematolebias whitei
ACAATGATGAGTCCAGCTACAGGCAAGAGGTGGAACACCTGGAGAGCTGGTGCAAAGAGAATAACCTTCACACCAATACGAAGAAGACAAAGGAGATGATTGTGGACTTCAGAAGGAACAAAAACATATACACCCCCCTGAACATAAGAGGATCTGTGGTGGAAGTGGTCTCCAGCTACAAGTACTTGGGTGTACACATGAATGACAACCTCAGCTGGAGCAACAACACAACCAGCCTGATCAAGAAAGCTCATCAGAGACTCTACTTCCTCAGACGGCTGAGACGAGCTGGTCTGGGAAGCTCAGTCCTCACCTCCTTCTACAGGTGTGCAGTGGAGAGCATCCTGTGCTCCAGCATCAACGTGTGGCATGGAGGCTGCACAGCTGCAGAAAGAAAAGCTTTGCAGAGAGTGGTGAAGGCTGCACAGAAGTCTGTCGGAGTCAGTCTCCCCACCATCACAGACATCTACACCTCTAGATGCAGGAAGAGAGCTACCTGCATCGTGAGGGACCTCACTCACCCGGCACACACACTTTTTGGCACACACACTTTTTGCCCCGTTCCCCTCGGGAGGGAGGTTGAGGAGCATTAGGTGTGGAACCACTGGACTGAGGAACAGCTTCTACCCTGAGGCTGTTAGACTCATGAATCTCTAACTAGAATAATCACTGTGAAGGATCGCGTTGTGTTGCTGCTGATCTGTTTCATGTTGCTGCTGATCTGTTTCAATGTTGATGTGTTCATGCGTGCACATCTGCTCACGCGGACTCGTTAATGTTTGTGCTGATGTTCAATGTTTTTATGTTATAAGTGCTTAGTGTTTATTTAGTTGATGTTTTCCTTAGTTCATATCTTAGATGTTATTACTGTTTTTCTTTTACATTTTATTGTTGGATGTAACTGGGACCTTGTGTACATAATTTCGCTCCACCACATGTACCACATGTGGTGCGAATGACAATAAAGAATCTCTGACTCTGACAATTCAATTTTATTTTAGTTTTGGTCAAAGCTTGAAAGAGACGCTGCAGAGAGACCAAAGAGCCGCATGTGGCTCCAGAGCCGCAGGTTGCAGACCCCTGTCCTAAATGTTGCCAGTGAGGCCAAATCTGGCACAGAAATACATTAATAAAAATCATAATTTATTGAATAACAAATGTTTTGTTTCACTCTCATGTACTTTTGGATTGTTTATCCGTTCACATTATAAATGGACAGTGTGTGTGTTTTTAAGTGGACCAAAACAAACCAATTAAAATCACATTTCATTTAAATTCAATCAGACAATTAAATTGAGCACTGCTGCGTGCAGTCACTGCCCCTCGCTGTCTGCCTCACTGGTAGGGAGATATCCATCCATGGAGCACAGGGTTACCATAGTAACAAGAAACTAGGTTACAAAGATACTGTATATCAACAGCAAAGTGCAAAAGGCATACAGTGTGTTGTCTCAGAGCGATTCGTGTGTTCATTGTTCTCAGCAAGGTATTTAAAAAAAACATCTGTGAGGACACAAGTCTAGGGTTTATGTCTGAGCCCTTTTTTATCTGATAATCTTCCGTTTGTGAATCAAAACAGACAGAAAACATCTTAACATAAGTCCATCTCTGCAGCGAGCACACCGTGTAATGAGTTTTGTTGCTAAATGGAACAACGTGGGGAGAGGAATGAAGATAATTCAGGCGATAAGAGTAAAACAAGTTTGTCTTTTTCATGAAATTCAATTTTTTCTTCATAAAATAAACAAGTATTGCATGAATTAGGCCACATGCTGAAGCTCATATTTATTAATAACAGCATTCAGAATCTTCTTACTGTTAAAGAAGTTTTGAAGAGAGGTTCTGCGTAAGAGCGTTGAATGGTTAATATCTTAATAGGTACTGTATATACTAGATAGCTCTTTGAACAAACTCATCTGCAAGAGTTTAAGGCCCTGTTTAATTTTTTCTGCTTTGACCAGATTTATAAGTCTATCACTTTATTTCAGATCCTGTCACCATCAAACACTCATGGTGTCATCCAATAACTCTCTTCTTCTTCTTGTTCTTTCAGCTTTTCCCTCTTCAGGGGTCTCCACAGCCAGTCACCCTCCTCCCTCTCTCTCTTTCCTCACTCCAACTACCTCCATGTCCTCTCTATCTGCATCCATATATCTCATCTTTGTCTTTTTCCTGGCAGCTGCATTTCTAACATCCTCCTACCAATATACCCACTGTCCCTCTTCTGGACATGTCCAAACCATCTGAGTCTGGCCTCTCCAACTTTATCTCCCAGTTGTTCAACCTGTGCTGTACCTCTGATGATCTCATTTCTAATCTAATCCATCCTTGTCACTCCTAATGAGAACCTTAACATCTTCATTTCTGCCACTTCCAGTTCTGTCTCCTGTCTTTTTGTCCATGTCTCTGTCTCCAGACCATACAACATAGCTGGTCTCACCACTGTCTTGTAAACTTTCCTTTGACCTTTGCTGACACCTTTTTGTTCCAAAGTACTCCTGAAACTTTTCTCCATCCACTCCATCCTGTCTGGACTCTGTTTTTCACCTCTTTACCACATTCCCCATTTCCCTGGACAGTGGACCCCAAGTACTTCAAGTACTGAACCTTTGTGACCTCTGCTTCTTGTAGCCTCACTGTTCCACCAGTCTCCCTCTCATTCACACACGTGTGAAAGAGATTTGGGGCGGCGGTGGCTGAGTGGTTAGAGCAGTTGTCCTCCAATGCGATAGTTGTGGGTTCGATTTATTCCACCAGCAGTCACATGCTGCAGTGTCCCTGGGCAAGACACTGAACCCCTCATTGCCTCCGATGTGTGTCCCATCAGTGTATGAATGTGATAAAGCTCTGATTATTCTTTGTAAAAATATGTGCTGTATGAATGGGTAAATGAGGACACAGATTATAGTGTAAATTGCTTTGAATATCTCAATAAGATAGAAAGGTGCTGTATAAGTACAGTCCATTTACCATGTACTCTGTCTTACTACGGCTGACGTCATTCCTCTTCTTTCAATTGCATACCTCCACCTCTCTAAGTTCTCATCCACCTTTTCCCTGTTCTCACCACAGATCACAATGTCATTTGCAAACATCATAGTACACGGGGATTCCTGCCTGACCTCATCTGTTAGTCAGTCCATCACCAGAGCAAACAATAAGGGGCTCAGAGCTGATCCTTGATGCAATACCACCTCCACCTTGAAGCTATCCATCACTCCTACAGAACATCTCACCACTGTCCTGCTGTCCTCATACATGTCCTGTACCAGTCTAACATCCTTCTCTGCCACTCCAGCTTTCCTCGTGCAATACCACACCTCCTCCCTCGGCACCCTGTCATATGCTTTTCCTGTCTATGCTTTTTATTTCTCCAAAGTGAATAGTTAGAAAGCTATATTTGACTTTTCAACAAAACCCAACTCAAAACGGCCAAAATAACCCTTTAAATGATGACAGATATGATTCAGGTTATATTCATATTTGAGTTTAATCTTTTAGGATGCCAGCTCTCCTCCTCCTTTAATACCTTTTCACATGCAAATGACTGAAGAAGGTCTCCTGCTTCCTCTTCCACTGTGTTGCTCTATAATCAGCAGATGTTTTCTAACAGAGGTGGGACCAGTTTAGAGCCACTTAGCTACTTTACGCTCTCATGTAGCTCTCTGCTTGTGTATGTGGGCAGAAAAGCCTACATGTGAACATCTTAAAACAAGTTTGCAGATCCTTAAGAGGGTTTTATTTGAGGGCACCGATGGCTGTGAAAGATTGAGTATTGGTGAGAGTGTGAAAGGCCTTCATCTCCAGTGCCTTTGATGCTCGCAGCCTTTTCCTGAACATGTTAGGGATAGCGCTGTGACACGTTACTGTCTAAAGACAGCCGAGCCCACACGCCATTCAGCCCAGCATAATTGGCCGAGCCGGTACAATGAGCTGGTTTCATCTGAGGAAACAGAAGAACTTTAGTAATAAAGATGAATGGGAGAGACCTGAACTTCCTTTTGTCATTGGTGTTGTCCACAGTCTGAACAAAATTATTCATTCTCCACTGACAAAGGTGACAACAGCTATTTGGTACCCCCCCCCCACCCACCCCCCCAAAAAAGTAAACCAGCCCACCTCAGTATCTTTTTATGAAATGTTGAATTTCTAAAGAACAATTTCACCAAAATGTTTCCCAAGACCCTCGACAATGTTTTTAAACTGATATTCATTTATTTTTATTTAAATTGTATCTTTGTCCAGACAAGAAGCAGTGCTGTAATTCCCATGCCGTGCCAGTAGGGGGTGAGAATGTCAACATCAACGATCAAAATACGAAGAAGAACATTGTGAGCACGGCTGAAATTTCTCCAAAAACAAATGTACTTCTTGAATTTTGTTTCACCATATTTATTGTTTGCTCTCAATCAATATTTCGGCACATTTAAAGTTTAATGATGATGAAATCAGAAGATGCCACGGCAGACTTGAAAAACAAACAACACTTTAAAAAGTGATATAAGCAACTCCATTGTTGTTCTGGTGTTGGGAAAACCCAGGAAGTAGTCTGCTGTGTCATTGGTTCTCACAAGTTCTGTTTGTCTTGTCTACACGGAGATACCACAAACAGAGTTAAGAAGAAATCTACATCAACGTCACTGCTTCACTTGGATTAGACGCAGTGAAGCATCTGTCTGGCAACAGGACAGGATGCCGGGGGGGCTAAACTTTTATTAACCACAAACAGACAAACAGCTTGGCAACAGGTATTTTCTTGTGTTTCTTATTTGACAAGTCTCATAAAAATCAACTTGCTTTGCGAGATAACGGGCACTTTAAAAAACACATCATGTCAGGATTTAAACACCTTTTGGATGACTTGGTGAGATTTCTGAATAAAACTATAAATACAAATGAACACCAAAGTCCATGCTCAATAATCCAGGTATAAATGTACAGTACAAATGAACAGTTTCATTACAGTATAGAAAAATGACAAAGAAGCACATCTTCATTTAGTAAAAAAAAATAATACAAAAACAATTGCAAAACAAAATAAAAAAAAAAACATGAGTTAATTATTTACTGCGGCTGCTGAAGGCAGAAGTGGAGTAATAATGTTTCTGTTCATGCCTGAGTGTATGTACTAACTGATGTTAGCCTACTCAATCCATCCATCATTTCCCATTTGTACCTGAGGTGGGCTTTGGGGGCAACCTTTTGGACGGCTCAGACATCTTTTTCCACAGCCACCTTCTCCAGGAGGACTCCAAGACGTTCCCAGGCCAGCCGAGAGAAACAGTCTCTCCAGTGTGTCTTTGGTCTCCCCTGGGTTCTCCTACCAGTTAGACATGCCCAGAAAACCTCCTGTCCGGGGGGGATCTTTTACTAGATGCTCGGACCACTTCAACTGGCTTCTCTCACGATCTCAATCTTTCAGCCTTTACCTACAGTTTCTGACCATAGGTCAGAGTCAGAGAGGTTTTATTGTCATTTCAGCTACGTACAAGTACATATTGAAATCAAACAGTGTTCCCCAGGATCACAGTGCAACAGAACATAAAGCACAAAAACAATACAACACAGTGCAGATACAGTGCAGATGAGATTAGTAATGCAGTCCAACTGGTAAATAACAAGTCTGGCCTTGCAGCTCAGCTCCTTCTTTACTACAATATATTTTTTTGGTCTTCTACATTTGAAGAAATTAACAGAAAACAAGTTTGGTTAAATGTGTAGTGAACTCAGCCTCCGACAACAATCTGTCTCTGAAGACCTTCAGGGGACAGGAACTGCTATTTCATTGATTTGAATCCAGAAATACAAATTATCTCATCAAGAGACTATTGAATTGTATCCTGAATTAATCAATTGAAAGAACACTCTTCTTTTTACATTATCAGTACTATTTTAGAATATCTTGATAATCAAAGTGTGTTTAGTTCATACCATTTCTAAATGTTGAAGTGAACCACTCATTTTAAATCAACTGTGAAACAGTATTAATGATTTTTAAACCTCATTAGAAGTCAGAAATCAAGTTAAATGTCTATTTACAAAGTAATTGTGCATTTTGATCTTCTGTCTGAATGAGGAGTAGTGATGTTGGTCGAAAGTCAGAGACAGACAGAGACGAGTTATTAGAACGAAGTGTCTTGTTTTTAAAGCTTGCAGACGGTAAATAAGAAGCAACTGGCACTTGCTTCCTCTCACCTCTTATAAACATTTCTCCGTCTGTACTAACCGTTCCTAAACATTCCTACTGTCTTTTTGACTCCTAATAACCCTCTGCTGGTTGTTTCAACCAATCAGGAAGTACCAAGTGACCGGAAGTGAGTACTCTTTAAAAAGTTAACACTTCCTGGAACTATTCAGTCTTCTTCAGTCTTCCTAGTGTCTTCTGGCAGTCTTCCTGCAGTTTTCCTGAATCTTTCTTGGGACTATGGAGTCTTCTACTTCTGAGTAGAATCTCTGACTGAGTCTTACTGAGAGTTCCTAAGGAACTTTCAGATTTAATCAATAGCTGATGGATTTGACCATGAGACGAGGGTCCGTCCAACCCAGCGGAGTTACAGCGCCTCGCTGTGAACTCACCCGCGTATAATGCCCTACAACTTCGAAGGAAGCTTGTTCTGTTGAACGGAGTAAACCACACGACTTCTGACGATGACCAGCCACCCTGACCGGAGATGCTGAAAGGTAGCGTGCATAGGGACATCTATACTGGAGCTGTCCATCCACTGCAAAGTTAAAGAGACTTCACGAGTTGTCACGCACTAAGTGGACCGGGGGTTTGAGCTGGTGTTGAAAGAAGCGTGCTAATTCTGGTCAACAAACATCCATCTTCCTTCATCCATCTTCCTTTTAAACTTATCTATTCCTTCCCTTAAACTTTTATTTGCCAGTAATCTAGATGCCTTCAGAGGTGAATCAGCCTACAGTAATGTTCTGTTGTCTTGTTAGTAAAGCGTGCCAAGTTTTTATTAATCAGAAACAGATCAGCAAATCAATGTGTACATGTCTTGATGTTAAATTTTGATTCTGTTAAATAAATGACCGCATTTATTCTGATGAGTCAAAGATAAAATGGCGTCTCATGTCACTGATTAAACAATTCTCACAGTTATCTCCGTCACATGGCATTAATTTAACTCGAAAAAGAAAGAATCTGTTGTATTTAAATAATTAATATTCTTTGTGCGGGCAGCACGGTGGCGCAACTGGTAGAGCTGCTGTCTCTCAGCGAGCAGGTCCCTGGTTCAAACCCCGGTCCAGGGGCCTTTCTGGGTGGAGTTTGCATGTTCTCTCCGTGCATGCGTGGGTTTTCTCCGGGTACTCCGGTTTCCTCCCACAGTCCAAAAACATGCATGTTAGGCTGATTGGTAACTCTAAATTGTCCCTAGGTGTGAGTGAGAGAGTGAATGGTTGTTTGTCTCTATGTGGCCCTGCGATGGACTTGCGACCCGTCCAGGGTGTACCCCGCCCCTCGCACAGTGATTGCTGGACATGGGCACCAGCGACCCCCGTGACCCAAAATGGAACAAACGGGTAAAGATAATGGATGGATGGATGGATATTCTTTGTGCTTGAACTAGCTTTAAGAATAATTAATTAGTAGTGAAGCTACAGCAAAGCTGTCCCTACATTCACTACAAATGGGGGAAAAAATTGCATAACAAATAAAGATAAACAGGTTTCATATAAAATCAGTCATAATGTACACCCTGTTAAAAAAAAACACAGGAAAGATTCAAACTTGATTTTGACTATTGGTGTACATTTTGTGAACTACACATGGAAGCAATCTCTCATTTATTCTATCAATGTAATCACACAAAGATATTCTGGACAGATGTACAACAACTCATACGACAGAAAACTGGCCAAATAATTCAACTTACAGAGAAAGACATTATATCATGTTGTGACAATACGAATATGGACAAAGACTTGATCTACTTCACTCAACTTCTACTTCTCTTGGGAAAATTTCACATTCACAAGAAAAAGTGGTCAAACTCCAAGCCAAGCACGACCCACTTCAGCAAGGAACTTTACGTAAACAGCAACGCTGTTAAAGGACTTGAGAACAAAAAGGCAATGAAAACCAACTCAGTTCTAGAAAAACTTAATGTGAATTTATATATATAACCTGTAAATAGATTGTTTTGTATCTTTTTAGACTTTGTTTACCTTCTGTACCTTTTTCTACTTGTCTTGTTCTTTTTTATACTTGAATACTATTACCTTTGTACATGTTAATATACCCCTGGCAGACACATGTTTGTAATGTTGATAAAAATATAATAATAAAAATAAAATAAAAAAAGGACTGACTTTTGAGCCTAACATTATTTTCAAGATTTAACACACACACACAAAAAAAAACCTTTGCATTCTTACCTTGAAGGTTCTGGATGTGACATGTCCCTGTGCCATTTTGTGTGAATGAGTGCCTAATTAATTAATTTGCTCTCTCTAGACAGCTGATTGGCTGGAAAGGACTTAAAAGGGTTAAGCTCCGCCTGCTGGACGAGCGAGGGAGGCCAGAGGAGAGACGCTGGTCTGATGGTTGCTGTTTCTTATCTCTAGCCTTATGATATCTTGTCACTGATTTTGTTGACCGTATTGTTGTTGGGACTGGGAATTACCATTGAATTTTTTAGTATTGGTTGTAGGGTTACTCCTAGGGTCATAGGATGAGGGGAGAGGACCAAATCTGATGGTCAACTGTTGGCTGGTTTTGGGACTTCTCGATCTTTTTGTTTGTTGTTCTTTTTGCTCCCAGTTTGCTGTTTTGTTCAGGTGATTAAAGTTTTGTCTAAATGCACAGCCGTATGGGCTTCTTGGTATGCTGTGTGTCCTGTCATTTACTCCTGGGCATCTCAGGACTATAACACTGGGTTCAAGCTCCTGGTTGGGCCTGGTGTCTTTCTGTGTGGAGTTTATATGTTCTCCTTGTGTTTGCCTGGATTTTCTACAGGTTCGTCAGCTTCCTTCTACAGTCCAAAAACATTCATGACTGCCCTCAGATCCAGGCCGACCCTTGAAAACATTATCTGTGATCTCAATGGAATTAGTCCAGTTTAATTAAATTAAGCTGTAACTCTGTTATTTCTCATCATAAGATCTGAAAGTCTGCTGTGAAAGGCAGCAGATGATAAGCACGTTTCTGAACGCTCTTATTTATGTGGGACTGGTCTGATCTACAATTTCTAAACGGTTATCTTAAAGACTGACTGGTCTTTGTGTTGTTATCACTGAACTGTGTTATGAAAGTGCCGACTATGGACATTGGATGAAATTTGACAGTTTTATTGGGCGAGGAATTAGGATTTCATAAAACTCAGATGAAAAATAAAGTGGTGTTGAATTCCCACCCAAGATTAAAGATGTTTATTGTTACACAGCATTTGGCAGGGGTGTCAGAAGTATTTGTAATGGTGGGCGGGTCTGGGTGTCCACCCCCAGAAAATGTTGAATAAAATAGATGACATTTCCTGCATTCTGGTATATTTTAACGAGTTGTTAAATATCTACTTTCACCTACTGTACATAAGTAAACACTTGATTCAATAACTGAATTGTAACGGGGACCCTGAGTACACAATTTGTTCCACCTCATGTACCACATGTGATGCGAGTGATAATAAAGAAGCTTGAACCTTAAACCTTGAACAACAATTTTAAAAACAGATTCCTCGTTCAACTAGTCCATATATGTATTCAGAAAGATTCAGGGATTCAGAGATATTTATTTGTCATTCTCACTCCATGTGGTACATGTGGTGGAATGAAATAATGTACACAGGGTCCCAATTACATCCAACTATAAAATGTAAATGAAAAACATTAATAAGATCTAAGATATGAACAAAGAAAAACATCAACTAAAAATAAACAAAGCACTAGTAGCATAAAAACATTACGCTGAACAGCAGCACGGACATGAGTCTGTGAGAACAGATGAGCACGAACGAACACAGCAGCATAAAACAGATCAGCAGCAACATGAAACAGATCAGCAGCAACATGAAACAGATCAGCAGCAACATGAAACAGATCAGCAGCAACATGATGTAATTTTTCACAGTGATTATTCTGGTTAGAGATTCATGAGTCTAACAGCCTCAGGGTAGAAGCTGTTCCTCAGTCTAGTGGTTCTACACTTAATGCTCCTTAACCTCCTTCCTGAGGGGAGCGGGGCAAAAAGTGTGTGTGCTGGGTGAGTGGGGTCATTCATGATGCAGGTGGCCCTCTTCCTGCATCTGGAGGTGTAGATGTCTGTGATGGTGGGGAGTCTGACTCCAACAGTCTTCTGTGCAGCCTTCACCACTCTCTGCAAAGCTTTTCTTTCTTCAGCTGTGCAGCCTCCGTGCCACACGTTGATGCTGGAGCACAGAATGCTCTCCACTGCACACCTGTAGAAGGAGGTGAGGAATGAGCTTCTCAGACCAGCTCGTCTCAACCGCCTGGTGAAGTAGAGTCTCTGATGAGCTTTCTTGATCAGGCTGGTGATGTTGTTGCCTCAGATGAGGTTGTCATTCATGTGTACACCCAAGTACTTGTAGCTGGAGACCACTTCCACCGCAGATACTCTATAGTGGGGTGTAGGTGTGTTTGTTCCTTCTGAAGTCCACAGTCATCTCCTTTGTGTTCTTCACATTGATGTGAAGGTAATTCTTTTTGCACCAGCTCTCCAGGTGTTCCACCTCTTGCCTGTAGCTGGACTCATCATTGTTTGTGATGCATCCCACCACCGCTGTATCATCTGCAAACTTTACAATGTGACAGCCTGGATGGGTAGCTGCACAATCGTACATGAGCAGAGTAAACAGGAGAGGGCTCAGCACACATCCCTGAGGAGAGCCAGTGCTGAGGGTTATGGTGGAGGAGGAGAAGTTGTGGATCCTCACTGACTGTGGTCTGTTTGTTAAAAAGTCTAGTACCCAGTTGCAAATGGAGGGGCTTAGTCCTAGTGTGAATAGTTTGTCCATCAGGGTTTGGGGGATCATGGTGTTGAAGGCGGATGTGAAATCCACAAAGAGCATACAGACGTAAGAGTTTTTCTGCTCCGGGTGGTTGAGCGCAGTGTGGACCACAGAGGAGATGGCATCCTCTGTTAATCGGTTCTCGCGGTATGCATACTGATGAGGGTCCTTGTTGATGTTTATTATTGCATTGGGTAATATTGTGACAGCCAGTTAAGCCTTAGTGTGTTCAAGTTTGTACTAACCTGTTGCCTTTCTGCCCATCTGTTCAGTTCCCGTCTGTCCTGCCTGTCTGACCTCCTATTGGCAGTGTCTGGTCGCCAATTCTGCACACCGAACCCATATCTGAGAAAATACACTCTGGACCCTTCAACCAAAACTACATCACCGATCTATACTCACCTCGTTGGATTCCCCGCTGGCGTCGTCTTTGGATTCCGTACTCCCTGTTCCCACCACCCCAACACCTTCTGCAACCACATTCAACAGTAAGAAAAAACCCACTTAACATCATCCCAGTTATCAAGGATCATTCATATCAAGACACTCATCTTGTCTCCCCTTTTTCCTCCCACAGCCAAACCCGCTGCTGCACTGTAAATAAACTATCACTTTTGTATCCCTGTTGTCCTCGTGTCTTTGGTCTGCCATTTGGGGTCATATAAAACCAAACATCATGCTAAGCAGATGAGCATGAATTAAACAGCAACAAGAAACAGATCAGAAGCAACATTGAAACCGATCAGCAGCAACATGATGTGATTTTTCACAGTAATTATTCTGGTTAGAGATTCATGAGTCTAACAGCCTCAGGGTAGAAGCTGTTCCT
>NC_056509.1:20511336-20520730 GCF_014905685.2 Nematolebias whitei
AAAATAATTTACAGGTTCCTTCCTACCTTGGTGCCACCATTTCTACACTTCATAACTTTTATTGGCCTTTCCTTCACAGTCCACTTGGAATAACATCCATCTCTCTCCTTCCATTGTTTTCCTTTCCACTCTTCCTTCCTCATCACTGATTTTATCAATTTTACTTTCCAGAAATCTCAAGTTACTGAGGTTCTTTCTCCCTGACATGATGTTTCTCTTTCTAGATATTCTCTATAGCACCATCAGCTGGACTTTTCAAATCCTAAGGCAAAGACAAGACAAGACAAAACAAGTTCTTCCTGCTCAGATTAGACAAAGCTTCTACAAATGTGCCGCCTTCTGTCATTAAACAGACATAAAGACTGGCAAATCTCCCTCATGTCCACCTGATCACGTCTATTTTGGCGTATGTGTCAGCCATCTACATTGTTCAAATGTTGCCGTTTCATGGAGGAGTGAAGTCATGTCTTAAGCCTTCTTGAAGCACTAAAACTTCTTTCAGCCTCTGCTGAAGAGCACGGCACAAAAAGAGGTAGCCTGACCAACAGCTCTCCTTGTGTGAACAGAGCATGTACCTCTGGCAGCAGAGCTCTGAGTCTCTGCTACTTCACTGTGTTGCTTCTTTGTAAAGAATCTCCTAAGAACCATTGTGTCTGAGGAGGGATCAGATATTGAAAAGAATTAATCACCATCCAAGAATACAATCTATATTAACCTACTGTTAATTAAAGTAGCTTCATCCTAATTTTTCAATGTTTATTTGAACAAGAATTTAACATGGCTAAAAATGAATAAGGTTTTAGCAAAAGTTGGACATTATGAGACGTCACTGGGACTGATGTTACCTCCTCCAGTTTTGAGCAGTCTGCACTGATGACTTACTTTGTCGTTTATGTTTGCATGGCATGCAGTGTGGTGAGCTTTTGGAGGTAACCAGGAAAACCCTGGACATTTAATGGCACAAGTATTCTCCTATTAATCAAGTGGAATGGATTTATTTATGAAGCAATAGAAGCAAGCTCTGGGTGAGCTAATATTTCATGGTAAATGTGGGTGGGGGGTTGGGGGGGATCCAAACAAATATTTTTTAAATGTGAGGGGGACACGTCCCCTTCACAATTAGTTAATGTTACGCCTATGGCCTTTGGTCATTTTAGACTTTTTGAAACTTCGCCACCCTAATAAAATTCCAAGGCAGTTGCATGTTAGTTCCTGCAACTACTGTTTAATAAACTTTTACACCTCTGTCACTTTTACATGACAGTTATTTGCATAGTATTTTTGGTTAACTGCAAAGAGCAGCAGCTAGCTGTAGCGCTTAAAAGTGCAACGAGTAGGGATCATCATTTACATATCCTGGGACGACTGTTTAGTGTAAATTTGATGACAATATACAAGTTTATTAATAGTGACTGGATGATCTGTAGTGATTTTCTTGTTTTAGTTGGAGTTGTTTTAAGACAGTAACAATACGGCCTCATATGGTCCCTGAAGATGTTCCTGGAGCTGCTGCTCAGAGAGGATTCCCATCTACACTGTGTGATCTACATGAGGCAGGATTACTGACAAGCTTGTCTGTTCACACCAGGGTAACTGACAACTTATTACATGCTGGTAAGCATATAATGGAGCAATTACACAGCACAAATGGTTGCAGAGTGATTGCAGCAGTTGCGGGAGGCTTGTGTGGATCATATGAGAAGCATTTTAATGTGAGTTTTGACAGACATTGTCAGAGCATAAATGTTTTAACATCTGTTGGGTTTTTTTTCCGTATTTTTTTGTCCCACTGCCAAACGGCATCAAATTGGTTTTGCCTGCGTAAATGTTTATTTGTCTGTTTGCAAAATATCTCACTAGAAAGATTTTAGTGAAACTCCCAGAAATTAGATGTACGTCTACAACTGATTAACTTTAGGAGTTAACTTGATTCAAGATGGTCACTACAGACAAGTGACATTAGAATACACAAAAAATAGCTAAAGCTCTGTAAATTGTATAGATGTGGTGATTACATTTAGTGTGGTAGCAGCTGAGAGTCATCTGCAACACATACTATGAGCACTTAACATAAAGTTCTGGCACTAACAATCGAGTCCACCCTGTTTGTCTGTTAGCAAAATATCTCATGGTCTAATAAACAGTTTTGAACTAAACTTTCAGAATACGTTCAGGAAAACAGAGAGTGACCTATAAGAGTGGAGGCAGGAGCTTGATGGTCGACTACATTCTGTGTAGAAGAAGAAACCTGAGAGAGATTAGGGACTGTAAGTTTGTGGCAGGGGAGAGTGTGGCCAGACAGCATCAGATGGTTGTGTGTAAAATGACTGTTGTGAAGAAGAGAAAAAGAGTAAACTCAGAGAAGATCAAATGGTAGAAAATGAAGAAAGAAGAATGTTGTGAGAAATTCAGAGAAGAGCTGTTAAAGGCTCTGGGTGGTAAAAAAGAGCTTCTAGTTGATTGGACTACTACAGCAACAGTAATTAGAGAGACAGGTAGGAAGGTACTTGGTGTGTCATCTGGACAGAGAATGGATGATGAGGAAACCTGGTGGTGGAATAGTGAAGTGCAGGACGCTCTTCATAGAAATAATAATAATAATGTCATCACAATGTCAGCACTGTATGTTTCCATACAATGGCGAAATTAGTCTCTGCATTTAACCCATCCACCACCAGGTGGTGCAGTGGGCAGCTATTGAAAGCGCCCGGGGGACATTTTGGGGATGAGGTGTGCTGCCCAGAGACGCCACGTGATGTGCAGTGACTGGGGATCGAACCTGGGACTTTCGGGTCCCAAGCTGGCTGCCCTGCCTCTACACCATCTTGGCCCCCAACAAAGAGGTTAGCCAAGAATAAATATGACAGTGAGAGGACTGATGAGAGGAGACAGTAATATAAGGAGATGCAATGTAGAGCAAAGAGGAAGATGGAAAAGGTAAAGCAGAAAGTGTATGATGAGTTGTATGGGAGGATGGACACTAAAGAGGGCAAAAAGGACTTGTACCGATTGGTGAGGCAGAGGGATCAGGCTGGAAAAGATATGCAGCAAGTTAAGCTTGTTAAATATAGGAATGGTAAATGTTCTAACAAGTAAAGAGAGTGTGATGGGAAGATGGAAGGATTATTTTGAGTAGCTAATGAATGAAGAGAATGAAAGAGAAAGAAGAGTAGAGGTCATAGGAACTGTGGACCAGAAAGTGGGAAAGATTAGTGAGAGTGAAGTCCAGAAAACTTTGAAAAGAATACAGAATAGGAAGTTAGTAGGACCTGATAACATCCCAGTGGAGGTTTGGAAATGTCTTGGAGAGATGGCAGTGAGGTTTTTAACTCAAATATTCTATGGCATATTTGAGGGTGAAAAAACGCCTAAGGAATGGAGAAGAAGTGTGCAGGTGCCCATTTTTAAGAGCAAGGGTGATGTACAGAGTTGTAGCAACTACATGGGAATTAAGTTTATGAGTCACACAATGAAGATCTGGGCGAGAGTTGTGGAAGCTAGACTTACACAACAGGTGACTATCTGTGAACAGCAGTATGGTTTCATGCCAAGAAAGAGCACAACAGATGACATCTTTGCTTTGAGGATGCTGATGGAGAAGTATAGAGAGGGTCAGAAAGAACTCCATTGTGTTTTTGTGGATTTCAAAAAAAGCATATGACATGGTGCCGAGGGAGAAGGTGTGGTATTACAGTGGTGAGACCAGCTATGTTGTTTGGTCTGGAGACAGTGGCATTGACAAAAAGACAGGAGAAAGAACTGGAAGTGGCAGAAATGAAAATGTTGAGGTTCTTCTTAGGAGTAACAAGGATGGATAAGATCAGGAATGAGATCATCAGAGGTACAGCACAGGTTGAACAACTGGGAGATAAAGTTAGAGAGACCAGACTGAGATGGTTTGGACATGGGTGGCTGAGTGGTTAGAGCAGTCATCCTCTAATGCAAGAGTTGGGGGTTTGAATCCACCAGCAGCAGTCACATGCCCAAGTGTCCCTGGGCAAGACACTGAAACCCCTCATTATCTCCACTGTGTGTCCCATCGGTGTATGAATCAGAATCAGAATAAACTTTATTGGAATTGCACCGAGGTACAACGCGAATATGTACATACAGTCATCCGAAAGATGGGTGGAGTGCACGAAGCTGCAACTACAGGAGCGCGCGGCCCTTTTATCCTTTTCAGATAATAATCTTAGATGGGAAAAAGGGGGAGAAACATGAGGGTAGATAGTGGTATTACAAAAAAAGATCTTTCACATCTTGTCTATCAGGACACGATTTGAGACATCAAAAAACTCTACCAGCAAGCAAAATTAAAACATGATTACATTTGCATTTGACATCGAGGTGTTGAGATTTGTGCATGAGCTTTTTTTTTTTCAGATCAGCTACAGTTTCTGAGGATGTTGTTTTCAGCCAGCAGTTCTAATAAGTTTGCACAGAAAGTTCTCGGGGGGGGGGGGGGGGGGGGGGGGTAGATGAAGCTTTTGTCCTTGGGTACTCATGTCCCAGGAGAAATTTGATAGTCAGCCTGTCTCCGAGGCCATTGGGAGTCTGATTCAGATAAGCTTGATTTTTGTTTTTTCAGGCAGACAGATTTTTTTCTCCAGCACACGACCCATCTGGGAGCTCTGGTTCCGAAAAAGCCTAATTGTGGGATTCCATTCCACTGATCCATGCTATGAGTCTCCTTCAAGGTTGAACCCACCATGCTCATGAGTCCCAGAAGCCGCAGGTGGTCTGCGATTCTCAATCGCCTCCACCTTACGGTTAAGCTCGTAGACCAGACGATTTAAAGTTCCCACAGCGAGGACCAGATCTTCACACTGACTCGGAAGCTTTTCCACGGCCGAAACTGCTCCCGCTGTCTTTTTCAAAAGTCGATCAAACAGAGCCCCGCCGATGCCAAAAAGCAGAGTCCCTGCTAGCATAAGTCCAAATATGTAAACGTCTTCAACATCCTCTTGAGACAGGACTGTAATGCACATCGATTGCCACACTCCCCACAAATCCATGACGTACCCCACAGCGTGAGTCTCAGCTGGACACGCCGTTTCTCCAGGACCTTGTCGTTTTTATGAAAAAATCTTATCAATAGAGTTGAACGCCCACGATACCAAAATCCATAATCTTCTTAATTCATTCACAACATACTTAGAGGTTTTGAAGATCATGTAAGATTTTACGTAACATTTTCTGCAACTCAGTTTTGTTATGATCTGAACTGTGATGTCCTATAGGGCATGAATGCAACAGAAAATTAAAAGTACATTTACTTCATACTCAAGTGTATTTTAAACTCTAACTCATTCAGAAGCATGCTGCTTCTCCCTCAGTGAATAATTATTGAGATTAAAAACTGCATAATTTCATGCAGTTTCATTTTTGCAAAAAGGAGCTCACAGACACTTAACGATCGGTTTTATTTCAACATAAAGGCAGGAGGTGGTCCACTTGTGTTCTGAAGGTTGTTACATTTGGGGCATACTTTAGATTAATGTGAGGTTAAAGAAAACTTATCATCTTTTTCAAATCCACAATATTAGCATTAGTATGGAATTCTGAGATTTGCAGTTTGGTAGAAAGAAAGCACCACACAGAAATGTTGCTCGCAGAAACAAAACACGAATGAAGAAACATTTATCACATTTTTAATATTTCAAAAGATCTTTCAAATGTTGGTAAACTATTACATCACAGTCAACACTATGTATCCCATTGAATCAGCCGAAATATAATAAAACTACTAATAGACCACATAAGGTGTTTTGTTGCAGTGTCATGGTGAAGAGGACTGGTTGCCATGGTTACTTCCAGAGGCTGCCTCTTTGATCTGTCATAGCAGCTTTTCCCCGCTCGTTTTGGACCACAGTGCCCACTTCTTCAAACCGATCCAGACTCTGACACTCGCTGTCTTTTTTCGAGAGCCATCAGTTCAAAAGAGGATACACTTTTTCAAACCGTGTTTTGGTTCTTGTAGAGTTTAATTACTAACAGTTCAAATGAAAATGTACATCTACTGATGAACTTTTAGGAGTGAGACCAACTCAAGATGGCCACCCAGGCTGTTTATTTTGAATTCATTTGTTGCTCAAACAGCAACAGCTTTGTCAAATAAAAATAGCTTGAGCTAACGTTTGTGATAATAACTAAGAGTCATTCAACAGATTTTGCAATATTGGATGAAATGGAACAGAATGTTATTTACAAGATTACTAGAAGTAGTTTATCTATCTATCTATCTATCTATCTATCTATCTATCTATCTATCTATCTATCTATCTATCTATCTATCTATCTATCTATCTATCTGTCTGTCTGTCTGTCTGTCTGTCTGTCTGTCTGTCTGTCTGTCTGTCTGTCTGTCTGTCTGTCTGTCTGTCTGTCTGTCTGTCTGTCTGTCTGTCTGTCCGTCCGTCCGTCCATCCATCCATCCAGTAAAACTAAAAGTTAATTTCTTCTGTATTTTCTTCTATCCATTTCTTTTCATTTCTCATTTTTACTTATGTTCATCAAATGATACGGATCACAGACATATCAACATCTAAACCATCCGTGTGACACTAAATAAAATCCGCAAACACAATCCTCAGGAATATCCAAAATCAACAATTGATTGTTATATTCTCAGACGGCATCAAACTTGTTAATTTATGGACAGTGTTGAACATAATACTTTTTCTCTATACTCCAAGTTCTATGACTGATGTCATGGCTGAAAAAGTTACAGACTTTTTCTTTTTTTTTCTTCTCTCCTTTACATTGGATCCAACCTGTGGAGCATAACCAGTAACATTTAGCATCAGACCTTCTACTTCTACCTTCAGACACATCACCGTATCTGGCACTCTATTCACCTCTACTACATTCTTTGCCATTCCCTCCTTCAGGACCACCCCTACTCCATTTCTCTTTCTATCCACCCCGTGGTAAAACAGTTTAAACCCTGCTCCAATGCTGCGAGCCTTGATGCCCTTCCACCTGGTCTCTTGGACACACAAAACATCTACCTTCCTTCTCTGCATCATACCAGCTAGCTCTTTTACTTTGAATGCCATTGTCCCTAATAGTCATGCGGTCTATGGCTTAGGTTATATCCATCCATTATCTTTTACCGGCTTCATCCATTTTGGGTCACGGGGGCCGCCGGTGCCCATGTCCAGCAATCACTGTGCGAGAGGCGGGGCACACCCTGACAGGTCACAAGTCCATCACAGGGCCGCTTAGGTTATATTGTTTACTCAAATCTATCATACTCATTAACATCAGTAAATTATGTGAATTTTTCAAGTTCTCCACACATCATATTATTACACGTTGCCATTTTGAAGTTTGAAATTTACTTTGATATTTCAAGTGCTTTTCTCAAGAAGAACATAATTATCTGGTGCGCACACTTCACTTAAAAAGGAACACTGAAAGAAATTATAAAGTGTGGGCGTTAGAGGTGTTTTGCTCTCACATATAAAAGTTTTAAACGTTTAAATCACTCAGGTGTGCATGACATCATCACATTCTAAGACACTCAGTCAGTGGCACTCAAGACACTAATATCTACAAAAATTATAAAATTTTAAAGTATCAAAATGCCAGTTCAGTCACATAAAGTCCAACTTTCTGGGACCCTTGTTAAATGTTGAATAATGTTTCTCTTCTGGGGTTTTTTTTTTTTTTTTGTGCGTGTTGTTTTGTTTTTTTGAATGTCCAAAGATCCAGATTTAATTATTTTTTTTAGATTTTTCTACCTGGATGATTGAGCATGCATCAGGATATTTCTCTTGTGAAATATGTTTTAGTTTAAGAGCTCCATTGTAGTTTGTTTGTAGTTTTTTTTTTTTTTACTAATTTAGTTGACACTGCTCAAAGTCAAAGTCTGTCCTCCCACAGAAAATTTTGAATAAAGTAGATGCCATTTCCTGCATTCTGGTGTATTTTAACGGGTTTTTAAACATCTGTGTTTACCTACATAAGTAAACACTTGATTCAATAAGTATTTTAGAGTTCAGCACAACAAGAAGTAGTGCTGAACTAGCAGCAGACACACTAGCTAAGATGCTACAGACGTAGCACTGTGCTTTACATTACACAATCTAAGCACTTTATACAAAATCAGTTTAGTTTTAACTGATCATAACAAACAAAGACTAAACTTATGCAACCAGAAGTTACAACATATATCTACATATAAAACACACAAAACAAAGCACAACTAGCTTTAAGCATTAATCTTTAATTGAACCATTAAGCATACTTGCAGTTACCTTCATACAGATGAACATGTGGTACTTCCTGTTAATGGCTGTTGTATTCAGCTGCTCATGTTCTTGAGTTGCACCGCTTGGTTGGCTGCATGTTGGAGTAGCTCTGTTACTTTCATTCTGAGTTATTGCTTTTGAAAACTTTAATTCCTCTTCTGGACATAAATCACTTTTTTTCCGATGATTATTTACTCTGGTATCAGATGCTGTGCAGCTGGGAGGATTTTTACTGAAACCTTTTTACTTTTGGGCATTTGTTATGATGCATAACCATGGAAACAATGTGTTTTTAACAACCAGGAGCAGCTGATTAACACCTCAAAAGCTCAAAGACCATTTTATTTATAGAGCAATTAAAATAGAGAAATGGCCAACCAAAGTGCTGTACAGACAGAACAACAGGAAACACACAAAGCAAAATACAAAATGAAGTAAATCAGAATATACCTCAGCTACAGCCCCAAATCCCAAATGAGTTGAAAAGGAGGCACCGTGGATGAATTCCCATCAACCTGGCAGAGGTGCTCGAGTACCTGATCGCTGAGATCATGGAGCTGGTGGGAAACTTGGCTTGTGACAAAGGGAGGAGTGGAATCACACCCTGGCACCTTCAGCTGTCTGTCCGTGGCGACGAGGAGCTTTTGGGCAGTCCTGCTGCCCAGGAGGACCGAGAGGCCCGCTGGATCTGACAGAACGTTAAATCCAGGTGGAGAGTCTTGGGATTCACTGCAGGAGATCCTTCCTGCCCACAGCTATCAGCATCTAACAACTCTTGAATGAAACCAGGATGATGAGCTACAACAACACTTAATTTACCTCTGGGATTAAAAAAGTATTTTTGAATTGAATTGAATTGAATGAGGTTGGCCACAGCACTTTATCCATCTTTTATATTTTTCCAGACTCAGTTTAAGTTTTCGAAATTGAATAAACTGTATTCCACCCATTAAAGCAGGGCTATTCAACTAAACCACTCTGGGGGGGCACAGTTACTGAAAGCAGCAGCTCAGGGGCCGGACATCCAGTGATTAAAGTCATTATGTAAATAAACCAAGTATTACAATGATCTGCTACCTTTTAAATTTGTTTATTGAATCATAAATGCAATAAACAGAACCCAAAACCCAAACCCAGAA
>NC_056509.1:20520830-20530491 GCF_014905685.2 Nematolebias whitei
ATATATATATATATATATATATAGATAGATAGATAGATAGATAGATAGATAGATAGATAGATAGATAGATAGATAGATAGATAGATAGATAGATAGGTATATAGATATAGATATAGATATTATTTAATTTTTTTTTTTTTTTTTTAACTTTTATTTTTCAGGGGTGCTGATTTAAAATTTCAAAAAGGCTAAAATCGCCACTGCAGATCAGCCTGCACCAAAAGCAGTTCGTCATCCTCCAGCCTCTGTGATTTTGTCATCACTGCAACAACTGTAAATTAACACATTCCTCATTTAGCCTCTCAGCAGCTATAAACCAACACAACACTGCAATAAACCTCATCGGGGACTTGGGGACCTGGAGCGGGTGGGCTGATATTGAAAACGCAGAGAACTCACAAACTGAGCATCCTCCTGACTGTTTCAAACTTTCTTTTTATGGCTGTGGTGGCACCACTTTACAGCATGGTAAATGTTTGCAGAGGAGGAACAGATGCATGGCTCCTAGAGCACTTTCATCAGTGACTCCTAAATAAGCGTTAGGGTGTCATAATTCATTCCTTATAAAGTATAAATACAATATATCAATTGGTGTCGTTGATGCATGCGGCTCTTGGGAAATATGCTCCTTTGCTCTTCTGCAGTTTAACGTCTGATTGCCATCATGCTAGCAAGCAGATAAAGCTTCCCTGTTTTGGTATAAAGTTCAATAATATTCCCTTTCCTTTCTCCAGTTTTTACATACAACTTGTTTTTTCAGCACCCACAGAGACGACAATGTGAAAACAATAAATTGTGGTTTGGAGGTGCATCTCCTTTTAGAAAGGCATTATCTCCGAACTTTCTGGAGTATGAAAATCTGGTAGCCTGGCAACCAGCAGAGACCGTTCAAGACTTTGGTTTGTGTACCGATGAGACAAACAAGATATAGGACGCCAATTAGTGAGACGTAGAGGTTTTTTTATTATTACTTTGGACAATGCTGACAATCTGCAAACTCACATCTTACATCATCATGTTATCACAGCTTCATCAACAATAAAGGGTGTGATCTCTTAAAAACTAAAAAAAAAAGAATTTCAACGACATTTAAAAACCACAACACTAATCTCTGTCAAAAAAGCAAAGCTAAACAAAAACGACATACACCTGTATGTGCACTGGAACTGCACCCAGCAGCATGTGAATAATACATTCAGCAGCCAGACTTTCTAACTTTGATACACGATGTGAAGAATCGCAGCTTACATCACCATGGCAACGCAAAATGAGCTAGTGCAATTAACACGGGCAATTCATATTGATTGAAAGGAAAAGTTTGGAATCACATGACACAGACAGGATACTTGTTTGTGATTTCCACAAAAAGCTGCAACCGCTAGCATCAAACTATAGCATTTGTGAGGGAGTTTCTCAAATGTCTTGAAATGTTCACGAGGGTTCTCGATTTCCTGTCACGAGTCACAGAACTTCGATTTTATGTTGAAGGAAGATTTCCTTTTCACTTTGGCGACTGTGAGTCAGAAAGTACAGGGACTGTGAGGCAAGTTTATGTTGCAAATAAACATACATAAACAGAAAGTGCACTCGTAAAAGAGCCCCGGATTTCAGACAAATGATAGAAATCAAACACTTACAGGAATATATTGGATCACACTTCATCAGCACCAGTCTAAAAATTGAAAAGTTGTTTGCACCAAAGCATCATTAAACTACTCTCAAAACATCAATAATATTCAAAGAGTTTCACAAATAAAATTTTAAGTACACTTAAAAAAACAACCTCAACCTAACAAATGATAATAAATCATATAAATGGTTATGTGACCTGAAGACTGACTAAAATATTTTGTACCTCTGATAAACTCTAAATTGATAGCAGTTTGTTTGATTTTAAACTATGAATAATAAGCCAGACAAATAATTTGAACCAGATAACTTTGTAAACTTGGAGATTTGAGAGGAATAAAACAAATTAATTTGGGTTTATTTGGGCTAAACGAGGAAAAAAGATTATTTAATTCGATTAAATTCAAAACCGGTGATAACTGCTTGCAGTTGTAGTTATCTCCGTGTTTGCTTCTGCTCCTTGTGTTGTCGTTGAATCTTTGTGCCAGCAGTCACTTCTCCTTATCAGCATGCCACGCCCATCTCCACCTGCTCCCTGTTCCACCTGTCACAGCTGCAGCCACTCCTCTCATCACCACCCGTCTGCTTTGATCCTCAGCATTCTTCTTCTCTCAAGTTGTGGATTGTTGGTTCTTATGTCACGTCTGGTTCTTCTTGTGCCTTGCTCTCAGTTTATGTAAGTTTAGCTACCTTTTGTTTTTTTTATGATAAAAGCTAAGTTTTATTTTCTTGAACATTTCGTGTCGGCAGGATTCTTTGGTCTGACCTCCAACAACCGGGTCTAATTTATCTAATTATTATGTTTCAGTCATCTTATAACTTAGTGACTTAAAATAATGTCATCTCATAATTATGATTTAGTGTCCAATATTTATATTCTACCATCACAGAGCGGTGTCCGTCTGTCCATCCGTTCATCCGTCCAGTGGTGAATGTTGTGAGCACGATGACTCAAAAAACAAGTGAGATTCCATTTTAATGCATGGCTTCCTCTAGGCATAAGAAAGGTTTTTTTTTTCTTCTTGTTTTTATATTGCTTAAAAGTATAGTTTCCTCAATTAATCGGGGTGGCAGGCGGCGTGGCCAAATATTATTTTATGGTGGCCATGGCCACCATTTGTCAGGCCCTGGCTTCACCATTTCAATTGGTGGTGGTTAAAATTGCTCTTTGCCTGACAGAACATGTGACATTCAGACAAGCCCAGAAAACCTACCTCTGTTCTTCTACACAGTGTAACTTCTACCTACTTGAGTATCTTGCATCAAAAACATTCAAGTTTTCTTGCAATCCCTGTTCAATTCCAGTCCAGAAAAACACTCATCTCGAGAACTACAAACATTCACTATTTAAAGCAACCAGCAAGTTGTGCCAGCAACTCTTCCTCCTATCTCATCCATGCATGGTGTTTCTATTGAGTTAGTAGATTCTTATAAATACTTGGGAATTTTGGTTGATGCACATCTGTCTTTTAAACCACAAACCAAAAACCTTATAAAGAAACTGAAATTAAAACTGGGTTTCTTTTTCACATATAGATCTTGCTTAACTCTGAATGCCAGAAAACGCCTTGTAACCACTACCTTCCTACCGGCCATTGACTATAATGAAATTATTTACACAAAGGCCCCTGCTAGCGCCGTGCAGATGTTGGATAGTGTCTACCATGGTGTGCTAAGATTCATAACGGTTTTAACTACTGTACCATCACTGCACCCTGTACTGCTTGGTCAGGTGGTCATCATTATCTACATGTAGTCTCTCACACTGGTTCATTTTCATCTATAAATCCCTCCTTGGTCTGCTACCTTCTTATATCTCCTCCCACATGTCACACTGTCAGTGCAGTTACAGCATGCACTCTCAGGACATCATTACCTGCAGCGTTCCCTCAGTGCAGACTGAACTTTGCAAAAAGGCTTTTCCTACTCAGCTCCTGTGACCTGGAGCATCTTGCAACAAGAACTGAAGTTGTCCACCTTGATTGATTTAAGGGGTTTCACACATTTGATAAAGTCAATAGAAAAATCAAAGAAAACATGTTCTTGTTTTTAGTATTTCACCCTGTTTTACGGCATCCTGATTTATTGTTTTATACACTACACCTATTTTAACTGCATTTTCACTGTAGTTTATTGTTGTCATTGTTTACTGTTATTGTTGTCTGTACTTTATATGTTCTGTCTGGAACAGGTCTCTCTTGTAAATGAGTCCTCGTGGCTTGGTGAGGCTAGCCTGTATAAATAAAGGTTGAATAATAAAAAAAACCCATTCAGCTTTGGTGTACGGCTCGTTACATTCTAAGTTATGAAAATGACTTTGTCAAAGCATTATTATGCCATAATACTTGTCAGTTTCAGTTCAGTGAGGTCTTCATCTCAAAAACATTTAGATTTAGGACCATAGTTTGGTCTCTCATACAGTACTCCTTTTCTCAACTGTGCAGAAACAGTAATGAACGGTACTGATAACTAAGAAGAACATAGAGAATATAGATTTACTAAGAAGAAGAAGAAAAAAAATCTTTTGTGGATAATATGTAGAAAGATATTGAATATTCTACTGTTTTCCATCAATACGTGCATTCTGTAGTACATAATAGAAAAATAGGAACGAAAACATCAGTTCTTGTAGTGGCAGAGAAAGTCTAATTGGGTTCACACAGCGCCTCGCTGCCGACAGGGACTGGGAAAAGATTAAAAAGGAGAGGGTAACAAGTAGTGTGCTGGAGGCTTTTTATCTACCCATGCCTCGCTCTCCTGTCTCTACCCACCTCTCCACTCATCCAGGCGTACTCCCACACAAACACAAGGAGACACCGTTCCCTGGCAACCTTTGGGCGGGAGGTAGGATGGTGATAGAGCATGTGAGGGTTGAGAGGGTGGAGGGTGAAGACATATCTGCATGTTAAACTTAATGAAGGGTGATATCATGCTCAGTGGACTTTAAGGCAGGGGAAGAGAGTTAATGTGTCAAAGTGTTTTTTGTTTAAAGTCAGCGCTTTGCAGATGCTTTAAGTTCTTTATAATTAAAACTGGTATGGAACGACGTGGTTAGTTTGGACATATACGGTTTTACACGTATGAAGTCATACTTTTGACAAAACAAACAAGGGCAAAGTATCAAGCTGGTGCTACTAATCAAATTTAATGGCGAGCTGGTTGTGAGAGGGAGCTCCTGCGTAATGTTTTGTCATTTTGTTGGTCTGGAGCTTACAGGTGTTACGTTAACAACACTATGCCTTCAGCAATGACTTTGGAGAAGTACTGTATTGGATCAATCTGAAAAGAGTGATGAGGCCTTCTGCAAATTATTTGGAGTCTGACAGTGTATACTGATTATCCATCCATCCATCCATCCATCCATTATCTTCCGCTTATTCCCAGTTTGGGTTGTGGGGGGCAGCAGCTTGAGCAGGGAGGTCCAGACATCTCTTTCCACAGCCTTCTGGGAGGACTCCAAGGTGTTCCCAAGGCAGGTTAGAACAAGGAGAAAAGTGCTCCAAATATTTTTTCAGCCTACAGAAGAGGAACTTTGAACAATCATTTATTGGTAAGCTTAAAATTAACAATGTAATTTGTGAAAACGAATACGTTATTTCAAACTACGTCTCTGCAGTGTGTTGTGGGTCTTCCCCGAGGTCTCCTCCGATTTGGACATGCCCGAAGCAGTACTTAGGGCATGTCCGACTACTTCTGGCATCCTTACCAGATGCCAGAACAACCTCAATGGAGTCCTTTCAATGTGGAGGAGCAGCGGTTCTACTGTGAGGCTCTTCCAGATAACTGAACTTCTCACCCTATCTCTTAGAGAGAGTCCAGCTACCCTGCGGAGGAAACATTTCAACCGCCTGTATCCATGATCTCATTCTTTCGGTCACTACCCAGAGGTCATGACCATAGGTGAGGGTAGGCACATAGACCGACTGGTAAACATAGAGCTTTGCCTCACAGCTCAGCTCCCTCTTCACCACAACGAACCAGTACAGAGTCCACAATACTGCAGATGCTGCATCAATCCGTCTGTCAATCTCACGCTCCGTTCTTCCCTCACTCGTGAACAAAACCCCGAGATACTTGAACTCCTCCACTTGAGGCAGAACCTCACTACCAACCCAGGAGGGCATTCCACCATTTTTATCTTTATATTGTTTTGGGAGGGCATGGTTAATATATCAGAGAAATTAACAATCTTGTCAACCTTAGCTAACTGCAAAAGTCTAAATCTAGCTTTAGATTAGAAAAACTGTAGCCATATTGTAGCTTAGACCCAGAAATGTTTCACAAGTTACAAAGATGGGACCAGATTAGACACGTTTGCCACATACTGTAATGTGCAGTGCAACATCTTTTGAAACTCAAACACATGCATCAGTTTGGTTTCTCATGTGTGAGGCCGCCTCAATGGTAACGCTTGGTCATAACTGAGAAAACATATTAAATCCCACAAATCTGCAAGAAAATAATTAAACCTAAAATAATTTAAGGCCAGAACAAGAACAAAGGCAGCACGATTAAAATGTTGTGGCCAGATCTCAAGAGAGCTGTGCATTAAGAAAAGCCCACAAAATCAATCAGCTGAAGCACTGTTGTAAAGAGAAGTGGGCCGATAAAGGTGTGTAAATAAGCTATTAAGTCATGGGGGTACAGTTAATTTTTTATGGACTGTTTTTGCATCATAATTCTGTTTCTTTGAAATGTCAACTTATGTTTTGTTGTTCATCTGTGATTGTATTTTTTAATTCTAAAATTTGGTGAGCATCAGATAGATACTTGATCCCATCCAGATACATTAAAAAGAAGGTTTATTAACTTTGTTTAGACCACAATTGCATTTTCACACTACTGGCAATTATGCCTTTACAGTTAAATGACACCTCAAGATCAATAAAAAAACATGAGCTGAATTACTGCTGGGCTCATTTAGCCTGAATAAAACATAAAAAGGCTCCAAATTAGCTGGCGTGGTCCTTGAAAACA
This sequence comes from Nematolebias whitei, assembly GCF_014905685.2. NCBI lineage: Eukaryota > Metazoa > Chordata > Actinopteri > Cyprinodontiformes > Rivulidae > Nematolebias > Nematolebias whitei. Next base: position 20,527,437 of record NC_056509.1, read on the forward strand.
GTTTACTGTGTTGTTGAGAGCTACAGGACTGAAAGTGGAAGTACAGAAAAGAGCCAAAATAAAGTCAAACAGATGGAAGAAGAACAAAAGACGGGATTGAACGAGCTAAGAAGTGATTACAATGAGAACGAGTGAACAGGCAGACAGAAATGACTCAAGCTGGGGAAATGTGTCTGTCCCTGAAGGACCCAAAATTGCTCTTACTGCCGACAGAAATGTAAGTGTGAGCGTGTGTGATTGCTCTATTTAAAGCAGATCACATTCAACTTACAAGTGCTATTTACATCTTCTTATTCCCCGTTAAGGCTCTTCCTAAATGATACAGAACTGTGTTAGGGTGCGATTACTTTTTAAAGACATTCACCTCCACTGACTATCAAATTAACAACTTCTTGTGACATTGTGAGAAGAGCATTGAAGATCCACAAGTACTTGAGGATTGTGTCTGGATTTAGCGTCCTTGTCTTTGTAAATGAGGTGTGTGAGGAAGGTTGCTAATTCAGGAAGCTAAGAATAAAGGTATAAAAATGAGATGAAGCATCTGCCTGATGTTGGTAAGAAGTGGTGTCTATATTCAAAATGTCCTCGGCCTGACATATAACTATATCTCAGTTAATTCAACCTTTATTTATACAGGTTAGTCTCATGGAGACTCGGGGACTCATTTACAAGAGAGACCTGATTTTAACAAAGAAGTGGACAACAATGACAACAATAGACAATCATAAAGGATGTGTACACATTGAGAATTTTTTTTTTATAAGTGAAAATAAAATGGTATTTAAAAGAAAATTTAACAAAAAAACAGCTAAGTTGTAAGACGGTGTAGAAAACTAAAAACGGGAACATGTCTGCATTGGTTTTTGCCAGGAACTTAACAGATGTTTGAAGCCACTTAGAGAGATCAAGGTCGAGAGCTTCAGATATTTTTCCAAGATTTTCCAGGAAACAGGAGCGGAGTAGGAGAAGGCCCTTTTGCATAGTTCAGTCCTCATTGAGGGAACACTGCAGGTAATAATGTCCTGAAAGCGCACGCTGTAGCTGCACTCACGCAGAGACATGTAGGAGGAGCTGTATGAAGGCAGCAGACCAAGAAGTGATTTAAAGATGAAAATGTACCAGTGAGAGAGTCTGCGTGAAGTTAATGACGACCAGTTAACCAGGGAATTTTTTTCATTTACCCTGTATTTATCCAGGTAGTCTCATTGAGCCACGAGAACTCATTTTCAAGAGAGACCTGTTTAAGGAGCAGATGGGGGTTAAGGGCTTTGCTCATGGGCCCAGGATGGGGCGAATGAGGGTGGGGGCAGGTGTGGGTGCTTCACCCCACCCACATTTTTGATGTTGTCGGTACCGGGGCTTGAACCAGCGATCTTCCTATCATAGGCCCACCTTCTCTAACCTCTGCGCCACCACTCCCGAATACAGGAATACAGGGTACAATGATGTATACGGTAGTTAAAGGCAGTTATGAATCTTGTGCACCATGATAGACAGTGTCCAACATCTGCAGGGTCCTTGTAGGGGTGTTCATGTAAATAATGTCATCGTAGTCAAAAGAGGGAAGGAAAGTCACAGATACAAGGCGTTTCTTTGTATTCAGAGTTAAACAGGATCTATTTCTGACAAATAAACCCAATTTAACTTTCAGTTTCCTATGGGTTTTCCACGTGAAGCTTAAAAGAGAGATGCAAATCGACCAAGATACCCAAATATTTGTAGGAATCGACAAATTCAATAGGGATACCATTAAAGGATAAAATCAGAGGAAGAACTGTTAGATCAACTTTCTATTTGAAAACAACATTCCTTTGGTTTTGTCGGCGTTTAGGACAAGTTTGAGACGGAACAAATCTGACTGGATGATGTCGAAAGCAGATTGCAAGAGCTGGAAAACCTTAGTGTTATGATCAGCGGCCCCCACTGGCCCCCATCTGCTCACTTCCCTGCCCCTTCATGACATGCTATGTTTTCTGCCATTCTGGTCATAGTTTCTGTTCATGTTTATTATTCTCATCTCCTGTCAACCTGCACCTCTGCCTGTTCACTTCACCACACCCCTCTCAGCCTATCACAGCAATCAGCCCTGATTCCACTCACCTGTTCAGCTCATCTGGTTCACCTGCTCTGCACCATTCATAAGATCCATTCTCCCTCTCCACCAGTGTGAGATTATTACACCTTCCATGGTCCATGATTTTCAAGCCTTCACAGTTTCATGCCTGGACCTCAAGCCTTGCTCTCTGGATTATTGACCTTACGCCTGCCTTCTGGATTTCCCGTTTTTTGCCTGCTCCTTATCTGGTTCTGTTCTGCCTCTGACCACGGTAACGACCTCCTCTTCAGTCTATGACCTTTTTTTTTTTTTTTTTTTTTTTTTGAGCTCAGTTTAAGTGTAGAAACATTGTGAAGTGTTTCAATGAACTTATCATCATCGCTCAATTTTTATTTTTTTTTTAAAGAAAGAGAAGAAAGAAGAATAAATAAATAATAAAAGAGAAGAAGATAAGACGAGAGACCACCATGACAAAACAACATGCACAGCACAATGCCACCCACAATATCACCATGAAACATTCGACATCGCACAAGGAATCATCTAGCTTCCACCACTACCCAACCTAGCGTGCATCTGTCAAAGCACCTGAATCCAAACACCCGCGCAAGCACGCCCGCCACCACCAGATTTCTCCAAAAGAATGCCCAATAGTGGACGCGGGGGCCCACAGACCCGCCCCCCCAGGACACAATGGCAACATAGGGAGGACCGGAGCCACAGACACACAGCGGCCCACAGGCCCGGAGCCCCAAGAGTCTCCCAACAGGGAGAACCGCACCCCCCCAGAGAGGAGCAGAGGAAAGAACCGGGTGACCCCAGCCACCACAATGCAGAGCCTCCAGGAAGCTGCAACGACGAGCCCACAGGCCCGGCCAGCGACCCATGCCCCCCCCAAGTAGATCCGGCCATGGACACCGAGCCCCAAGCCCCGAGGCCATACCACCCCCCCGGCAGAGCCCCGACAGAGCCAGGGCACCCAGGCCCCGCCAGGCAGCA
>NC_056509.1:20530591-20546610 GCF_014905685.2 Nematolebias whitei
ACATACCTGTCAAGGCCCGAGATCCCCGGACCAAGCCGGGAACCCCGCCCAGGAGCGATACCACCCCAGAACCCGCGCCCGCGTCCACCCCAGACCCACCCAGGGACAGCCAGGTCACCAGGCCAGTAACCCATGTCCGCCGGTACAGACCGCCCAGAAGCCCACATGCAGCCAGCACAGGCCATCACCCAGAACCACCAGAGCCACCTCCCCAGTCTGGCGCCACCGCTCCAGGCCCATGACCCCCCCCCCACGTCCCCAGCCCTGACACCCCACCCACACCGACCACCATGCCCCACGGGACAGAATCAAAGGGGACCACCCACCTCCACTACGTGTTGGAGCCGATTAAAGAAGTCCAGAGAGAATAGTCCGATGTGGGGGTACAGGCTGTCTCAAGACTGATGTAATCTAACAGAAGGTCTTTATACTGTTTAATACTAAGTGTATTTTTATTTTTCCAATTCATGAGTATAGTTTTTTTTGCTATACATAGGGCAGTGAGAATAATATGAATTGATTTTGTCTCCAAGGTGACATCATCTAAGTGGCCCAATAAGCAAACTGACGGAGAGAGTGGAATATTACATCTCAGACACTTTGATAAGTCTTCACATATCCGGCACCAAAACCTCTGAACAGGTGGACAGAACCAAAATGCGTGGATGTAATTGTCCGGAATATTGTCTGTACACTGTGAGCAAATATTAGATGATGCGAAACCCATCTTGAACATCCGTTGACCTGTATAGTGTACTCTATGAAGGATTTTGTATTGTATTAGTTGTAAATTCGAGTTTTTAGTCATCTTAAAAGTTCTCAGACAGATCTGCGACCAAAAGTTTTGGTCAAAATTAACTGACAAGTCTGTCTCCCATTTTACAATGGGAAGAGATATAGATTCATCTATTTTAGTCTATGACCTTGACTCACGGATCACCCTTTTGGATTGCCCTTTGGACCACAAACTTTCATTGCCCCACTGTTCATAGCATTAAAGGCCTCCCTCTGCAGCTGCCAGCAGCCTTATTAATAAAAGCTGTTAATTTTTGCACTCCTGTGTCTGACTTATTTTGAATCAAAAACCCTGGTTCGTGACACTTAGCAACCGTTTTAGCTCGACAATAAACAACTGTGTCATCAACATAGAAATGTATGGATGCATCAGGGATGCTCTGACCTACATTACCTATGTAGATTGTAAAGAGGTGGGTCCTAAGACTGAGCCTTGTGGTATACCATTGTTGACTGTTAAATAACTGGAGGAAGTACCATTATGTTGAACACATTGCCTCTGATCTTAGGGATAGTTAGAGAACCAACCAATGGTGTGATCTGAGAAACCGATTTCTGAGAGTTTATGACACAAGACGTTATGATCCAGTGTCAAAAGCTTTAGACAGGTCTAAGAAAAGTGCAGCACAATAATCCTTAGCATCCTGTGCTTCAACAACCTCATTAAAAACATTCAGTGAAGCAGTTGTTGTGCTGTGTTGTTTCCTGAAACCAGATTGATGAGGAGGTAAGATGTTAAATGAGTCCAAATACTTTTTGATTTGAGAGTTTATCAGTTTTTCTAGAACCTTGGCTAAAATGCAGAGTTTAGAGATTGGTCGATAGTTGTTCAGTGAGGTGGGGTCACCTCCCTTCAGCAAAGGTAGAACAAAGGCTGTTTTACAAGCGTCTTGAATGGAGTTTTTGCTTATGGACAGGTTAAAGATGTGGGACACCAGAACTACGATGATATGAGCGATCAGCCTTAAGAAATAAGGTGAAAGTTCTTCAGTATGTTGTTCTTTGGGCTGCTGCTTTCTGCTGAGGTCACCACAGTGAGGAAGCTCACATAAATTTTTTTTTTTTTTTACACTAGATGCCTTTCCTCATGTAACCTGGGCTATAACCTACAGCCTCAGGATTATGAGACAGCAGCACTATCCACTGAGCCACTACAGCCCAGGGGCGATTCTAGGATTTGACCTGTTGGGGTGCTTAGGCCCCAGTACTGACAATGGCCCTTGGCTTGAACAACGCACCCCATGGTGGTTTGTGAGAAGTGCAAAAGCTTACAGCACCTGGTATTCCCAAGCCATCTACCATCCAAGTATTAACCAGGCCCGACCTCTTAGCTTCCGAGATCAGACAAGATTGGATATGTTCAGTCATACTTATATTGTACATTATGCTTAATGGTTATAGGTTAAGGCTTAAAGTTTGTTGTGCTTTGTTTTGTGTGTTTTGTATGCAGCTATATGATGCAACTTCTGGTTGCGTAAGTTTAGTCTTTGTTTGCTATGATCCTTTAAAAGCTCCTCATTTACAACCATATCACCCACTGAAAATGGAGGATTTATTTGCAGTTACCTTTGTACAGATGAACATTTGGTAGTTCCTGTTTATTACTATTGTATTCAGCTGCTCATGAGGTCGGCCACTGGCGTTTATCCATCTTTTACATTTTTCCAGACTCCGTTTAAGTTTTGGAAATTGAACTAACTGTATTCCACACTCTAAACGCTCAGGCTAATGCGGTTTGAATTACACATTCACTGCTGACAACGTTTAACCATTTTTCCTGATAATTCATTACAAAATCCCTCTGACTGCAAAGTGTTCGTAAAGCAAAACCCAAACAATGTTGTTGGAGGAAAAGGGGTTGCAGTTCTGCAGGTAAGGAGCGTTGCACTTTGGGACAAATGGAGGTCACTGATCGGTCAGTTGCTGACAAACCTGCTGGACTGATTGACAGGTGATCAAGGATCTGACTTGTGCAAAAACATAATAGATTTTACTGGCCTGTTTAAGTGTTTCATCAATTATTCCATATTTATTTCAATTTTTTTTAACATTTCAGTGAATCGAAAATTTGAGAACTGAGGTTCCTAACAAAATGCTCCTTTTTTTTTTCTGGGGTGCTTGAGCACTGCCAAAAAGAGGTTACAATTGCACTGCTACAGCCCCAATTATGTGTTTTAGTATGCACACCAAAAACTAAAAGATACCTGTATATCATTGGTACAGTGAGAGTAAAAAGTCCCACATTGTCATGAAAAGATACAAAAATGATTATGAAATGAAATAAAACACTGTGAATGAAGCAGGACTAGATAAAATAGATGGATGAATGATCTTTGAAAGTATAAAAGGCTTTAGTGGTGCAAACCAGGTACTAAATAAGCTGGTGCAAAGAGAATAACCTTCACATCAATGTGAAGAAGACAAAGGAGATGATTGTGGACTTCAGAAGGAACAAAAACACATACACCCCCCTGAACATAAGAGGATCTGCGGTGGAAGTGGTCTCCAGCTACAAGTACTTGGGTGTACACATGAATGAAAACCTCAGCTGGAGCAACAACACCACCAGCCTGATCAAGAAAGCTCATCAGAGACTCTACTTCCTCAGGAGGCTGAGGCGAGCTGGTCTGGGAAGCTCCGTCCTCACCTCCTTCTACAAGTGTGCAGTGGAGAGCATCCTGTGCTCGAGCATCAAGTGTGGCATGGAGGCTGCACAGCTGCAGAAAGAAAAGCTTTGCAGAGAGTGGTGAAGGCTGCACAGAAGTCTGTCGGAGTCAGCCTCCCCACCATCACAGTCATCTACACCTCTAGATGCAGGAAGAGGGTTACCTGCATCATGAAGGACCTCACTCACCCAGTACACACACTTTTTGCCCCACTCCCCTCAGGAAGGAGGTTAAGGAGCATTAAGTGTAGAACCATTAGACTGAGGAACAGCTTCTACCCTGAGGCTGTTAGACTCATGAATCTCTAACTAGAATAATCAATGTGAAGAATCACATCCTGTTGCTGCTGATCTGTTTCATGTTGCTGCTGATCTGTTTCAATGTTGATGTGTTCATGCGTGCTCATCTGCTCACAGACTCATGTTCATGTTTGTGCTGATGTTCAATGTTTTATGTTATGAGTGCTTAGTGTATATTTAGTTGATGTTTTTCTTAGTTCATATCTTAGATGTTATTACTGTTTTTCTTATACATTTTATTGTTGGATGTAACTGGGACCCTGTGTACATAATTTCACTCCACCACATGTACCACATGAGGTGCAAATGACAATAAAGAATCTTTGACTCTCTGATCTCTGTCTCTGAAATAATGCTAGAAAAAGATGAAAAAGGATGCAATAGCATAAAAGATTCTAAAAGTTGTTTGAAAATCCTGCTCTGATTTGAAGCAGCATGAAAAAAACAAACATATTTTTTGTCTCCATTTCTAATGAGAAAATGTCACAACTGATGTTCTCTTTCCTTCTTGTTTTCAGAAGTGTTTGTAATTCTGTGGTATTGGAACAAATGTTTCCTTAAGGAGTTTGAAATGTAACAAGTGTGGCAGAAGAAGAAGACATTTTAACAAGTGTAAATACCCTGAGGGATATTGTAAACTCTGAAGGAAGACTGGTATTTTACCAAAAAGCGTCTGCAACGGTTGAACCTAAAAAGATGCTTATTAAAATGCTTTGCTGACTTCAGAAACATATTTTGGATAAACAGTGTGAAAGAATTATATTTTCTGACCTTTCTATTGATAGAGTCTGTTTCATATCTGTGTTTTAGGATCAGTGTATTTTGTGATAATGTCAAGGATTTTTTTTCATACAATCTTTATTTATACAGGTTAGTCTCAATGAGTCACGAAGACTCCTTTTCAAGAGAGACCTGTTTTATGCAAAAACCATAAATGAGGTATACACAACAATATACAGACATATAAAAGCATATACAATGAAAAGTATAGTATAAAATAAGTGATACAAAACAAAAATAAAAAAAATATTGTTTTGGCAAAATGTTTTACATCAGATGCCCTTCCTGACTGGCACAAGAGAACCACTGGCTTGTGCTCGGCTTAAATTACTATGTACGTACTATTGAGGAGTTTTGATGCATATTCAATAAGTCAAACTTTTTGCGTGATGGCAGCACACAATCCATGTTTCATTGCATCTACTTGCAGTGCCACTTTTTCTTTTGGGTCAAAGGAGGCTAGTACTGGCCCTGGTTCAGCTATTATTGTCTCTTTTATTTTTTTCAAATGCTTCTTCTGTGAGGTTTTCCTTTAGGTCAATACCCAGATATAATAGACTGAAGGAACAACTCAAGACTCAGCATGAAAAATAACAGTGTGTTTATTTACAGTGCAATGAAACTGCCGTTGGAGGGAGCTGGAACCCTGGAGAACGAGGGCAGATGGTGAGTAATCTCAATGTGGTTTTATGATAATAGATGATGGTAATTTCTTTGCTCTGTGAGAGTAGTAGAAAGATGGGTGAACGAGGATCCAATGGTCCCAGATTAATAAGGTATGTCCACAGGGAGTCCAGTAGTGTTGGGCAATGGTAGGAAGGCCAAAAGAACAGCTGAGGTAATCCAGGAAGACACAGGAGGACGAGGAGTTTCACTGAGGAGTTCACAGAGAGGTCCAAGGTAGACGAGGAGGTCGGTTGAGGAGTCCAAAGGGAAGATGGTTCCGCGAGGAGGTCGAGGGAGCACAGGAGTACAACTGTAACACGAGAGAACCAGGATGAATATCTACATAGCACTAGAGGGCAAGGTTAACTAGCTAGGAGCTTACTACCAGAAGGCGTGTAATGCAACAGCATTGAACTGAGGTCACCAGTCACCCTTTATGCTCCTGCCTCTCATCAAGGAGGATGATCTCCAGGTGTGGCTGATTGGCACCGTCATGAGATCTGGAGCTGTGGAGAGAAAAGCTGAACTCCTACATCTTCCTGTGTTTCGTCCTATTTTGAAGTCTGTTTTGTCTAATTGGTGCACTCACCTCAGCGAGATTTGGTGCAAACTTTACAAGATAATTCAATATGCCAAAGATTGTCTCCAGTTCTGCCTCATTTTCTGGCGGAGGCATGCTATGTATTGCTTTCATCTTCATACGATCTGGCGCAAGTCCATTTGCAGCAAACTTGTGTCCAAAGTAATTTACTTCATTGACATAGATGCAACTCTTTTTGCAGATGATGTGGTCCTATTGGCTTCATCAGGTTGTGATCTACAGCTTTCGCTGGAGCAGTTCGCAGCCAAGTGTGACGCGGCCGGGATGAGGAACAGTTCCTCCAAATCTGAGGCTATGGTCTTGAGCCAGAAAATGGTAGGGTCCCTTCTCTGGGTCGGGGAGGAGGTCCTACCCCAAGTGCAGGAGTTTAAGTATCTCGGGGTCTTGTTCACAAATGAGAGGAAAATGGAGCGAGGTATTGATAGGTGGATATGTGAGGCATCTGCAGTGAAGTGGGAGCTGTATCGGTCTGTCATGGTGAAGAGAGAGCTGAGTCAAAAGGCGAAGCTCTCAATTTACCGATCGATCTACGCTCCTACCCTCATCTATGGTCATGAGCTTTGGGTTGTGACTAAAAGAACAAGATCTCGGATAGAAGTGGCCGAAATGAGTTTTCTTTGCAGGGTGTCTGGGCTCTCCCTTAGAGATAGGGTGAGAAGCTCGGTCATCCGGGAGGGGCTCAGAGTAGAGCCGTTGCTTCTCCACGTCAAGAAGAGCCAGTTGAGGTGGCTCGGGCATCTGGTTAGGATGCCTCCTGGACGCCTCCCTGGTGAGGTGTTCTGGACACTTCCCACCAGGAGGAGACCCAGAGGAAGACCCAGGACACGCTGGAGGGAGTATGTTTCTTGGCTGACCTGGGAACACCTTGGGATTCCCCCGAAGGAGCTGGCCCAAGTGGCTGGGGAGAAGGAAGTCTGGGCCTCCCTACTTAGGCTGCTACCCCCGCGATCCGACCCCTGATAAGCGGAAGAAAATGGATGGATGGACAGACATAGATGCAACACTTGTCTCAGTTGAGCTTTAGATCTTTTTTTTTTTTTTGTTCGGCTGAGCATGGCTTTGAGGTTGCGATTGTGCCCCTCTTTTATTTTCCTAAACACAATGATGTCATCCATGATATAAATCACACCTTCCAGGTCCTCATATGTATCCTCTTTTGGAATTCATCTTGGGCAGATACGATGCCAAAAGGAAGCCTAAGGAAAGTATATCTGCCAAAGATTATATTGAACATAGTGAGCAGAGTGACTCTTCATTGAGTTTGATGGCCCAATAGTCAGATCTAGTATGCTAAAATACTTTGCTCCATTCAGCTTGTATGTTATGTCATCAGGTATTGGAAGGGGATAATGTGGCCTCATTATAGATTTTGTTCATTCAGACTTTATTTATTCAGGTCAGTCTCATTGAACCTCGAGGACTCATTTACAAGAAAGAGCTGTTTTAAACAAAGAGCACAGATGAAGTACAGACAGCAATAGATAGTCATAAAAAGCATGTAAAATGAAAAGTAAATGGAAGAAATTATGTAAAAGTGAATTAAAAACAGCAACATTATAAAGCTATATAAAATACTAAAAACAGTAACGTGTCTGCAATGGTTTTAATTTGTTCAGACCTTTTGGGTCTAAACAAATACGAAGCTTGTTTGTTTTTGGTTTCTCACAGATAACGTGTGCATTCACCCATTGGGTTGGCTCTGTTACTTTGCATATTATTCCATGTTTTTCTGTTTTCCAGCTCCTTCTCTCAGAGCAAAGGGCACTCTCCTTGGGGGACAAACTACTGGTGCTATACTGGGGTTTATTCTGAAACTGCACTCACCCTGAAATGTAGCAATGCCTTTGAAAATGTCAGAGTACTCACTCAATATGTCATTTGGCTGGTTGGTTGTCTCTTTGTTGCTTGCAGTGGAGATTTCATACACAACTTTTACGAGCCCAAGGGCAAGCTTTGTAGCCCAGATTTGGTGGGTTATTGCAGTTCATGATGTGGAAGCTCTGTGCTGTTGTTTTGTCTTTGTGTCTGCTGACAAGGATGCAGTAATCTATTATTTTCAGCTGATGTCCTCCATAGCCATATAACTTGTGCTTGTCTTTTAATGCTATGTGGCATGAGCTCCTTACAGTCTTTTGTGGGTATCACATTTGTTTGTACTCCTGTGTCTAGCTTAAATGTTAGTTTCACGTTGTCTTGTCCTAGTCATATTTCTGCATATGCACTGTCCTCGACCTCTTCTTCCGTCACTGTGATGGCGTCCACAAACAGCTTTGGGTGGAACTCTTACAGTTTCTCAACAGAGTGCACCTCTATGCACCTGTGAGGATTGTGCCCCCTTGTGGTGTGTTCTTAGTCCTGCTCTTCCTTGTAATCAGTCTCTATTTCCTACACCTGTTATGTGCCACAGGTGTTTGCACTTTATCTCGTCGGTGGTTAAATGGTAAATGGACTGTACTTATATAGTACCTTTCTATCTTATTTCAAGATATTCAAAGCAGTTTACACTATAATCCGTGCCTCATTTACCCATTCATACAGCACTCTACTAGATCTCTACAAAGCTAATTGAACAAATCATTCTAATGAGACTAATCAGTGCTTTAGATCACATTCATACACTGATGGGACACACATTATAAGGGGTTCAGTGTCTTGCCCAGGGACACTTCGACATGTGACTGCTGGTGGATTCGAACCCCCAACTCTCACATTGGAAGACGACTGCTCTAACCACTCAGCCACAGCCGCCCCTGATTGTGTATTTAAGTCTGCGTCTTAGTGTTTTTCATTGTCTGGGCATTGTCCTGTCAAGCTCCTGGTCCCTGTGTTCCCTCATGTCATCCATACATGTACACTTTGCTGCCTCGCCAGCCTCTTTATAAATTATTTCTTATTATTCTCCAAGTCTCCAGTCGCCTGCAAATGTGTTTGAAAAGCCTGAGTGTTTTAGGCTGACTGGTAACTCTAAATGGTCCCTAGGTGTGAGTGAGAGAGTGAATGACTGTTTGTCTTGTTTGTCTCTGCGGCTCTGTGATGGAATGGAGACCTGTCCAATGTGTTCCCTGCCTCTCGCACAGTGATGGCTGGACATGGACACCAGTGACCCCCGTGACTCGAAAAGGAAGAACTGGGTAAAGATAAAGAATGGATGGATGAATGGATAGAAAGAAAAAAAGCTTCACTAGTGTTCATGGAAAGAAGTGAGTATGTATTGCTTCTGTTCTCCAAGTCATCTGAGCTATTGGTTCTGCTCAGAAAAGTGCTTCAAAACATTCTTTATGATTATATTTAGGACATTTAATTCAAGGGACACATAGATAAAGTATTTATCTTCTTAGCTTCCTTATCGTATCTACAAATGGTGTTCCTATTGAGTTTGCGGATTCTTACAATACTTTGGAATTTTTTGTTGATGCACATCTCTCTTTTAACCCTCATGTCAAAAACTTGGTAAAGAAATTGAAAGTAAAATTGGGTTTCTTTTCGAAAAAAGATCTTGTCTAACGCTGAATGCTAGTAATGCCTTGTAGCTGCTACTTTCCTTCACTCCGTTGACTATGGTGACATTATTTACATGAATGCTCCTGCAAGCACCCAGTTTCAAATACCCAAACATAATTCAACCCACTCTGTCATCATGTGACCAGAAGTCTAACCTAAATGACCAATGAGGTCCTAGGTCCAACGAGGACTCTAGGACCATCCCCCAAGATAGACATGCATTCAGATCATTCCCTGTTATTACTGTATTTTGTGCTTCATGCGCAGACCTGTTCATTTGTTCAGCAATAATGGAAAATACATGGAGAATTTCTTATGACGCCGCTTTCATGTTAAAAGTGATTGGATTTCAAAGAGGAAAACACAGCTGCCGCCATAAGGTTTGCATCAATGTGTCAATGGTCAGGCAGCTGGAGACGCAAACAGTCAAGTATGGTACATATTTTAATAAAAGTTTTACAATTATTTCTGTGTGACATCTTTCTGTGTTGATAAATATGAGTTTATGTTCCCCCTCCTCCTTCCTCCTCATATGAGCCTTGCTGATGAGAATCATGTCAAATTTATTTAAAAAGTACATTTAAAGACTGCAGTTGTTATCAAAAGTGTTACCAATAAAAAAATCAATTGTGTTAATTTAATTAATATTTACCATGTTTAACCAGTACTATTTGACTTCCGGTCACATGACCTCGATAAGACTTATGGGTAATATTTACAAGTAAATATATTTTTAATAACTTGGTTTGCATAGTTGTTTGGCACTATTCTGTCCAGTGATTATGCTTAAATAGTTATTGTGTTTATTTTTTAGGTATAATGGTTGTAACCATTAGTCAGACAGTGAAACATCATGAAGACTTGTGACGATCATGCAGTTTGAGAACGTGCTTAAAGCAAGTAATAGCTGTGAACTGCCATCAAGTGGCTGGTTCTTGTCCTACAGCAAGAAATCTGTCCACTGCTGGAGCTGGGCAAACATTCATTTTGATAATGAATGGTGGATGTCCACGCCTTAATAACTGCAGCGTTTTATGTATGTACAAAATTATGATATATCTTATATTTTATAAGTGTGGCTTAGAGACAGGTGTGTTCTGTAGCCCGAGAATTATGGTGCATTCTGTGTAGAAGAGGAAGCCTGAAGAAGATTGTTAAATCATGTTTCTTCCAACTGAGGCGGCTGTCTAAACTGAAGCCCATATTGTCCAAAAATAACCTGGAGACAGTAATACATGCATTCATTACATCTAGGCTTGATTACTGCAATTCACTCCTGTTTGGTATCAGTCAGACCTCCATTGCACGACTACAATTGGTCCAGAATGCAGCAGCCCGCTTTTTAACCTATTACAGGCAAAAGAGAGTACATTACACCAGTTTTGGCCTCACTGCACTGGCTACCAGTTCACTTTCGAATCCAGTTCAAAATACTGATGTATGTCTACAAATCACTGAACAGTTTCGCCCCCCCCACTATCTCTCTGATCTGCTACAACCGTATGTCCCACCACGTTCCCTGAGGTCAGCGGACCAGTTGCTCCTCACAGTTCCAGGAACTCGTCTTAAGCGCAGATGTGACAGGGCCTTCTCTGTAGCAGGACCAAGACTTTGGAACGAGTTACCTCTGCTTGTCAGACAGGCCCCCTCCCTCTCTGTTTTCAAGTCCCGTTAAAAAACTCACTACTATTCAGTAGCTTTCAACACCAGATGATCTGTGTTGTGAACCTGTACGCTCCACACTGGTTAGTCGTCATTATCTACATCGTTTTTATGTCTATATTTCTGATTTACCTCATTTTGTATTTTGCTTTGTGTGTTACCTGTTGTTTTGTCTGTACAGCACTTTGGTTGGCCTTGTTGCTGTTTTAAGTGCTCTATAAATAAAGTGGTATGGTATGGTATGGTATGGTATGGTAAGATTGGGGACTGTAAGGTTGTGGCAGGGGAGAGCATGACCAGACAGCATCAGATGGTTGTGTGTAGAATGACTGTTGTTGTGAAGAAGAGAAAAAGAGTAAAATCAGAGAAGAGGACCAAATAGTGGAAGCTGAAGAAGGAAGAATGTTGTGAGCAATTCAGAGAGGAGCTGTTAAAGGCTCTGGATGGTAAGAAAGAGCTTCCAAATGACTGGACTACTACAGCAACAGTAATTAGACAGACAGGTAGGAAGGTACTTGGTGTGTCATCTGGACAAAAAAAATGGATGATAAGGAAACCTGGAGGTGGAATAGTGACATGATGGGAAGCTAGTCAAAGAAAGAGGTTAGCCAAGAAGAAACATGACAGTGAGAGGACTGAAGAGAGGAAACAGGAGATGGGATGTACAACAAAGAAGGAGGTAGTTAAGGCAAAGCAGAAGGTCCATGATGAGTTGTATGGGAGGCTGGACACTAAAGAGGGTGAGAAGGACTTGAACAGATTGGCGAGACAGAGGGATCAGGCTGGAAAGGATGTGCAGCAGGTTAGGCTTGTCAAAGATAGGAATGGCAATGTTCTAACAAGTGAGGAGTGTGATGGGAAGATGGAAGGAGTACTTTGAGGAGCTAATGAATGAAGAGAATGAAAGAGAAAGAAGCGTAGAGGTCATAAAATCTGTGGACCAGGAAGGGGAAAAGATTAGTGAGGGTGAAGTCCAGAAAGCTCTGAAAAGAATGAAGATGGGGAAGGCAGAAGGACCTGATGACATACCAGTGGAGGTTTAGAAATGTCTTGGAGAGATGGCAGTGAGATTTTTTTTTTACCCAAATATTCAATGGCATATTTGAGGGAATAGAGAAGAAGTGTGTAGATGTCCATTTTTAAGAACAACGGTGATGTACAGAGTCGTAGCAACTACAGGGAAATTAAATTGATGAGTCACACAATGAAGATCTGGGAGAGAGTTGTCAAAGCTAGACTTAGATGAAAGGTGACTATCTGGGAGCAGCAGTATGGTTTCATGCCAAGAAAGAGCACCACAGACGCCATCTTTGCTTTGAGGATGCTGATAAAGAAGTACAGAGAGGGTCAGAAAGAACTCCATTGTGTCTTTGTGGATTTTGAAAAAGCATTTGACAGGGTGCCGAGGGAGGAGGTGTGGTATTGTATGAGGAAATCTGGAGTAGAAGAGAAGTATGTTAGACTGGTACAGTACATGTATGAGGACAGCAGGACAGTGGTGAGATGTGCTATAGGAGTGACAGAGAGCTTCAAGGTGGAGGTGCCAGAGATTTTGTTTTACTTGTTAAATGGAGTAGGACAATACTATAACTTTATTTGTTTGTGCCTTACATTTTATTCAGAAATAACTCTGTAGGAACTTCTTTAGTTGGTTTTGGTTCGTCAGGAGTGTTTCTGTTTTCACAGCTCCATTTGTGAGTTTGCACTGCTGTCTCTATCATATGAAGATGGGGGCGTCCGCTGTGGTGGTGGTGTTGGGGGGGGGGGGGGGTGTCTCTTTGGTTTGATGTTTCGTTATTTCTTTAATTTTGGCATTATATTCACTATTCATTATATTCAGCTTCACTGAAGGTTCTTAATGATGTTGTTGAAGCACTGGATGCTAAGGATTACTGTGCTGCACTTTTCTTAGACCTGTCTAAAGCTTTTGACACTGTGGATCATAACATCTTGTGCCATAAACTCTCAGAAATCGGTTTCTCAGAACACACTATTGGTTGGTTCTCTAACTATCTTTCAGACCGGAGGCAATGTGTTCAACATAATGGTACTTCCTCCAGTTATTTAACAAACAATGATGTACCACAAGGCTCAGTCTTAGGACCCACCCTCTTTACAATCTACATACATAATGTAGGTAAAAACATCCCTAATGCATCCATACATTTCTATGCTGACGACACAGTTGTTTATTGTCGAGCTAAAACTGTTGCTAAGGCTTTCCAGCTTTTGAAAACTGCATTCAACATCATCCAGACTGATTTGTTTTGCCTCAAACTTGTCCTAAATGCCGACAAAACCAAAGGGATGCTTTTTTCAAATAGGAAGTTGGTCCCAGCAGTTCTTCCTCCGATTTTATCCTCAAATGGTGTCCCCATTGAGTTTGTTGATTCCTATAAATATTTGGGTATCTTGGTCGACTCACATCTCTCTTTTAAGCTCCATGTGGAAAACTTGGTAAAGAAACTGAAAGTTAAACTGGGTTTCTTTTTCAGAAACAGATCCTGTCTAACCCTGAATGCTAGAAAACGCCTTGTATCTGTGACTTTCCTTCCCTCAATTGATTATGGTGATATTATTTACATGAATGCTCCTACAAGAACCCTGCAGATGTTGGATGCTGTCTATCATGGTGCACTAAGATTCATAACTGGCTGTGATTATCGTACCCACCACTGCACACTGTATTCACTGGTTAACTGGACATCATAAACTTCACGCAGACTCTCTCACTGGTACATTTTCATCTTTAAATCACTTCTTGGTCTGTTGCCTTCATACATCTCCTCCTACATGTCTCTGCGTGAGTGCAGCTACAGCGTGCGCTCTCAGGACATTATTACCTGCAGTGTTCCCTCAATGAGGACTGAACTAGGCAAAAGGGCCTTTTCCTATTCCGCTCCTGTTTCCTGGAACATCTTACAAAAAGATTTGAAGCTCTCGACCTTGACCTCTCTAAGTGTCTTTAAGAATCTGTTGGACTCCTGGCAGGGACCAATGCTGACATGTTCCGGTTTTTAGTTTTCTACATTTGTCTTGGAATCTAGCTGTTTTTTGTTTTGTTACCTTTTCCTTTTAGCCATCCTATTTGTTAAAAACAAACAAACAAAAAAACTGTATTATGCTTTTTTATAACTGTTTATTGTTGTTGCTGTTGTCCATTGTTGTCATCTTTCTGTGTTGAAATCAGGTCTCTCTTATAAATGAGTCCTCGAGGCTCAGTGGGATTTACCTGTATAAATAAAGGTTGATTGATATTTTTGTTGTTGTTTCGATTTGTGTGGATGTGTGAATGTATCCTTTTTTATTTTTATTTTCTCGTGGGGGGGAAGTTAAAAAAAAAGTTTAAACAAAAACTTTTTTTTTCCCTTAGTAGTTTACACTGACCAGTATTCCAGGTCAAAACTTAATAGATTTTAGTGGTATTAGATTTCTAACTTGGAATGTAAAGGGTATGAATAGTCCCATACGATCTAAAATATTTTTACATCTAAAATGTCAGAGAGTTGATTTAATGTTTTTACAAGAGATACATTTACAAGATAAGGGACCATGTTAAACTCAGATGTCCATGGGTGGGATATATACTGTATGCTCCTTGTTTTGATAACCCAGGATTCACTGATAAATTCTTGAATAGTCTCCCTTTTCTTGACACTCACCTTTTGATCCTGGCTGGAGATTTAAATTGTGTTATTAGTTGCAGGTTAGACCGCTCAAACCCCCGGGCGCTAACCCAGTCTTCTATGTCCAGGTCTATTTCAGACTTTATGATCCAGAATGAATTTGTGGATCCTTAGAGGTTGTTTAACCCTACTGCCAAAGCCTATTTTTTCTTCTCTCTGGTACATCAATACTTTTTACATATTGATTATTTTTTTTGAGGATGGTTCTCTCATTTCAAAAGTATTGTCATCTGAATATCATCTAATGGTTATTTCTGATCATGCACCACTTATACCCTTTTTCCATAGGGACGGCTCAGAACAGGTTGACTCAGCTCAGGTCGGCTTAGCTCGTTTCAGTTTGGTACATGTTACTTTTCCGTGTATACTTCAGTACTGCTTCTAGCGAGCGTGTCCAGAATCCAACTCGCCTTACCAGCTGGTGGCGATAGTGCTCCATCCATCCATCCATCCATTTTCTTTACCCGCTTATTCCATTTTGGGTCACGGGGGTCGCTGGTGCCCATGTCCAGCAATCACTGTGCGAGGGGCGGGGTACACCCTGGATGGGTCGCAAGTCCATCACAGGGCCACATAGAGACAAACAACCATTCACTCTCTCACTCACACCTAGGGACAATTTAGAGTTACCAATCAGCCTGAGGGTAAAGTATGTACTGGTAAATGCCGATTAAATAAGGTTTAATAATATGCTGTATGTGTGTTTCAGATGATTTTCCAACAAAATAATTGCAGCAGACCTACAGTCTGTTTACGTCCAGCTCTGGAGTGACTAATGTGTGCCATTAAAGATGACAGTGGCTGTTACCTTCCCTGCCCTAAACCATTGATGTATCATTTAGTATAGATGTTGACAATAAAGATGTATTAAAAATATCTTGACTTTTTTATGAGACTTTACTTTTGTTATTTATCAAACACTGTGGATGTATGGATGTATGTATGGATGAATATATATTAATAAAAATGGCCTGAAGAGTTAAAATAACAACATCATTTAAATTTTATGTTTTCAGGCCAAGTTAACCATCTTTTAAAGACTGACTAGTTGTTTTATTTTGTGAATAAAATAAAATAAAACAGTATTTTATGCAGTTAAATACGGTGGTTGTTTTTTCACCTAAGGGTCATGTATGGTCATAAAGTTAGCGGACAACAGAAGGGTTAACCTGGAAGCTTCAAAATTTGTCCAGCTAAAACATAATTCATGTCAGATTATTACTGTTACACATGGACTGGATAAAATCTGGATTTAGCTCATAAGCATGACTTAAACTTGAAACAGGTTTCATATACAGGGTGAGAATTTATTTTGAAGTTTCTGGTAAATTAAAAAGAATACAGATTATTAAAATGATCAAAT
>NC_056509.1:20546710-20552873 GCF_014905685.2 Nematolebias whitei
GCTGTTCAGTGTCAGGAGGGCTGTGATCAGTCTTACATCGGGGAAACTAAACAGCCACTGGCCAAAAGGATGGCCCAGCACAGAAGATCAACATCATCAGGCCAGGACTCTGCGGTCTACACTCATCTCCAGGCCAGCGGTCACTCTTTCAGGGATGAAGATGTTCACATCCTGGACAGAGAGGAACGATGGTTTGAGAGAGGAGTAAAGGAGGCCATCTTTGTGAAAAGAAATTGTCCATCATTAAACAGGGGTGGAGGCCTCGGGGTTCAACTGTCCCCCTCTTACAATGCGGTGATTGCTAGTATCACTCAGCCCTCTGTGAACAGTAAACAGCCATCAGTGTGCTAATGATCCATTGTTAGGCTGATGGTCCTTCTTGAGCATGTGATCAGTTGGTTTTGGTTGTCAGCAACAAAACTGGTTGATCCACTCTGAGAAGGTGCTATTTAAGAGACTGAGCTGAATACAGCACCTCAGACTGAGGAAGTCTCTCGGACGAGAGACGAAACGTTTCTACATTTTTTTGCCTTTTTTTTTTTTTTTTAATGTCCAGAGGACCAGATTGAACTTTTTTGGATACAGTATGTAGTT
The DNA here is from genome assembly GCF_014905685.2 of Nematolebias whitei. NCBI lineage: Eukaryota > Metazoa > Chordata > Actinopteri > Cyprinodontiformes > Rivulidae > Nematolebias > Nematolebias whitei. The sequence goes on from NC_056509.1 coordinate 20,547,305, forward strand.
TTTTTTCTTGTATACAGAATGTTTTTTTTTATTTTAGCTTTGCTTTAAAGTTTAATTGTTGTTTTATGATTTGTAAATCTGTAGGTTAGAATAAAGTTGAACTAAAGGCTGTAGCTCTTCTTTAAACTTATTTGAGGGAAATATTCCAGAGAGATCCTACAATTTTGTGTATTTTTGATTTTTCAGCAGCGTTAACTTTAACAAATTATTTAATAAAGTAATTAAAGATAAAACAGGAGTTCCTGATTAAGCCGGCACCGTTTATTTATTTCTTTAATATTCACTAATTAAAAAACATTATTTTTTTAATAAATAAAATGTTTTTAAAAATCGTTTCCACCCTCTGTCTCAGACCCTTCCCGGTCCACCCCTGTCTGCCAGGGCTCAGGGTCTTGGGGTCTCGGGGTCCGGCCTTTGGGAGCAGGCGAGGCTTGGGGTCCGGCCTCACGCGTTTCTTCGGGTCGGCAGCTCGTATGATACTTCGCGGTGACTAGCTCGCTATGAATTTTGTCGTCGTAACCAAACACAAAAAACACCTGGACTTCAGCATTAGACCACTGTGATGTCATGATTGTTTTTAAAATCTTAAAAATAGGCCAACCACTGAGTTCGAATAATTGCAAATGGCGGATAGGTTGTTTTGAAAAGTTTATTAAAGAACCAGTGACTCCGCCCCCTGACCAATCAGTGACAGTGTTCTGACATGACGTTTTGGTGCCAGTTCGGCCCGGATGGAACCCCAGAGAAATGGGTCCTGAAAAAGGGACTGGTTTCATGAAAAATTACTAGTGGGAAAAGCCTTGGAACCGTACCGAACCAAGTCGAAACGTGCTGAAGAGGAGCTATGGAAAAGGGGTTTTAGTGTTGATATCAAACTAACAACCCAGCCTTCTGTTTCCTCACCGTGGAAGTTCAACGCCTTGCTGCTCTCAGATGAGGCATTTATTGCTGATATCAAATCCATAATCGATGAATATATAGCCTTAATGAAAATGACACCGTTACATGATTGTTACTGTCGGAATCTCTTAAAGCATATCTACGTGGACAGATAATGTTTTTCTCTGTTCATTCCAGCAGAGATCGTAAAGCCAAACTTCAAAATGTAACTAGAAAAATGTTTGACATAGATGGACGGATAGTGACTAATCCAACTCCTGACTTGCATAAAAAACAACTTGACCTGTAGACTGGATTTGATTTGCTCTCTACAGCAGAGGCTGAGCGCCTCCTACTCCATTCACACGGAACTTATTATGAACACGGTGATAAGCAGTGTAGCCTCTTAGCTCATCAGTTAAAGCATCAGGCTCCTTCTCAATTAATAACTCAAATTAAGGACACAGCAGACAACTTGGTTTCTGACCCAAAAGATGTGAATGAAGTGTTTAAAAACATTACTCCTCTATATATAAATCTGAATCCACAGCTGATGCCTCTGAATTGGCTCTTTTCTTAAAGATCTTATAGTGCCCACTGTTGATCCTGTCCTGGCAAAGGGAATTGGATGCACCCCTTCAATTGGAAGAAATCGTGAGCGCAAATAAAACTATGCACAATGGTAAGGCACCGAGACCAGATGGGGTTTTAGTTGAATTTTTAAAAACATTTATAAACAAATTAGCCCCGCTGCTCCTTTCAATGTATGTAATAATGTAATCTATTGAACATAGCTCATTGTCCTCTACAATGTCACAGGCACTCATCACTGTCCTTCTAAAGAACGATGAAGACCCTACATTCTGTACCTCATGTAGATCTATTTCACTTCTTAATGCAGATGTTAAAGTCTTAGCCAAAGTTTTAGCAACTTGCCTTGAAAAGATTCTTCCTTCTATTATTTCAGAGGAACAGAACGGTTTTATTCAAGGTCGCTAGTTGTTTTTTAATGTCCGTACGCTTTTGAATGTGATTTTAACCCAGCACTCTACCGTTAGTCCAGAAGTTATTCAGTGGTGGGATGTAAATAAGTACAAATAATTTGTTACAGTACTTAAGTACATTTTTCATGTATCTGCACTTTACTTAAGTAGAGTTAAATGTGGGTACTTGATACTTTTACTCGACTACATTTTACATCAAGTATCTGTACTTTCTACTACTTCTATAATGTGTTGTGTTACAAGTTCCATTTGTCCATTCATCTACACATTCATGTTGTGGCTTTTTGATTTGTTTGTTACTTTGAAAGTAACCAATGGTGTGAGGGGAGTTGGTCCATTGAATCACTGCAAAGTGGGCAGGTAACATTAGGCCCACCTTCAAGAAGAGCAGGACCAATGACATATATTCTAGTATATATGTCACTGAGCTGGGTGCACCCACAGCACCACTAACACACCCAAAATATATTCCACTGCAAGAGAGTCATCCAGAAGATATGCTCCACCCATGGCCTTATCGAAAGATTATTGAAAGGCTCACTACAGCAGGAAAGCTTCTCTCTCCCAAAAGAGTCAGATTGGACTCCAAGATCTTTGAAAACCAACTTCTTCTGAACTTGATCAAGAAATTCTTGCTGCAATATTAAAATGTGTCAGTTCATGGATGTTAGGAGACAAGAGATGTCTCCAAATGGCTCAACACTCAGGTTCAAGTTTTAAAAATCGTGTCAGGAAGTTAAAATATTGTTCACTATTGATCCATTACATGGTTGACTAGACAGTATTTAACTAGAGTTGATGACAAATTGGAGTTGAAATATCAGTTGAAATGATCAGAGCCTGTTCCTTTGTTAGTTGTATCTAATGCTCCTTTTTTCAGGCAGACAACTTTTACTTAAATGTGTTTACTGCAGTTAAAATGACACATTGGTTTTGTGTTAAATAAAAACTTTCAAAGGTATAATCATTCCTCTTTCTTATTTTGATTAATGGCATTTAACTCTGCAGGTCATCCCTGAAATTCTGACGCACAGAATCACAAGTCCAAGTGTGAACTGTGTCACAGAGTAAACACAATAAAAAGATGTATTATCTGCAGCATTGTTCATTAAAATGACTCAACACTATTAATGTATTACAGAAAATATACATACGGTAAGCAGACTTAAAGATATGTAGACCTTTGCATTCGGTAATACATTCAGCATGTTAGGGTTTGTGGTCGGAGCGAACCCAGAGTGCAGAACAGGGACTCAACTCGGCAGATATACAAAAATAGGTCTTTAATGATAAATGAAAAGTACAAAATAAACGAGCTGACGGGGCAGCAAAACTTACATAAACAAGGAAGGAGGCACGAGGAACTCAGGAGACACGGGGAACTCGAGGGACCAGGAAGACAAGGAGAGACTCGGGAGACCCAAGGAAGCGTACCCAACGAAGAACGACCCGACAAAGGACAAGACAGAATAGGACTGCTTAAATACTGGGAGAAGACGAGACATGATGACAAACAGCTGGGACGAGACACAGGTGGCAACAATGGAGACTAATGAGGAGCACGAGGGAAACAGACAAACCCGGCCACAGAAAAGACACATCCTTACACAGCAAGTACTTTTACTTTTAATACTTTAAGTATTTTAAAAGCAAGTACTTATTTAATTTTACTTAAGTAAAAATGTTAATGTGGTACTTCTACTTTTACTAGAGTACATTTTTGTCTGTTTATTTGTACTTTTACTTAAGTACAGTGTTTGAGTACTTTCTCCACCACTGGTTATCTTACTTGACACTGAGAAAGCTTTTGACTGTGTGGAATGGAATTATCTCTGCTGTCTTATGTAAATTTGGTTTCAATGATGGAGTTATTTCATGGATTTGACTGTTGTACTATTCACCCCAGGCCAGTATCCATACAAATAAAAATTCCTCTAGTTATTTACATTATCACGTGGTACAAGATAGGGATGTTCTTTGTCTCTCTTACTTTTTGCTGTTGTTATTGAACGCTTGTCAATAACTTTACGAACCTTCCCATGCTTTCATGGTATTTCTTGGTCAGGTCTTGACTTAAAACTATCTTTATATGCAGATGACCTGCTTTCATATGTTTCTGATCCGTTGCGTAGTATACCACCAATTGTATCCTTGTTTAAAAGTTTGGCTTCTTTTCAGGATGTAAAATAAATCTTCTTAAAAGTGAAATTTTCCCCATAAATTCCTTAAGTTGTAACAAACGATCTGATATTCCCTTTAGGCTCAGCCCAAGATTGAAATATTTGGGAGTTAATGTGACCCGTACTCTGTCTTCTTTATATTCATCCAAATTTTCTCCTTTGATTGCTCAGATTAAATTAGATCTTCAGAGAAGTAATTCTTTGCCTGTCTCTAATTGGTCGGATTAATATTATTAAGATGAATATTTTGCCTAAAGCTTTTTTGTTTTTAAGTTGAATCGGACTATTACCCAGTATGTCATTCTTGTGGGAAGGGAAGCATCCCAGGGTGAAGAGATCACTGTTACAGAGACTGACATTTGATGGTGGGCTTGCTTTGCCTAATTTTTTATGTTATTGGTCTTCTCACATTCACAAATTGACCTACTGGCTTCAATCACAAGAATTGTTATGGTGTAAACTAGAACGCTTGTCATGCATCTCCTCTTCTTTAGAAGCTTTGTTGTCCTCTCCTCTTCCAATAAAACTCTTTTGTTTCTCGAAAAACCCTGTAGAGTAGTCCAGTCTTAAGACTTGGTCACAGTACAGGAGTCATTTTAAGTTTGTGTCTGCATCAGTGACTATGCCTACCATACAGAATCATCTATTTCCTCCTGATATTATTGATGGTCTTATGTACAGTGGAAACACCATGGCATTAACACTTTTAAAGATCTATATAAGGATGGCACTTTCTCCAGATTTTCTGAGCTGTGTTTGGAAACAAATCTTCCAGTGAATCATTTATTTTGTTATTTTCTAGTGCGGCATTGCACTTCTGCACTCCCCCCCCCCCCCCTTCCCTTCTCTTCTAAGTATCCAGCCATGGGAGGAACTATGGTCACTTAAACCCGATAAGAAATCAATTATATCCTTAATATATAAACAATTTATGGATTTGGACATATTCAGTAGCTAAATTAGGAGAGCTTGAGAACAGGAGTTAGGCATAACTATTTCAGATCAACAGTGGGAGAACTCAGTATCCAATGTTTGTTACAGTACCCCCTGTGCCAGTTACTGTACTAACTGACCGTACTCACACTAAAATATTAGCCTTTACATCACTTTTAGCCAGGCGTTGTATTCTACTCCTTTGGAAATCTTCTTAGACTCTTCTATTCTCAAATTGTACGCATCCTTTAAGATTGTCTATTACTGTCTTTGTTGTCCACTGTTGTTACCACGCTTTGTTAAAATCAGGTCTCTCTTGTAAATGAGTCTCCGAGGTTCAACGGGATTAACCTGTATAATTAAAGGTTAAATAATAAAAAAAATACATCTTCCATTTCTTCGTGTTTTTGAGATGTTATGTCATTTCTTAAATTGGAAAAAAAAAGTCTGTCTTAGAACAAAGGGCAACTATGGAAAATTTGATCAGACATGGGGTTCTTTCATGAGCTATTGCAAATCACTGAACATCCTACCATCTGACTGATACAATCACCCCCTCCATCCCTTTTATAT
>NC_056509.1:20552973-20557848 GCF_014905685.2 Nematolebias whitei
GCTCAATAATCCAGGTAGAAAAATCTAAAAAAGTTAAATCAGGTCCTCTGGACATTCAAAAAAAAAGAAAAAAAAACTGTTGTTGTTTTGCTTTGTTTTCTTTTTTTGAATGTCCAGAGGACCAGATTTAACTTTTTTAGACTTACTGTGTATAGGTAAAAAAAAAAAAAAAATAGACAGATATGCAAGGAAAACTGATTACTGTACATTATGTTTGTAAATGAATGCTGTGTACTTGCACCCTTCATTATACAGATTAAAAAAATACACCAGGGGGCTACCAGTGTGTGTGTCCCCCCCCACACACACATTACAAATGTTTCTGACACCATTGCTGCTACTATTTTATTTGTTTTACTACTCTAAGGAAACGTGTGTGTGAAATGTGCACATTCCTGCTGCTACATTTGATTTTTATTGTTTAAACATGAATAAATATGTAAAACATAAATGAAACCGCAACTGTCCCCGTTCCTTAATTTCATCTTGAGAACGTTTTATTATTTTTTTGTCTCCGAGCTGGAAATGTACCCAGATTTAATTTCAGAAATCCAGTGACCTGAGCTAACAGGTAGCAGAAAGTTAAGCTAGAAGCTGACTGTTGGCAGGGTTTAATAAAGAATATATTTACGTCATCTTAACCTACTCAAAAACAACATGTTCGTAACAGTTCCAGCTAACAGTCATTTAAAATTTCTACATACAACTCTTTTGCATCAGGTGGGTTTTTTTGAACACCAAAGACAATTTGTGTCCGAACAGACCATGTTAAGGTCATTTAGTCTGAATAAACATGTGAGGCCTAAATTACACAATGTAAAAGTTAATCACATAGCAGTAACTTGAGAGGCTGTACAAAGTACAAAAGGCAGAAATGTACTTAATGTATTTTTCAGTAGCAGTTTTCTTGACTCCACTTTGAAAATTTCTCCCTGGATCTCAAAACTGAGATTGCTCTGACTGCTGTGTACTGCTAATAAAATACTCACTCATAAGTACTTCACATGAGGTTCAAACTCAAGGCCCTGTTTTTATTCATCTTTTTTCTGAGTGGAGTGAGACAAAGGGAGTTTCAGAAACCACGTTTTACATTTGCAAGAAGCAGAACAGGTGGTGAAATGACAATCTGCAACAGGATCCCAAAAGACAAAGGCAGTCAGAGACAAAGCATGAGGACAAACTGAGTTTACAAAAAAACAAAGCCTTTCCAAAACAAAACTTAAAAAAATTCAAGCAATTACAGAACCAAAACTCATGACCACATCACTTTCAAATGTGATATTTTGAACATGCTTTTCCAAAGTGGTTTCCTCTATACACAGTGATTCAACATTTTAAAAATGTCAGTGTGTTCTAATTAAAAAGCAACATTTCTGTGTATGAAAAGTCGCCACAGTACCTAACTCTGTCAGATAAACACTCTGGCTCCACACATAATAACCGCTACCTTTAAAGGTCAGATTTAAAAGTCAGATTTGTTACTGAATACTAGATTCCACTTAACAAGATAACATTTATCAAGAGATGCTTGAGCTTAAAAATTATCTTTGTCTATAACAAAGTGAACGTCATTGTCTAAGTGCTTTTTATGGTTAAGTGTATTTTCATTGTCAGCAATTGGCTTTCGCCTGATGGAAATTAATAACACAGATGAATTGGTTATTAGCTAATCAGATCAGTGAGGGTACCCCCTCTGACAGCTCATTAGAGGGTTCTTGACCTAAATGAACAAGTGAACAATGAGGAGGACCTCTCTTGTTAAATATCTAGTCCTCCTGTGTTTGCCGAATGATTAGTCCGTTTCTGTGGCAAAGAAAATTGGCGACAATGAAGCAGCAATGAAATGAGGAATCATTAGCTTCTTTTATCTGACTGCTGCACAGTTTCTGACATCCAGGAGTAATAATGGTCTGTCGGATTTCACAGTGATGGGTTTTTAGGTAAAGACTGAACAGTGAAAGTAGTATTTCTGTATTAGAAGAGAACAAAATGGGTCAGTTTGGTGATTAAAACATTACCTTGGATATGTAAAGATAATGGATGTTTCTTTGGTCTTTTCCACTTCATTCGGTTTACACTTTGCACTTTACAGTTCTGGTTAACCTTTATGGCTCGTTTTTGTAACTGTTCCTGGCTTGGTTTGATGCAATAGAGTTAAGGGAATTATTCGTCCATTAGAATATAATTCACCACCAAATGGATCCATTTGTGTAAAAAAAAAAAAAAAATAATACAGATAAGCTACAACACTAAAACCACCTGTTTGGGTGGTGTTCAAATCTATACCAATCTTCAGCTGCATGTTTTGTGTTAAAGTATTATCTACACAGCCAAAAACCAGAAATGTCTGCTGGAAAACAGATTTTTTTTTGAGGAAAGTGAGGTCTACCAAGTGAGTTTTATCTTTGGTCTCATGTTACTTTAGGATTATGCTTTACTTGTTCTAAATACATTTGGTAAGGTTCAGGAAGAAAAAGGTAGAAATCTGTGATTGCAGCATTGAATAATTTAGGTGGTTTCTACATTTTCAGGTTTGGATCCAAAAAATACCACTAGAACAGAGTTCTTGTCCAATATTTTGCTGGTTCAAGTGTACAAGCGGTGCTAAGAAGTTCCCAAAAATCAACAACAGCAAGGAAAGGAAATAACGCCAGCACAAACAATATACTGTAAATAATTAAAGTATTTTCATTCATATATGGCTGCTGTTTTATATATCAGAGTCAGGGATTCCTTATTGTCATTCGCACCTCATGTGTTACATGTGGTGGAGCGAAATTATGTACACAAGGTCCCAGTTACATCCAACAATAAAATGTAAAAGAAAAACAGTAATAACATCTAAGATATGAACTAAGAAAAACATCAACTAAAATACACCACGCACTAATAGCATAAAAACATTACGTCAAACATCAGCACAAACATGAACATGAGTCTGTGTGAGCAGATGAGCACGCATGAACACATCAACATTGAAACAGATCATCAGCAACATGAAACAGATCAGCAGCAACATGATGTGATTTTTTTTTCACAATGATTATTCTAGTTAGAGATTCATGAGTCTAACAACCTCAGGGTAGAAGCTGTTCCTCAGTCTAATGGTTCTACACTTAATGCTCGGGGCAAAAATGTGTGTGTGCTGGGTGAGTGGGGTCCTTCATGATGCAGGTGGCTCTCTTCCTGCATCTAGAGGTGTAGACGTCTGTGATGGTGGGGAGGCTGATTCCGACAGACTTCTGTGCAGCCTTCACCACTCTCTGTAAAGCTTTTCTTTCTGCTGCTGTGCAGCCTCCATGCCACACGTTGATGCTCGAGCACAGGATGCTCTCCACTGCACACCTGTAGAAGGAGGTGAGGACTGAGCTTCCCAGACCAGCTCGTCTCTGCTGCCTGAAGAAGTAGAGTCTCTGATGAGCTTTCTTGATCAGGCTGGTGGTGTTGTTGCTCCAGCTGAGGTTGTCATTCATGTGTACACCCAAGTCCTTGTAGCTGGAGACCACTTCCACCGCAGATCCTCTTATGTTCAGGGGGGTGTAGATGTGTTTGTTCCTTCTGAAGTCCACAATCATCTCCTTTGTCTTCTTCACATTGATGTGAAAGTTATTCTCTTTGCACCAGCTCTCCAGGTGTTCCATCTCCTGCCGGTAGCTGGACTCATCATTGTTTGTGATGCATCCCACCACCGCTGTATCATATGCAAACTTTACAATGTGACAGCCTGGATGGGTAGCTGCACAATCATACGTGAGCAGAGTAAACAGGAGGGGGCTCAACACACATCCCTGAGGAGAGCCAGTGCTGAGGGTTATGTTGGAGGAGGATAAGTTGTGGATCCTCACTAACTGTGGTCTGTTTGTTAAAAAGTCTAGTACCCAGTTGCAAATGGAGGGGCTTAGTCCTAGTGTGGATAGTTTGTCCATCAGGGTTTGGGGGATCATGGTGTTGAAGGCAGATGTGAAGTCCACAAAGAGCATACGGACGTAAGAGTTTTTCTGCTCCAGGTGGTTGAGCGCAGTGTGGACCACAGAGGAGAAGGCATCCTCTGTTGATCGGTTCTCATAGTATGCGTACTGATGAGGGTCCTCGTTGATGTTGATGGTTGTTTTGATGTGAGTCATAACCAGTTTTTCGAAGCATTTAGCGACTATCCAGGTGAGGGCCACTGGCCGATAGTCATTCAGACCAGTCACTGTAGAGCTTTTTGGGACTGGGATGATGGTGGCAGTCTTCAGGTAGGTGAGAACTGTCTCCAGGGTAAGTGAGGTGTTAAAGATGTCTGCCAGCACCTCACAGAGCTGATCAGTACATTCTTTCAACACTTTACCGGGGATGTTGTCTGGGCCAGTTGCCTTGTGCGGATTAATCCTCATGAAAGTACTCCTTACTTCGGCTGAGGTCACACTGTGATGCTCTTCATCCGGTGGTGAGGTGAGTCTGGTGCTGGGTGGTCTATTTGGGTCTTCAAAGCGTGCATAGAACTTGTTGAGGGCATCAGGCAGGGATGGGTCTTTGGGGCATTCTTTGCTCCTTCCTTTATAATCTGTTATGCACTTAATGCCCCTCCACATGCTCCGAGGTTCATGTGAGGTGAATTGACCTTTGATTCTCTGTGCATATGTGGCCTTGGCCTTCTTAATTCCAGCAATCAGCGCTTTCCTTGTCCTACTCAGCTCTTCTTGAGCTTCCAGACCTGAAGGCAGTGTTCCTGGCTTCCAGCAGGGTGCACACCTCTGTATTCAGCCAAGGTTTTCTGTTTGGGTAGCTTTTAACATTTTGATTGTTGAGACAGTGTCATTACATTTACTAATGTAACTCAGAACTGAGGATGCGTATTGGTCCAGATCTGCATATATACATGTATACATGTAT
>NC_056509.1:20557948-20567779 GCF_014905685.2 Nematolebias whitei
CCCCACACACACTTTTTACAAGCAAATAGATGTTTAACAACCATTTAAAAAAACTACCAAAATGCAGGAAATCGCATGTACTTTATTCAAAATTTTCTGGGGGAGGACCCCCAGACCCCTCCACAACCCCCTCCCCTCCACCAGCCTGCTCACTATTTGTGCTCTGGCATTGATCAGTTTATAAATGAAGCCTTGTTACTTGGTACGACTACTGATGCTCTGATTCTGTTCAGTTTTATGTAAAGAGGTTTCTGTACTAATTTTGAAGAAGTGGCAGTATATTTATGTTCATTAAGTGAATAAATAAAATTTTAAAGCTTTTTAATACTGATAATTTTCTCAAAACTAATTTTTGGAAGTTGAAATTATAATTTTTTAAAAATAAGTGCATCTTGAATGAAAAATACCCCATGTTTAAAATTATAAATATTGTATTACCACTATTAAAGAACAAGTCTTAAGTATTTATGTTACACAAATGTTTCCATTGCATTAAAGACACAAATAGAAGAAAATACTTAATGAAAATGAAGGTTATGAGGGGGTCCCTGAAATTGTTTCTCCCCAGTAAGGGGTCCCTGAAACCAAAAGTTTGAGAACCCCTGGTCTAGAGGACCTAAAAGTACCTCAGTACTCTTGTTAGGTTGGAAAGTTTTCAGTGGAAATGAACAAACAGAAGATCTACTGTAGGTCTTCTGTCCACCAGCACCAAACAGCAAAGAACCAAAGTTGGCATCAGGTGGTGAACAAGTGGCACATTGAATAGTTAAAAACCCTGATGCTTTCTTTGGCAAGGAAGATCAAAAGAAAGTTAAAACCTAAAAAAAGTCACGTAATTTCTAAATTAAACCTAAACTTCCTTTTTTATATTTAAGACCAAAAGTGTGTGTGTGTTTACATGATCTACATTCTTTAAAAATGTCAGTGCACATCCACTCCTTCAGGGTCTGTTGGGCTGTAGACAATAAACACACAGACTAGATCTCTTTCCCTCCATGAATCAACACGATGGCAGTAGATTTTTAGGTGTAAAGATTACTGTTGCCATCAAGTGGACAAGTCTGCACAACACACAGTGGCAGAGTGATGAAGATTAAGTGCCACATTATAAAATACATTAATAACAGCCTTTTTAATGTATATTTTTATTCAAATAAAAAAAAATCTTCAGAGGACATTAAGGTGTTTTCCTTTGTTGATCCAGTAGTGTCAGAAGATACTTAACACAATGTAAATTATTATTACATGGTATATTTTAAATTCTGTGGATAGTTATTCTCTTAACATTTATGGACAGTACTCAGTGCAGCCAGGGGCCTCAGGATTTTGTCCATGCTACTTGTAGATAACGTGGTTCTGCTAACATCACTGTGCTGTGATCTCCAGTTCTCACTGATGTGGTCTACAGCTGAATATGAAGCAGCTGGGATCAGGTCCAATCTCCAAATTTAGCATGTCAAGTCTGACATGCTTGGAAAACCTCCATAGTTGGGAAGTCATCAGTTTCAGCCTTGTTGTGAAGGAGGAAACAAATAAAACAGCTTGAGAGAATGCAAATAAAGGGGATTTCTGGTCCTTTCTTCCTTTCTCACTTAGAAAGATTGGTCAAGATGAGAAAACTGGTTCTTGCTCTACCATTAAAAAAACAAGTGATGAACGAGTGAGATTAGTGTGGCACTTATTGATGCATGATAAGCACGGGATGGTTGTTGCAGTCGTGTGGCGAAAACAGTGCAGTCCTATTGGTTGGTTGTTATCCTGTTAAAAGGGAGTCATTCCTTCCCACTGTCACCTCTGTGCTGCTTAAGAGGGAGGTTCTGCCAAAGTAAAGACACAATGTGCTGGCTTCCTTAAATAAACCACTTTTACTACTTGACATTTTAAATGTACTGAATGAATTTCTATGGCATTATATTGTGAAGGAAGTTTTTGTAATTGGAGTTGAATCTGAATCGGTTTTGAATTGAAACTGGATTTACAATTGACTTTATACAGTGCTTCTAGATGACCTTTGTTGTAAATTGGTGCTTTTTAAACAAACTGTACTGAATTGCAGAGCCAGAGGAAACAACATGGTGCATTGTGCTTAACAAGTGCAACACCAAGAGCATTGCAATGGATTACTGAGACCTCTGCAACATCGTGAGCATGATGGTCCAGGCACAAGATCAGTGTGATCAGTCCTCTTTCAAACTCTCAACGACCTAGCCACGCAAGTATTCCCAATGTAAAGGATACACTGCCTCAGCTGCCAACACAATGATACATCTCTACAACTTGCTGAGGAAGTTTTGTGCATGCTTAAAACTTGTTAATATGCATTTAAGGATTCCACCAAGACGCTGCAACAACCATCCATTTTTGCTGAAGTTTAACATTGTGTTGTGAAGGAAGCCTGAACGAGTGAAATTGGTGCGTAAACTTAACAATGGGTTACAGTAAAGATGAAGAAGTTTTACACTGGAATTGCAAGAGACAAACTTCAGCTTCATGAATCTGCTTAGGGTCGTTAGAGTCTGCTTAGGGTTGTTAGAGTCTGCTTAGGGTCGTTAGAGTCTGCTTAGGGTCGTTAGAGTCTGCTTAGGGTCATTAGAGTCTGCTTAGGGTCATTAGAGTCTGCTTAGGGTCGTTAGAGTCTGCTTAGGGTCGTTAGAGTCTGCTTAGGGTTGTCCTGGCTTCTCTCCACTGACTACCTATCCACTTCCGGATTGACTTTAAGATTTTATTGCTTGTTTTTAAAGTCTTCAAAGGTCTGGCCTTGTCATATTTATGTGAACTTCTTAACATCTACACACCAGTAAGAGCACTTCGGTCTACCACCCAGTTCCTCTTAGATGTCCCCAGATCCAAACTGAAGTCCAGAGGTGATCGGACTTTTGCGGTTGCTGCTCCAAAACTCTGGAACAGTTTACCTGATCATTTAAAGATCACTTTGACTAAGACTTTTAAATCTTTAATCAAGACTCATGTTTTTTCCTTGGCTTTTGATCCATGCAGGGTCTGAGAACTAGTTAGAGCTGATTTTTATTGTTGTTGTATTTTATCGTTAACGTTCTTATGTTTCCTGAGTGGCGCAAGATGTTTTTTTATTTTTTTATTTATCTTTTTAATTTGACATAACTGCAAAACACTTTGGTCAGCTTTTGTTGTTTTTATGTGCTATAGAAAAAAATTGACATTGACAATGACATTCGGGTCGATACTGAACTTATTTAGTATTTGTATTAAAATAGACATTGTTCTCTTGAAACCATCTGAGTGTGAAAACACGTCTTAATCCACCAGCAGCCCTCCGTTCTCCACAGACTGACATTATTTCCCCATTCTTGCTCTTATCTGTCAGGTGTAATGGCTTTGTTCTCCTTCTTTGTGGCTCCCTGCTGAGCTCTTGACCTTTGCCTGGAGGACTCACAGCCATTTTATTGTAGCAGTCCAAATAAAATGACTTGAGTTAGCCACCTTGTCCATCCCCTCCAGACATCTGTACGCTCAGCCAATACAGACTATTAATCTCGATATTTAAGCACGTGCTTTGCACCGTGTGGCCATGAGAGGGAGCTGAGATCCTCTTGAATCTCAGAATGAACTATTGTTTTGCTTTCCCCTTTCTCAGCACTTGTCTCTTACTTTATGTCTTTTGGCTTTTATCTCCCTCCTTTTTTTGTCCACCTCTCACAGCATCTGTGCTTGGGAGTCACTTTGCTTGCATGTGTGTTTAAAGTGTGTGTGCACGTGCGTGTGTGTTGTATGTGTGCACACGTGCCTGTTCCGCTCTCTGTTGTGGAACAAATTACACAGCGGCTGGGGAGCCAAATGACTAATCAGTGGTACACAGATTAAAATCCAATTGCTGCAATTTGAAGCCACACAGGAGTAGTATGAGAAATTAACTGCTACAATACAGTGTCTGCGCTGCCGTCTGCACCAGGTGAACCCGATGGATGTCAATCTTTTAATTAGCTTTAAAAGAAACCGTAGATCATGGTTTTAGAAGCCGTTTTCCTCCAGACTAGACACTTTAATTTTCTGACAAAATCACAACTATTGCAGGATGTTGTGTTTGGTTTTGCTGTAAAGCAATGACTGATGCTTCGACACAGTTCTGCTGCAGACAGTTTGAGATTTAATCTATGCATGAGACATAATAAAAGAACGGTTAACATAGTTAGAGCGAGGCCCAGTTTGTGTTTAAACTCCACCAGGACCTATTCGCCAGGAAGCGCGTTAAGAAGATGAAGTGTTGTGTTTATGATGGGGTTGGGAGAATGGGATGTTGTTCACAGCCTCTCATTTGCCATCATTGTATCATCCCCCGCTCACAATAACCACTTATCAACCACAGGCTAATGCGGCCATAGCCGGGGCACACCATCTCCTGACTTCCAAATGGATTGATAGCAGTGCTTGTTTATTCTCAACTACAGCCCAGCAGACAATTCATTTCTGCCTGTGTAACAGCGTGTTTGGGGGGTGAGGTGGGGGGTGTGAATGAATGATGTGAATAACGAGCAGGTCCTGGCCAAGTGTGCTCAGCCCTGTAGGTGAAACCAGGCAATTGACTTCTCTTTTTATTATATTACCTTTTTCACCCCCACCCCCCTCTTTGGATGTGCAGAATAGCAATAGGCGCCTAAACAGGACTGAGACGCAACATAAGAACACGGCTGGAATAGTCTCAAAGGCAAAAAAAAATAATCTCATTTTGTCTGGAAGTGTAAAAATCCTGTTTGCATGGCTGTGGCGTGCATCTTTGTGCTCGAGTGTCAGGCAGGAGACGTGCGTGCCGGCTGCAGCTGAAAGACTTACAGTCGGGCTAGAACATTTCATTAGGCTGAACTGAATCACGGCCCCTTTCTTTATAGATGTGACACGTTTTAGTCGTGCACACAAACAACCTTACTTTTAAAGATCTTTTACCAGTGTGGAAATGGTTTAAATAATAAAACTGCACCTTTCTTCACCTGGAGAGGCTTGACAGATTAGATTAGATCTTTCGCAGCTTGTCTTGCATGTCCTCCTTTAGCGGCAGGACTCTGAGTACTTGGACACAGCTACAGCCCCTGTGGACATTGAACAAGTCCACTGGAGCAGATCACAGCTCAGACACATTTCTTTAAAGGGTATTTGTGTTCAGACTTCTGAGAGTTCAGTGATTTTTACAAACCAATGTCTCTCTTCAAAGAAAATTCATGGTAGAAATCAGCACAGGTAAAGTGCAAAAGCAAATGGTATAAAACAGGGGCTCTCAGTCTTAATAATAAAAGCTCTTAAATCTGTTTTCCAGATAAGATCAAAACTCTTGGACATCCATGCTTTATTTTGGTGTGGACAAAAAAAAAAAATTCTGTGTGGTGCAGAGTTGAAGTGGTTAGAAATGTCATCTTACAGCAAAATGGTTGCAGTTTTGCCTTCAGCATGGGGCTTTTCTGTATGGAGTTTGCATGTTTTTTTCTGTGCATGTGTGGATTATCCCTAGTTTCCGCCAACAGACTAAGATTAGGTTAAGTGACAACTCTAAATTGTCCCTAGATGTAACTGAGAGGGCGTCTGTCTCGTGTCCCTGCAATGGACTTGCAGCCTGTCCCGGGTGTACCTCGCCTCTCATGCAGTGACTGCTGGAGCGTCTCAAAAAGAGGATTTCATTTTTAATTTCAGTAGGAAGGATGAAACCTAAGCTTCGCAAACAGATGAGGACATTTTAGGTTTCAGTAAGTGGAGTGGAGCTCCTTATAAAGAAGCATACATGTTTCTTTATAGATGGAGGTATGAAGAGCTGGAGGCCATAGTTACTCATACTATGGATAGCATTTAGAGCAGGGGTGCCCAACCTTTTTTGAACCAAGAGCTACTTTTGAAGTCGGCAATTTGCCGAGAGCTACTCGTCCAGTCTCATTATCAACAAACATAATTTTTCATCAATCCCTACTCCTCACTTATTTAAAGTAAATAAAACAGAACGTGATGTGTCTATAGGAGACAACTTTTTATGCAAGCTGTATCAAATAAATGTGTCTCTACCTTAGTGGGACTTCTGACACTGAGAGGAGGAGCCCAGGGTCTCATAAGCTGGGCAGTATGAGGTGGTTGCGAGGCGCAGGCAGGTCTCCAGATGATCATCATTCATTGTGGATCTGTTTTTGGACTTGATGATTTTCATGTGTGAAAAAGCAGACTCACACAGGTAGGTAGATCCAAAAAGTGCTGTTAAGTTCAAAGCACATCTTCGGATGTTAGGATACTTTTCTTCTGACAGCAGACTCCAGAACTCTCCATCCACGCCAGGTGATGCTCTGGATTTGATCCCAATGTCATTTTGCAGAGTGCAACAAATCCACTGGTGTGACCAGTCATTGCTGGAGCGCCATCAGTTGTTATAGAAATTAGTTTAAAGAGGGGCAAGTTGCTTTTATTAACAAACTCCATAAACACATTAAAAATATCTTCTCCTCTTGTGTGTCCCTTCAAAGGCAAGATGGTGAGCAGCTCCTCTTTTGCACTCATGTCTGCAAAGGCCATTCTGATAAAAACACACAGCTGGGCTACATCCACCATGTCTGTCGACTCATCAAACTGAAGAGAAACACTCACATTGTTCCACGTCCTTTTTTAGCTGCTCCTCCACATCCACAGCCATTCCCTCACATCGCCGTGTCACTGTTTGTCTGGACAACTGCACGTCTTTAATAGCAGCTACGATCTCACTTTTATTTTTAAAATCATGAAAAAGCGCATCTGCAGCCTCAATAAACGCTTCTTTCATAACTTGTCCATCGCTGAAAGACTTCTTATGTTGAGCCAGGATGCGGCTTACACGGTAGGAAGCTATCGTAGCAGCTTTACCTTTTGTGCTGGGGCGAGTGAAGACTGATTGCTGGGCTGCAAGCTTGTTTTTTAGCTCCCGCACTTTCTGAGTCCGTAAAGAACTTTTAAGAGGGAAATCTGTCTCAAACCGTTTGTGCATCGTCTTGAAATGCCGCTCCAAGTTACACTTTTTGGGTAAGGCAACGCTCGAATTACAGATGAGGCAAATGGACTTCGAATTAGAATAAACAAAAATACTCCTCCTCCCACTCTGTGTGAAAATAATAAGTTTTCGTTTGCTTATTCGCTAGTTTTCCATCCATGTTTTCTGCGCACCGACATTACTCCACTACTGAGCCTCAAGTCTCGTGAGAGCTGTGTCACCGCACCCAAAACTCGCGAGACTGTCTGTGAGAATACAAGTCAAGGCTTCGCTTCGCGGGCGACCGGTCGCCCGCGAGCGACTGGTTGGGCACACATGATTTAGAGTTTCAGAAAGAGTGATGGAGTTTTGAAGGCCTGAGAGGCTACAGTTCCCTCAGTGATTCTCACAGAAAAGTGGATAAAGAAAATGGATGGCTGGATCTCAGTCCACTTGTCTTTGAAAACTTCTGTTTCTAAGTGTACTTTTTTTCCTTGCAGATATAGATAACTCTATAGTATCATGACAAAACATCTTCTCTGCTGCTTTAGTTTCTGATAATATTATAATAGTTGATGGAATACTGCTTTAAACAGTTTTGTTAGGATTGGATCTAGCAGACTTGATGATTTGGATGAAGCTATTATTTTTGATAATTCAACGAGCTCAACAGGACAAAAACTGTACAAACATAAATCAGGTTCTAGTGACATTTCTAAAGCTGCCTCAAATGACAGATAGTTGGAGGCAATAGTTGGAAAAATGGTGTGAATTTTCTCTCCAATTTCAATAATTTGAATTAAAAAGCAACTCATGAAGTCATCACTGCTCATAGTTGTAGATTCTTTACTGTCGTTCGCACCATATGTGGTACATGTGGTGGAGCCAAATTATGTACACAGGGTCCCAGTTACATCCAACAATAAAATGTAAAAGAAAAACAGTAATAAGATCTAAGATATGAACTAAGACTATGAATTAAGAAAAGCATCAACTAAATATAAACTAAGCACTAATAGCATAAAACGTCAAGTCAATGTCATGAACCAGAGGCCGGATCGCAAACAACAACAACAACCACTGAGAGGGTTAAAAGATTTATTGTGAAGTAAAGTAAAACTCTGGAGTAGGTCCGGTTCTGGGCTGGTTCCGATCTTCTGATTGGTAGTTCGTGATTGGGTAGTGTTGTAGTGGCGGGCTGCCAGTAGAAGTAGAACTGATGTTAAGGTCCACTGGAACGGAGTCCAACAGGCTTGCAACTAAAAGATAAAGGTTAGTAGATGCAGGGGGAAAGAGACTAATTGGGGAAATGAATCTGTGGGAATCAGATTCAGGGGTAAGGATAAGTCCGTGATACAGAATGAGCTTGACCTTTAATCCGTGATCCAAAAAACAGTCAGAAGGGAAAGGCAGAGTACATACCGTGAAGTCAGTTGTTCAGCAGAAGTATCCAGTACGTGATCCAAAAAGAGAGTCAAAAAACAAGAGCATGAGTCGGTACCTGATCAGATGAGCAAAAGCAGACGAGGGCTGAGGCAAAAGCGTGGTCGTGGTCAAGGCAAGGGTCATGAGCGTGATGAGTCAATCAATGGAATGCTGGAAAGTCTACTGCTGATGAGACAGGATAGAGAATCTGGCCCAGACTGAGAGGAATGAGTGAGCTTAAGTACTGACTGGACCAGGTGGTGGAGCTGTGGGATAATGAGCGGTGACAGGTGACATGAGTTGAGTGATTACTGAGTGTGCAGCATGACAGAGGAGCTGACAGAGAGCAGAGCTATGACAGTCAACTTTACTTATAGAGCACATTCAAAACAGAAAGTGTTATCAAACTGCTTAACAACAACATCAATGGGAGTAAAATTAATGAAAAAAATACCATACACTAATGATAATACTGAAGAATTAATAAAAAGCAGTTAAAGCATAGTAACACACTAAATCAACTCACACTGTGTGAAATGCCTGTGAGAACAGATGTGTTTTTAGCAGGGATTTGAAGTGAGGAAGGGAGGTGGCCTGCCTAATGTTGGGGGGCAGGTTGTTCCAGAGTTTGGGGCCCATGACTGAAAATGCCCAATTTCCTCTTAGCTTCAGTCTTGTTTTAGGAACAGCCAAAAGCAGCTGATCGGATGATCTCAGGGCCTGAGAGGGAACGAAAGGTTCCAGAAGCTCGGAGAGATAAAGGGGTGCGAGGTCATTTAGGCATTTGAAGGTCAACAGAAGAATTTTAAAGACTGTCCTCGTACGAACAGGGAGCCAGTGAAGGGAGGACAGAACTGGTGTAATATGTTCAGACCTACGAGTTCCGGTTAAAAGCTGAGCAGCAGCATTCTGGACGAGCTGAAGACGTGAGATGGAGGCCTGGCTGACCCCAACATAGAGTGCATTGCAATAGTCCAATCGGATCGTGACAAAGGCGTGGACTAGTTTCTCAAGGTCGGGTCTGGACAACACTGGCTTGAGCTTAGCTACCTGTCTGAGTTGGAAGAAGCTTTTCTGCAGAACAGAGTTAATTTGTTTGTCAAACTTGAAATCAGAGTCTAAAACCATTCAGAGATGTTTACCAGACTGCTTCAGATATGGCTGAAGAGAGTCCAGGTTGACAGGATCAGTGGCGGCAGTTGAGCTAGAGCTAAAGACAATGACTTCAGTCTTCTCATTGTTAAAACTTGAGAAATTTGAAGCCATCCAGGCCCTAATGACGTCCAGACATTTTAACAGAGTGTGAATGGAGCAAACACTTGCTGGTTTCACAGGCAGGTAGATCTGGCAGTCATCAGCATAACAATGGAATGCAAGACCATGTACAATAAAAACAATACGCCATAGGCGTCGCAACCAAGTCCCTCCCACATTAAAAAAAACGTTCATTTGGAACCCCCCCC
>NC_056509.1:20567879-20572203 GCF_014905685.2 Nematolebias whitei
TCAACTCTTCATCCAGTGGCCGCTTCTTCAGTTCAATCCAAGGGTACCCCTCTGTATGCTGATTAATCAACACTTCCAATCGCTGTGGATTTACCGTTGTGGATTATATGACTTTTTCCAATGGATTACAGACTCTGTTTCCAAGGGGTTAAAGCATTGCTACAATGGGATTATCGAGACGATATGGGATTATAATAAACACAATGGAATACCAAGAACATTGTGGAATTACCTTGACTTTGTTTCCTTGCTGGATTACTTCTGACTTTAGTCTTCCTTGAAGGATTACTTCTGACTTTGGTCTTCCTTGCTGGATTATATCAAGCTCAAGGACATTTGAAGGTCTAAGTTCACGGTTGGAATTCATCCCCATGGACAGGTGATGATTTCCAAAGGGGGGACTGTAGTGAACCAGATGACCTCAAATATACCAGATGGACAGAGACTGTTATTTTCATTGATCTGAATAAGTCTGAACCATCTGATGAACTTTCTTTCTTGAATTAATCAAGCAGAAAAGACAATCCTCTATAATCATTACTGTCTTACAAATGTTTTGATAATCAAATTGTGTTAGTTCACTCAATGCTTTACAGGTTGAAAAGAACTACTAATTTTTATTTTACATAAACAGTAAGTAATGATTTTTATTCCTTATTCAGAGAAGAAATCACCTGAATAAGCATTCCTTGATTTTCTGTCTGAAATGAGCAAGCTGTCGTAAGTGTGTGAAAGGTTGGTTTTCGGTCAACTAAAATGTTTACCGAGAAAAATGTCATGTTTTAACATTTGAAAAGATTACAAAGTGTGAGACTCCACGAAGTCTGCTGTTGCTGCAATAATCTTTTCTGTATGTTGTAAACAATCCTTGACTTATGATAACATCTTACGTCACAAATCCACTCCTCTTTCTGGTCCTTCCACGAATCAGAAAGCTCTAAATTGAACAGGAAGTCGACCCAAATAAAATGTGGCAACTTCTCAGTTCATGGAGAATGGAGATTAGAGAAGAATTCGAGAATTCCAGAATTCCAAGAGAATGAGAGTTCTGAGAGATGTTGGAATGAGAGCTGATTGAGAGTGCAGCCGGTTCTGAAAGCTTCAGAGCAATGAAGAGTCCAAGAGTTATGAAGAGTTTTGGAGTTGCCGAGAATCCAGGGACGTTTGGGATTATAATTCTGTTTTGAGCTAACCACGCACGACTCTCCGAGGATTTTTAGCTGTTCTTAATGGAGGCGCTGAAACAGTCTGAAGGACTCTTACTGAGCTGATCTATCGTCAAACCAGGTAAAGATTTCCTCTTCGACTCAAGTGTACCGTGGGCAAAGCTGAGATACCTGATGGGAGCGTGCAACTTCTGGTCAAACAGATTAAATTCCCTCACACAGTTCTCTGTAAGATAATCTCCTTTCATCTTAAACTCTTCTCTCTCATAAATCAGTACAGATATTTTTAGAAATGTCTGAAGCAAAGTCCTCAAATCACCGCCGAGTGATTTGAAGTTCATTTTCTGTGAAACTGTCTGTTATTATTTTCATATTTTGCCAAATTAATGTAAATGTTTGATGTTAAACTTTGATTCTGAAAATAAATGATTCCATTCATTTGATGGGTCAAAGATAAATAACGTCTCTCGTTACATTTTGTGTTAAATTCAATGCACGGCATTTACAGTCAGAAAAATGAAGAACTCGTGAAAAGTATGCATAAATATATATCCATATATTTGTCATACAACAAGTGACACGTACCTCACGTGACTCACTACACTTTTTTTGTACATTATTGTACACTTCTTTGCGCGCACGCGCGCACACACTTACACACATCATTGTGTCCCCCCCACATTGCGGATGCTTCTGACGCCCTTGCAATATGCCAAACAGCAGCATGAACACGAGTCTGTGTGAACAGATGAGCATGCATGAACACAGCAACATGAAACAGATCAGCAGCAACATGAAACAGATCAGCAGCAACATGCAACAGATCAGCAGCAACATGATGTGATTCTTCACAGCGATTATTCAGGTTAGAGATTCATGAGTCTAACAGCCTCAGGGTAGAAGCTGTTCCTCAGTCTAGTGGTTCTACACTTAATGCTCCTTAACCTCCTTCCTGAGGGGAGTGGAGCAAAAATAGTGTGTGCTGGGTGAGTGGAGTCCTTCATGATACAGGTGGCTCTCTTCCTGCATCTAGAGGTGTAAATGTCTGTGATGGTGGGGAGGTTGATACATGGTTCAACAGAAATAGGACATTTCATTCGTATAGCTATAGTACTGAACAGGAACCTGTGGTTATTTTTATTCTGATCTATTAAAGATGATTTGTATACATTTTTAGCTTTATGGAGAGCTTTCTTATACAAAGTATGTTAGCAGGCTCTCTCACCAAGTTAAATAATTTTTTTTCATGTTATTAGAGCGCCATTTCTTTCCAGCTTTCTAGATGCCTGTTTTAAAGTACGTAACTCAGAATTGAACCAAGGAGCCAGCTTCCTCCGAGTCAAGTCAAGTCAAGTCAGATTTATTTATAGAGCACATTTAAAACAGAAACTGTTACCAAAGTGCTTAACAAAAATATCACAACATCAAATAAAAAGTAGCAAGATATATTTACAGCACATGGAATAAAAATATAAAACCGAAAACATAATTAGAAACAATGAAATACTAAATCAGATCTGATGACCTTGTGTTAAATAGGAATAATAACAAAAGCATAAACCGAATCAGCATCAATGAAAAACTAGATCTAAATCCGAGCACCCTGTGTTAAATGTCAATGAGTATAGATGTGTTTTTAGGAGAGTTTTAAAAGCAGAGACTGAGGTGGCCTGTCGAATGTTGATGGGCAGATTGTTCCAGAGTTTAGGGCCCACGACTGAAAACGCTCGATCTCCTCTGAGCTGCAGCCTGGTTATTGGTACGGTTTTTGGGTGATTACTTTCTTCTCAGTGGAGCAATTTTATGAAGTGAAGTTTGCATTGAAGTTGTAAAATTATCAACTAGATGATCTAAGTCACTGTTCTCTGATGCATTACTCTGCAAGACAGAGGAAAACAATGATGGAAGAGATTGTTTAAATTTAGTTACGTCATTCTCTGATAAACACCTACTGTAACAAAATTTACTCTGTTACTGTGTAGTCATTTAATGTAAACTCAAAGGTTATTAAAAAAGGTCAGACAGAACAGGATTGTGAGGATGTACTAATAAGTACTTAATCTTTATGTCATATGTCAGAACCAGATCAAGAGTGAGTTTGTGATAATGAGTAATGTGTGGACATTTTTGGTAAAACCAACTGACACTATATCATTATTAAAAGTTATGCTTAAGCTATCACTTTCAAAATCTACATGAATATTGAAATCCCTCATTATTATGACTTTTACAGTATTTTATAAGTAAAAAACAAACAAACTGTGAATTCAGATAAAAACTGAGAATAACAGCCTGGTGGACGACATACAACAAGTAGTAAATGGACTGTACTTATATAGCGCCTTTCTATCTTATTTCAAGATACTCAAAGCTCTTCACACATCCGTGTCCTCATTTACCCATTCATACAGCACTCTACTAGATCTCTACAAAGCTAATTGAACAAATCATTCTAAAGAGACTAATCAGTGCTTTAGATCATATTCATACACTGATGGGACACACATCAGAGGCTATGAGGGGTTCAGTGTCTTGCCCAGGGACACTTCGGCATGTGACTGCTGGTGGATTCGAACTCCCAACTCTCGCATTGGAGGATGACTGCTCTAACCACTCAGCCACAGCCGCAAGTAGTAAAAGTAGCTTTTTTTGATTTCCATTTTGGATGAAAGATTGAGGGACAACAACTCAAAAGAATTATAACTAGTAATTGATTTAGCATACTCCTCCACTGTGACTTGTTTTATGAACAGGAAATTTTAAATATTTAGCAGGAGTGGACTTATTTAAACTAACAAAATCCTCCTGTTGTAGCCAAGTTTCTGTCAGACAGAATAAATCAGTATGATGATCAGTTCATTAACTAGCAGGGATTTAGAAGAAAGAGATATTGTCACGTTCAGGTTTTGGATTCAGAATAAGAAGAACTGGGTGGGTGGAGGGGGTATGGGAGGAGGGCAGGAAATGGATTGGCAAACCAGAAAGGCAGTCCAGAGCTGTTCCAGGGCTCCGGTGGGCGGCCATGAGGTTCTCCGGCAACTTGTAATGTCCATTGCGAAAGGCCGGACGACCCTCCAATATCTTGCAATGGGTCCTGTGGAGCTGCAGCAAGCGGCGTGGAGGCCTGGGGCTGTGGAGCAGGCGGCGTGGAGGCCTGG
>NC_056509.1:20572213-20572362 GCF_014905685.2 Nematolebias whitei
GGGCTGTGGAGCAGGCGGCGTGGAGGCCTGGGGCTGTGGAGCAGGCGACGTGGGGTTCTGTGGGGCTGTGGAGCAGGCGACGTGGGGTTCTGTGGGGCAGGCGACGTGGGGTCCTGTAGGGCTGTGGGGTAGGTGACGTGGGGTCCTGT
>NC_056509.1:20572372-20577533 GCF_014905685.2 Nematolebias whitei
GGCTGTGGGGCAGGTGACGTGGGGTCCTGTAGGGCTGTGGGGCAGGCGACGTAGGGTCCTGTGGGGCTGCAGCAGGCGACGTGGGGTCCTGTGAGGCTGCAGCAGGCGACGGGGTCAGAGCTGCAGCAGGCAACGGGGTCAGAGCTGCAGCAGGCAACGGGGTCAGAGCTGCAGCAGGCTTGAAAGTCATGTGTTTTGTAGCCAATACTGGACCTGCTGTAGGCAAACTCTCTGGGGTTGGTATGCAAAACTTTGCACAGAACAAGATCTTGTAAATCTGTAACTGAGTGTCCAGACATGTTAGGGAGCTCTCGACCCCTGAGAGCTACCCCATTCTGGCTTAGAAACCATCTTTGGCGAGATTATTCTGCCACGTTCAGGTTTTGGATTCAGAATAAACCAGACACAGGAGTACAAAAAGAACAATTTTTATTTATTTTTGCTGCTGGTTGCTGGAGTCAGGATCAGGAGTGTAACAGGTCCTCACAGGCTGTAGGGAGAGAGTCACCTGTCCACAGTGACATCACTGCAGAGCAGCTTCAGTACGTGGTTCGTGGAGGGGCAAGTCCAAGAGCAGGATCCAAATAAAGCAGGGGTCATACTCGGGGAAACAGAGAGCAGAAACCAGAGCCAAGTCATAATCTGTAATCGTTGTCATGGAGGGAACGCAGAGTTGTTTACCGTGGTCTGATGTGAAGTCAAAAATCCAAAGATGGACGGGAAAAGCGCAGAATCCAGGAAACAAGCGTGAGGTCAATAATTCAGAGAGCAAGGCTTGAGGTCTAGGCATGAAACTGTGAAGGCTTGAAAATCAGGGACCATGGAAGGTGTAATAATCTTGCCCTGTTGGAGAGGGAGAATGGAGCTTATAAAGGTGCAGAGCAGGTGAACTAGATGAGCTGAAGCAGGTGAGTGGAATCAGGGCTGATTGCTGTGGTAAACAAGGGAGGCGTGGCATGGCTTGGAAGGAGTAGGCTTGAGCTGGAGATGGGTGATAGGCATTACAAAGCAGGGGAAGAGGAACTATGGCATGAGCGCTGAAACTGTAGCAGGAGGGAGTGAGTGTGAGACAGGGGCCAATGTGTGTGTGTGTGTGTGTGGGGGGGGGGGGGGTGTCAGTGGGGGACGCTGACCATTACAGATATGATGTTCGATAATCCACATTTAATGATTTTATGATTTTGTTCTGGTAAGGTAACTGTAGTTATTTTAACAAGATTTTTATTATTTATTTTTCTTGAACTGATTTTTAGTTGATTTAATTTGAGCCATGGGTGAATTGACACTGTGTCAATGGTGGTGTGGGTGGGTAACAGAGGAGAAGCAGCAGAGAAGTGTGGAAGACTACAACTCTGCTTCCTGGACTGGACCCTGGGTTGTCATTCATTTGGAGGACAAACAAAATAAGCCAAATTTCTAGAAATAAGAGTGATTCCACTCAAAGTGAGATAGATTCCATCTCTCCGCATCAGACCAGGTTTTCCCCAAAATACACTCCAGTTATCTACGTAGCCCATGTTGTTATCAGAACATCACCTGGACAGTCAGCGTTTGAACACTGGAGTGGATGGAGAAACGTTTCAGGAGTGATTTGTGACAAAAGGGTGTCATCAAAGGTCAAAGGAAAAGTTTACAAGACAGTTGTAAGACCAGCTATGTTGTAGGATCTGGAGACAGTGTCATTGACAAAAAGACAGGAGACAGTACTGGAAGTGGTAGAAATGAAGATGTTCAGGTTATCCTTTGGAGTGACAAGGATGGATAAAATTAGGAGTAATATCATCAGATGTACAGCACAGGTTGAACAACTGGGAGATAAAGTTAGAGAGACCAGACTGAGATGGTTTGGACATGTCCAGAGGAGGGACAGTGGGTATATTGGTAGAAGGATGTTAGAAATGCAGCTGCCAAGAAAAAGACAGAGGTAGTTGGAAGGAGGACAGAGTGAGATGGAGGAGGATTACTCACTGTGGTGACCCCTGAAGAAGGAAAAGCTGAAAGAAGAAGAAGAAACAAGAATTGTTGTGCTCTGGTTAACCTGAAGTGAACAGATCGGATCTTTTTTTTCTTTTCTAGATTGCAATAGACTATTTCCCCAAATGTCAAACTTCTCCTGTAATGTGAAATAAATTATGTGAGATTGGTGTGAATTAGGAAAAACATGAAGTTCTAAGCTGATAAAGGTCAGTTCACACCTTCATCAGAACCAGCGCTGCTCAGCAGGTCACTCTGTCCCTCCAACAGAAAAATGAAAATCAGACAGAACACGGTTGGTCTCTGCAAGGTCTTGGCCATGTGTCGAGTTATGTACTAAAAATACTGTAGGCTTACAGAACATGGTAGGTAGTAAAGAGTTTTGAGCAAGCACAAATCTTCTGTAGTAATGTTATAGTTGTTGTCAGTTGAGTGTCAGCGTATAGCCAGGGTTATCATATAGAATACGACAAAATGTCATACTAGCACTGGCAACTGGCAGTACTGGCAACTATTTTCATCTAAATGATCATATATGCTGAGCGTGGATGCTGTTTGCCGCTCACCAAGAGGTGGGGGGAGTGCACTTTCTTGGCCAATGGGGGGAATGGTAAGATGAGGCAAGTGTTGGTGATTGGCAAACGTGCACAGGAGAGGAGGCCAGCTGTGATTCAGTTGTCTGGCAGCAGACTTGGGAGCAGAAAGTGGCAGCTTTGATTTCCAGTAATGCAATATGCCAGTGTTCTTGATCAAGACACCTATTTCCTACTTTACATGGCTACCCAGTCTCCATTTGGGTTTACCTCATGTGTGTTATTGAATGGGAACATGATAACAATACATAGCATTCTCACTCTCACTTTCAAGGGTGGTGGTGGTAGTAGTAGTGCTGGTGGTGAGGGATGGGGATTTGAGCTTTGTTAGCGCACGACCTGGCTGGTTGGATCAGATTTTCTGATGATACTGTATAAAAAAGCAAGTTTGATTGTTTTTTGGTGCATGGAAATGCCAAAAATATCTACTACTACCATATATTTGGGCTTTTTTAAAACTGTTGGTTGCTTATTGTACAGACCGTAAACAATTGCATTGATACATACTGGGTGGTAAATTAGTTTTCATCTACATTGCATATGGCTGGTGGTAAGGTGGACCCAAGATGGCCGGGAAGTTGACAACGGTAGACAGACAGGTAAAATAAAAAAAATAAGTTTGTTAAATCTAAGTAGCAACAAAAACCACATAGTAAAGGTCTAAGACAGATACAGAGACACAAAGGGCTACAAAGCTGCAAACATATGACAACTAACCATCAGGAAACTACAGTTATAGGTATTGGGCAGGGTGTTTTCAGTGAGAAGAGAAATCAGGATGATTACAAATGGTTGACAGGTGTGAGCAGTGACATGAAAATGAAGGAGAGCATTGGCTAATATTTATAAACCCTAACTGAGGGGTAAAGAGGAAATGATAAACTGAAAACCTGATGGCAGCAAAAAAAATAAAAGAAATAAAAAACAATAAGCAAAGCTCTGTTTATGTAAATGTTGTGAGCTGGATCATTTCATTTCATTCAATGGATAAAGCAGTGCTTTAGATTAGTGTTAGATAGACCAAACAGATTAGTTGGCAAGGCTAGCTTTCTACTTGGTGTGTGACTGCATCTAGTGTAAGAAAGGTTGTTCTCAAAAACTGGCTTGCAGTTAAAAATGCAAGCTGGTCATATATTTATATGTGTGAATATATATGTATATATGTGTGTGTGTGTGCGTGTGCGTGTGTGTGTGTGTGCATATGGAACCTGGCCACCTCTATAAATTGAGGAAACTACTGTATACTTTCTAGTGTTTATATTGTCTAAAAGTGTAATTTTCTC
Source organism: Nematolebias whitei (assembly GCF_014905685.2). Classification (NCBI taxonomy): domain Eukaryota; kingdom Metazoa; phylum Chordata; class Actinopteri; order Cyprinodontiformes; family Rivulidae; genus Nematolebias; species Nematolebias whitei. The sequence goes on from NC_056509.1 coordinate 20,576,223, forward strand.
AAATGATTGGGGTGGCCAAAGAATAATCTATGATGACCAAGGCCACCACTGGCCACCCCCTGGCTCTGCCATTGCACCTGGTGCAATGGCAGAGCAATGGCACTCTCCAGGATCTTTCACTCAGTATAACTCCTCTCCACTTGAACATCTTGTACTAAAAACATTAAGGTTTACTGACATTCCCTGTTCATTTCCTGTCCAGAAAAAAAAAAATCTCAAAAACTACATTCACTATTCAAATCCTTCTGCGACGAGGGACACTGACATACTCCTTATTTAACTTTTTGTTGGATTTACCACCTCCTATTCTCTGTTATCTTTAAGCTAATTCAGGGTTTGAAAGGCACTGTAAATTATTCATGTTGATACTTATGACCTCTTTCTTATTTTTCTATGATAAAAGTTGCTGAAGAACTTTTCTGGTAGATGAAGTCAAGAGCTTATTGCAGGCTAACAAGCCGTGAATGATCATCGTTCAATCAAACAACGTGGTACGATGGCTTTAATTCATTATTTGAAGTTTACATACCTGTCATTCTGATGAAGTCCCCTACATTACACATGCATAAAGTAATGATTTCAGAATGGCTTGCTTATAGACTTTAATTCAGTCGTACAGCCACAAGGCGTGCTTCTGTCAATAAATCATTAAATCAGTGTAACTCGAGGCTTGGTCAAAGAGGCATCCGAAAGCCATTACTCCAGATGGTGCATTAGGATGAACGTCATAATGATGATATCATCCCCCACAGGTCTCTTCTTTCGTCTGCCATTGTCATCCTGTCATGTTTTATGGTTAACGCCACAAACGCCATTTTGCTGTGCTGGTTTTTAACATATTGCACTTTCTCTTTGCTCACAAGAACATCTTTCTTTGCTCTGGTTGAAACACACATTGAGCAGGTTCTTGTTATCTTTTCAGTGTATTAGGGAAAGCTCTTTACGATTCTCAGCTGAAAAAAGGACGATTCCTCAGGGTGAAACCATTTCCATCCCTCCACTGTTTTCTTCTAAATTTACCCATCCATTAGTGGGAGATGCAGAAGAAGACAGAGTTACTCCGGCTATTAAAAAAAATCTACTTCTTCTCTTCATTGCTACACTCCAGTGAGCTTCGAAGCATCTTTCTTTGTTGTCTTTATTGTGAGTAAGGCTGAAAGAGAGATGGGTTTAAGGTTGTTGAGCTTTTATATTTGTGTGTAGTTGATTATTGAGGGCTAATATACAAAAAGGAAAGCTGCAGCTATGAGCATCATTGTGGATTGGAAGGGATTTGTAGTACTTTAGGTGTGTGTGTGTGTGGGGGGGGGG
>NC_056509.1:20577633-20589543 GCF_014905685.2 Nematolebias whitei
GCAATCTGCTTGTATGCTGTCACTAGCTGAGAGTTAACAGAGGGGTGCTCTTAAAACCAAAGAAGAAAAAGATGGAATGAATCCACAAGGAAGAATTTGAGACATTAACGAGGTGACAGAGGCGTGATGGGAGAAATGTGCAGGATTGATTGGCAAATATAAAAGTTTGTGTGGTGAGTTTTTCTTTTTAAGCGAGTTGATCGAGAAAGGAGTATGGCTCGAGGAGGGACATAAAACAAGTTAGGCGTAAGGAGGAGTATTTCTTTTACCGCTCTGTTTCTCATGTGATGCTGCTCTGAGTTTGCTGCTTAGCATTCTTCCTCTCTCTCACGCTCGGCCCAACTTTACAGCTGGCTCAGCAAAGAACACACAGACGTTAAGGTGGCGTGATTAATTTAGGATGCAGAGAGCTCTTTTGGTCAACGTGCTCTCTCTCTTGCACACACACAAGCTAACATCAGCATTTGAATGCACGAAGCAAGTTGTAGAGCAATGGCCTTTGAGATTTCTCCTTGTGCAATATCCATCAGCTCTCACAGTCAGGTAACAGCATGACTCAAATGAAAACTTGAGTTCAGCCTTATCAAAAGGTCACAGCCATACCTCAGAGTCCACACACTGTATGACGACTGTTTCTACTCTCACATGGTTTATGTTTGTGAGATACAAAGTGTGTATTAACATTAGTTTAAATAACCATTGCAAAATGGAAATATGGAAAAAAAAAATTGTTCACGGCAAGAGTCACCTTTCAGTCACGAGGCTTACATGCTAACACTCCCATAACGTCAAAACTGTTCTAGAAGTTACTTTTTCAACTGCTGTCATAAAACGTGGAGAATCATGTAGTTTTCTGTTTGCTTCATGAACCACTGCACATACTTAGTGAAATGCACATCTACAACCGGTTAACCTTTGGAGTCATCTCAAATCAAGATTGCCAAACAATCAAATCAAATTTTACAAACACAAAATTAGATATTGTAGGGTTTCGACTCTCTTGCAGGTTCTTGAGTCCAGGGTGGCACCAATGAGCAACAGCTGGAAGTCATCTCACTAATGAGCACAAGGGGTATAAAAGGCTGTAGAAGAGCTCCCATCCCTGCTGGAGCATCGCACACCGATCTGTATTTGTGCCATCAGCCTCCTTGTGATTCGAGTCTACTGGCTTCCTTAAATAGCAAACTTTACTAATTGGCTTTTTTATGTATGTGAATGTTCCTGTAAAGAGACAACTTTGTAGTGATTTGGCGCTATATAAATAAACTGAACTGAAAACTCAATTCAATTGTGTACTGTGACTAAGAAAATGTGTACTTGTGTTTTCTTCATGTTCTTATAGGAACTTGCCTCCTGATTCTCCAGTCCGGGACCCCTCTTCACCTAAACTGAGTCCTTAACTCCTGTACCTACCTGTGGATCCTCTAAGTACTCTTTGTGACTCCCTATCAGTTGCTCCACCACTATCCAGTCACTTGCCACCAACTCACCACCACTCATCGCCTGCACTCAGCAACCCTGGACTGAATCCCTCTGGACTCCTCCGCCCTTCTCTCAATGTTTCCACTTAGTCACCTACCTGTAAGGCATGGCAAGATACAATACTTACCATCTCCTCACTGCAGTCATTCTGACTCTTCTCCTCCATCCCCAGGTTTCCCAGGTTCCTGTTGTAAATAGTGTTTTCGTCTCAGGGTTGAGCACCCATCCAGCCCTTGCAGTGACATGCAGTCAGGGGAGGCAAGTGAGGCAGTGACTCTCCTGTCATCATGACAAGTAAAATACTGACAATGATAAGAGAAAATACATTTGACCACTTGACTGTTCTATAAAAGTGTTTTATAAAACTGTTTTCTGAATTATTTCAACACTTCAATGGTCAAAATCATGAAATTTATACATTGCCTGTTCAAACAATACGGGGTGAGGCAGTGTAGTGCTCTGGTTCACCTCTGGGGGCGCTGTGTCATATACAGTATGGTGAATGCCCATTTCTGTCTCTCTTTATATCGCCAATATACATGTTTGATTACACATGTGCTACACATGCTGATGTTCTACAGTCTGTCTAATATATTGAACGTGTGTGACATATTTCTTCTTTCTAAGCGGTCACAACGCACGCTGAAAAACACGAGAGGTGTGGTAGAATATACCTTGCCGCACCGATAGGGGGCAGTGCTGCCCCTTAGAGACAATGAAGCAGGTGCAGTCTCTGTGTTCTTCTGTTATGCAGAGGGACAGGGGTGGAGCAATCGGTGCACTCATTTAAATTGTTTAGACAATGGAAGATCACGTCTCAAAACTAAATGATTTTTCTAAACTAGATGAGTCATAAACACATAAAACAAATGGATTAAAACATAACAATAAAATACATTAAGCATGAATGCAATGCTGTTTTTGACACAGCCAGAGTTTAGTTTGTTTTTTAAACACTGAATCTCGTTACAGACTTTAAATTGACGGAGTGAGTTCCAAATTGTGGATCCTCTCACAGAGAGAGCACTTTGAGCAAAAGTGGTTCTACGAAAAGGAACCTTACAGTCACCATTTGAAGTCGCTCTGCTAGATCTGCTCTAGCCCTGCAGTTTCTGTATAATTGCATAATGGCTTGGGTGCAAGTCCATTTAAGCATTTGAAGATCAATTTTTTTAAATTGGAATTTATAAAATTGGAAAATTCTACAATACCAAATTTAGCCAAAATTTTACAGTGATGAAATCTGATTGGCTTTTAGTATAAAACCATCAGGGCCCGATTGTAGAGACTTTCCAATGGTTTACATGTAGTTTGGTGAGTCTGTGACCAGACAGTAGCTCCATAAGACAAATGTGAAATAATTATTTAGTTGAAGAACATCTTTGCACAATGAAGTGTCAAACATTTTCAAATAATTTTAAAACAATTTATTTTTTGTTATTTTGAAATATAAGCTTCTATCTTGGGTTCATATATGTGAGCATCCGATTCAAGACAGTCAGTACCTCACCTATCGCAAAGCTCACCGCACGTCACTGAGCCCTCGTCTAACTGGTAATTGGACCCCTCTAGACTCCTGAGTATTACCCAAACAATACTATTGTCAGGACCTCTTAGGCTGGGTTCAAGAAAGATTCGACCAGGCACTAACAACCTTCATCTGGGGGACACACTTCTTTTTCATCTCATGACTCCTAGGGTCAAGTAGCTGTGACCCCCAAGTTCACCATGAGAAATCTCACATTCACGGCTGCTCTCTCTCTGGTGTGACATAATTTAATTGGAATTCGACCTGTTGTTTTTCAAGCAATCAGGACCGCTGCCTGCAGAGATGTTTGTAAAAATCCAAAACTAAGTAACCATAAAAAACTTCCCAAAATCTCAGAACCAAGCACACTTCCCGAGTAAGTTCAGCAATGAGCATCTATCATTCAGGTGCCATCAGGTAAATGAGTCCAACACTATGATTTTCATGCTTTGCGTTTTTAATCATAAATTTGCATAAGGTTACATTCGTAGCTTCCAAAAATCCAGAAGCAATGCAAGCAAATGCGTTTAAAAAAATGCAGTTATAATTAATCAGAAAACGGGTGAAAATCCAAATTCCTTTAAGTGTGGATACACCAATCTCTTATAATAATCTCTTGTAATCGGCCTACACCCTAACTCTGCTGTCCCTAAGAAAAACCACAAAATGCTACCTGTAATTTTTTAATCGGGTAAAATGGTTCAAAAAGGCTGGTTCCTACTGCATATCCCACGATTGTGTCACATTCTGTGTTAGACTTATATAGATACCCAGGAGTCAGATGAAAACACGAGACCAACAACAATAAAAGTTAAGTGAGTTTGTTTATAGTGCAGGGACGGAACTCAGGAGTGCACTGTGTGGAGAGACACAGGATGAGTATGGCAGCAAAACAGGGATGTAGTCAATACTTGTCCAGTAGAGTTGACTTGTAATGCTTACTCGAATGTTTGTCTTGCAGGCTTGAAGTTGAGGGAGTGGGGGGGATACGATGGGCGAGCCAGACCAAGGAAACCAGATTGGAGGTGAGTATGAGATGAAGGTGGTACGGCAAACCTCTGAGATGGATGCTGGATGAATGAAAGGCTCTGTGCAGAGGCTTGAATGAAGGAGTAGGCTCACTGGGGAAAACTTCTGGCGCGGGGAGGCACGAGACAGAACCAGGATGGCGTGGAAACGGATCTTCACAAGGAGCTACAAGAGGTAAGAGAAAACAGGTTTTCAGTATAGTATAGAACTCTGAAGCTAGTCTGAGCTGGACACGGTACCATAAGTGGGACAATGTTCTAGGGCTTTAACAGATGACTCGAGTAATCGACAGGTCGATTCCTAGGACATCTATTGAGTTTTTAAATTTCACGTCGAGTATTCGCAGTGACGTCATTATGTCGCAGTTACGTCATTGTGTCACGTGTCACGTGATCCGCACCGGGCTACTAGTAGAAGCTAGCAAATGGATTCCTCCCAGCAGATGGACTGAGCAGAGCAGGCCCAGTCTTAGCAAACAGGTAGAAATGCATCAGTAGTATGGAAATATTTCACTAAAGGTGAATCTTCCGGTTCAACTACCGTAAGAAAACAGAAAATGAATCAACTTCCTGACTGTCTGGAGCTCGTTGCGAACCGGTGTTATACCATTTTCTGTGACCACCGTATATTGTGACCGTAGGGGGCAGTGTTGCATGCGCTGTTGCAGGTCACAGAATATGCTGTAACACCGGGTCCAATATGCTGGTGAAGATTCTCAGGGTCCAATCGACCAAACCAGAACCATCTTCCTTCTGACCTTGTTTCACAAACTAAATGCAAAAATATTAATCTCTAAACCTATAAAAAACCTATAAACATATTAATCTAGAAAACTAAACCTAATGTGTCCTGATGCATGCTCAATAATCCAGGTAGAAAAATCTAAAGACCAATTGTTAGTATGATTAACTCTGTCACTTACAATGTTTCCAAATATCTGGCGTCTGTACTCATCCCTTTAGTTGGCAGCTCAGAACACCACATACAGAACACCATGGACTTTGTGGATAAGGTGAGGGATGTCATCATGGAGACTGATGAAACAATGGTCTCTTTTGATGTCACATCACTCTTTAAGTGCATTCCTGTTGATGATGCAGTAGAGGTGGTCAGTTTAAAATTAAAATCAGACACCACTCTGAGCAGCAGGACCACACTTTCCACAGAACAACTGTGTCAACTCTTGAAACTGTGCCTGCAGTCAACCTACTTCACATATGGGGAGCAATATTATAGGCAGAAACATGGGTGTGCTATGGGGTCTCCAGTTTCTCCTATTGTTGCCAACCTGTACATGGAGGAGAGGTAGAAAAGAGAGCCTTGATGTCCTTTTCAGGGACACCACCAAGTCATTGGTTCAGGTATGTTGACGACACCTGGGTTAAAATCAAATCTTAGGAAGTCCAACATTTTACTGACCACATCAACTCTGTGGATAAATACATCAAGTTCACACGAGAAGATGTAAAAAATGGCAGGTTGGCCTTCTTGGACTGTGAGGTCTCAGTCTCTGATAGAGGACATTTGCAAACTGAGGTGTACCGCAAACCCACCCACACAGACCAATATTTGCAGTTTGACTCCCATCACCCTTTGGAGCACAAGTTAGGAGTCATCAGGACTCTGTATCACAGAGCAGACAGCGTCCCCACTAGCTCAGGAGCCAGGCAGAAGGAGAAATCCCACACAAGACAGGCTCTAGAGCAATGTGGATATCCTAACTGGGCCTTCCTGAAAGCAGAGAAGAAACCCAAACAGGACTCCAGTCAGCCAACGGGTGAAAAGGAGGAACCCAGACCCAGACCAGTGGTCATTCCGTATGTTGAGGGAGTATCAGAGAAACTGAGACGTTTATTTTCTAAACATAACGTCCCAGTGGCTTTTAAACCCCAAAATACATTACGGCAAAGACTGGTTCATCCCAAAGATCCAGTCCCCCGGCACAAACAGAGTAATGTTGTGTATGCTGTTCAGTGTCAGGAGGGCTGTGATCAGTCTTACATCGGGGAAACTAAACAGCCACTGGCCAAAAGGATGGCCCAGCACAGAAGATCAACATCATCAGGCCAGGACTCTGCGGTCTACACTCATCTCCAGGCCAGCGGTCACTCTTTCAGGGATGAAGATGTTCACATCCTGGACAGAGAGGAACGATGGTTTGAGAGAGGAGTAAAGGAGGCCATCTTTGTGAAAAGAAACCGTCCATCGTTAAACAGGGGTGGAGGCCTCCGGGTTCAACTGTCCCCCTCTTACAATGCTGTGATTGCTAGTATCACTCAGCCCTCTGTGAACAGTAAACAGCCATTAGTGTGCTAATGATCTATTGTTAGGCTGGTGGTCCTTCTTGAGCATGTGATCAGCTGGTTTTGGTTGTCAGCAGCAAAACTGGTTGATCCACTCTGAGAAGGTGCTATTTAAGAGACTGAGCTGAATACAGCACCTCAGACTGAGGAAGTCTCTCGGACGAGAGACGAAACGTTTCTACATTTTTTTGTTGATTTGCTTTGTTTTGTTTTTTTGAATGTCCAGAGGACCAGATTTAACTTTTTTAGATAAACCTAATGTGCAACACAGCTGGCGGTGGTACGGGGTGGTCGACCGCCCCACTGTTTTTAGTTTAGTTTTTGACGTGCTGCACGTTTCTTCACTTTTGCAGCTTAATAATCATAATAACTAATAGTTGTAGTTTTCCTGTGACTTATTTGCAGTATGATGAATGGTAAGAGCATAATATACGCTCCCAATGTTTTGTTGGTCTTTTTTGTAAATAATAAATGACGGGTTTTTTTTGCGGTTTTATTTTTTATTTATTTATTTTTTCATCTTGAGATCCTATGACATCATCAACTACTTGAGTTCTACTCAAGTTGTATTATGTTAATGAGTTTAAAAATTATGTCGTTCAACCCCTACAATGTTCCAGCAGAGTCCAAAAGCTTCACAGGGCCTTAAATACTGGAGTCTTCTCATCAAGGAAGTGGTGACCCTGACATCAGCTCCCTCCTGCCACTCAGGATACTGAAAAGTAAAGCCTATAACTAAATAAACTAGAATCCCTACATATTGGATCGGTTTTCTAGGAAAAAGGAGAAAATTTTCTACAGGCTTTGTTGAAAATGGTCATCAAATGTAATTAATTCCAATCAGAGTCTTGTTCAGAGTTATCTGGGTTCAGTCCTCTTGAAGGGCGATCATGTGCTGCTGAGTGGTTCTTCATTACTTTAAGTTTTCATTTTCTGTTCTTGTTTCTTCAGCTCTTCTGCAGCCAAAATCCTATTTCTTCAATCTTCCGATCTGATCCAAGTCTTCAGGGCTTGACGACCGTGTTTCTCTTCTATCCGAAGTGACAAACTTTCCTCTGCTATCTTGTCTTCTTAAACTCATCTCTTGTCTCTGATTGGCTTACTTCTGACCTAATCATCCATTCCCTGATTTACTCAACCTAACATCCATTTTGAAAACTTGTCAACCATTTGGAAGACTTTTCAATAATCAGCACAGTTTGTGCCCTTTTTTCAGTTTGTGGTTTTTATGCAACAGCTTGTGTAGACAGCTTGCATCCTTTCTGTTGTAAGCGCATAACAAGTGCGCTGCCTAACCGTTTCTTGGAGTGTTGCAACTTTTGTTCACTTTCTCCTATCTGGTAGCCACTTCTATTATTTCTAAACTCAACCTTTTATCTTAAACGTAAAAAAATACTTACTAATAGAGATATAAACTCACAAAACCCTTAAAGAGGTGAATATAACTTCTAAAATCACTTGACTTGACAATTAAAATTGAAAGCCAGATCTAACGTTTACAATTATTTAATGAATACTTCTTTGATCACAAAATAGATTAAATAGGATATTTTTGATTACAAAAAGAACATAATAACATTTGATTGTTTCAACACCTTGACAGACTGACATAAAATCTTTATTTTAATCAACACACCCACAAAACTTATTTTATTGATCATTCATTAACTTTTAAGATTGCTTTCTTCAAATGTCCACCTCCACCAGACATGGGCAGTCTGACCTCAACACCTCTTTTCATTCACTTAACTTGGCAATAGTAAATATCTTCATTGTAAATAAATCACTTTAATTCTTAGAATTTCAGTCCTTATACTCTGGATCCTCACTGTTGTGATAGCTATAATTCAGGACATTTCAGAGATATTGAGCTAAACTTTGGTGTGGTTGTAGCTGAGAGTGAACCCCAAAACATATTCTGAGCATTAACAGATCCTGGATGTTTTACGCTTAAATCTTTGACATTAACTGTTGGAATCAACTCTGTTAGCAAATTATCACATGAACCAGAACAGATTTTAATGAAACTCTTAGAAAGATGTCACTGGAGATGAATCTACAATTGATCTACTCTTTCAGTCAACCAGATTTAGGATGGCAGACACAGTTCATCAGCTTTACTCAATCACAAAAATGGTTCTAAGCCAGTTATCTTTAAGTTGAGCCAAACCTTGGTGCAGTGGTAGCCGAAACGTATCACCAACACAAACTCTGAACACTAATACTCAATTGACTTTCCTTCCCTCAATTGATTTTGGTGATATTATTTACATGAACGCTCCTACAAGAACCCTGCAGATGTTGGATGCTGTCTATCATGGTGCACTAAGATTCATAACTGGCTGTGATTATCGTACCCACCACTGCATCCTGTATTCACTGGTTAACTGGACATCATTAACTTCACGCAGACTCTCTCACTGGTACATTTTCATCTTTAAATCACTTCTTGGTCTGCTGCCTTCATACATCTCCTCCTACATGTCTCTGCGTGAGTGCAGCTACGGAGTGCGCTCTCAGGACATTATTACCTGCAGTGTTCCCTCAGTGAGGACTGAACTAGGCAAAAGGGCCTTCTCCTACTCCGCTCCTGTTTCCTGGAATATCTTACAAAAAGATTTGAAGCTCTCGACCTTGACCTCTCTAAGTGGCTTTAAGAATCTGTTGGACTCCTGGCAGGGTCCAATGCTGACATGTTCCTGTTTTTAGTTTTATACATTTGTCTTGGAATCTAGCTGTTTTTTTGGTTTTGTTACCTTTTTCCTTTTAGCCATCCTATTTGTTAAAAAAAAAAAAAAAAAAAAACTGTAGTATGAGTTTTTATAATTGCTTATTGTTGTTGCTGTTGTCCATTGTTGTCATCTTTCTTTGTTGAAATCAGGTCTCTCTTGTAAATGAGTCCTCGAGGCTCAATGGGATTTACCTGTATAAATAAAGGTTGATTGATAATAAAATTGCGCAGGATTTTTGTCCAGACTTTTTATTTTGTTTGATTTCGGCTCTCATTCAGCTGTTTCCTACCAGAGCTGATCATCTGGGCACTTAAGGCTGAACTGAAACACTTTTTTTCTGTGACCTTAAATAGACTGGGACAAAGAAACCTTCCACAAACTATTCCAAAAAGAAACATTTGTACACTCATCCCTGTGGAAATCACTAATTCTCCGCTTCCCTTCCCACACAGATAACTATTTCCTGATCCCTTCAAAATAAAATTGTTTTCTTCTACAAACCTGTTACCACCAGCATATTTTCAGTTTTTCAAACCCTGTTGTGTTTTGCTCATTAAATATGACAAGCTGCCCAAACTATTCAAAAAGTGGCATCAAACAGACAAAAGAAGCTGTGAGTTTTATCAAAAGCAGAAAACAAAAACAAAAGGATACCATTTAAAAATACTAGTGTTATACTTTTTTTTTTTTTTTACAGCTCAGACTTGTCAATTGCATACCATAATTGATCATCTTGTTATTGTGTTTGACACCTCAGTGGTTTAACATTACAGTAAAGAAAACTTGCGTTCATGTTGTTCAGGAATCTGGTCCTTGAGATTGGCTCAAACATCCCAAACAAAAAGTAATGGTGGGCATGTACAAAACAGCCTGCAATGTCATGTTTATAAAAGTTCTGTAATCCAATTTCACATAGATACACCAGCACAAAGTTTTTAAAATCGTGTATCGAATCAAAAATGTCTGCATGTGAACAAGAGGTGCAAACAGAATTGAAAGTCTCCAGTTTAAAGCTGAACTTAGCTGAATTGTCGGGTTTTTTTTTCACCCATAGATAAAACCATGATACCATGGGTATATTTTGTCTTCATGAGGAGTCATTATTTTTAACGAAAGCAAAAGGTGTTTTTAGGAAAAACTAAATACTTGCATTTAATATATTAGCTGTAATTTATTTTCTTTTGGTTCAGGAATACAAACAATTCAATTTTTTTGTATTTCTTGGTTTTATTTTTAATTTTTCCTGTTTGGTTCATTGTCTACATGCACCTGTTGCTACACTCAAAACACCAACTTTTCAGGGCTTCATTGACCATCCCACTGCCATTAAATGAATACAAGAAGCTCTCTCATTCACTGGTGCATCCAGAAACAGGACTGGTGCCATTAGAGAACTTTACACATGCTGCAATGAAAACCGGACTCATCTGTTGGCACAGGTAGATGACTGCCTGCGGTGCAGTGTGGGCCCACGGAAAAAGACCCATCTGTCGTATGAGATTATTTGAAACCAGCACAGGATGTCACCTGTTTGTAGAGACTCATGGGAGGTGGGATTACAGAGAGAGGGATATATGGAAGTGAATATTACAAGAAAACACAAGTATGTGTTTCTGTACATCTGCCAACATACAGATGTTGGTTTACAGTTAATCTAAAGACATGTAGCATCTTTTATTTGACAGATTAGCCTCTTTGTGTTGTGATTCTAGCCTCACTTTAATAGAATCCTTGTTTCTAAAGTCAAATACATTTTTTAGACATCTTTTGTGTTTTGATTTTACTTTTAATTTATACATATCTGTCTGCTAGTAAAATATCTCATGTATCACTCCGTATATTTTATTGAAATTCATCGGACCTACATCTAAAACCTTTGGTGTCATCCTGGCTCAAGATGGCCACCACAAATTATCAAACCAACAGTTAGTGAAAAGCATAAAACAAAGTAAGTTTATATTAAAATGTGAATTTCTAAATTTTACTTTGCAGTACATTTCAATTAACCTATGTGTGACAACAGTGTAATTACATTCCTCAAATTGTAACATGGCTTTGGTTTTGGTGTGCTTCCCTAAGATTCACAGTACCCCTTCCCTCACCTTGCAATCCCTTTGAAAACTTTTTGACGTTACCTTTGATGCTAACTAAGAACTCACCTTTGTGGAATGTAACCAAACTAACATTTTCAGGCAGTATTTTTGTTATACATGCCAAGGGAAGACTGTGGTGAGATGTTCTTTAGAAGTGACAGATAGCTTCAAGGTGGAGGTGGGAGTGCATCAAGGACTGGCTCTGAGCCCTTTCTTGTTTGCACTGGTGATGGATTGACTAACAGATTAGGTCAGGCAGGAATCCCCATGGACTATGATGTTTGCAGGTGACATTGTGATCTGTGGTGAGAACAGGGAACAGGTGGAAGAGAACTTGGAGAGGTGGAGGTATGCACTTGAAAGAATAGGAATGAAAGTCAGCCGTAGTAAGACTGAGTATGTGTGTGTGAATGAGAGGGAGGCCAGTGGAACAGTGTGACAGGGACCCGTTTTGGATCAGCACAACAACACAAAACTCAGGACTGGTTTAAGTTTTTTTTTAAGTGCAGCTTCTGGTGGTGGTCAGGGTCCAGGAGGGGTCCAGTCTGTAGAGACAGGCAGGTTAGTGGTTATGAAGAGGGCGAGGAGTTTTGAGACTTGCTGTGAATAAGTCACTAACCTTCTCAGTCTGTGGCTGGGCAAGAGCTGAAAAAACGCTGAACCAGGTGACACACTTGTACAGTGAGAGCTGCAGCAGGAGAGCAGACCATGGTGCTGAACGTGATCCATGGAGAGCAGACCAT
>NC_056509.1:20589553-20604800 GCF_014905685.2 Nematolebias whitei
GTGATCCATGGAGAGCAGACCATGGTGCTGAACGTGATCCATGGAGAACAGATCCAGAGACAGGGTCCAGTGAATGGTGCAAGGGTCATACACAGAAGATCAGAGAGCTGATACCACAACCAGGACGTGATCCAAAGGCGTAGTCGAAGGAGGAGAAAGATAAGGTCGGTTCCGTCAGATGTAGCAGACAAATCCAGAAAAGGCAAGGCAAGGAGTTGAGAACAAGGCTGATGTTCGTGTCAGGGGTCAGAAAAAGGTACGCTGGATTTCTACTGGCAAAAAGCTTTCAATAATCTGGCACTGAGTGAGAGTGGAGCTGAGCTTAAGAAGGGTGCAGAGCAAGTGAACTTGATGAGAGCTGATTGCTGTGACAGGGCAGAGTAGGTGTGGTGCAGGGTGACAGGAGCTGAGGATGGGAGACAGGCAGCACTGAACTGAACATGGAGATAGACAATGAGGGGAACATGGCAAAAAAAACTGTGGAAGGAAAGGCAAAAACATGACACAGTGAGGCTACACGGAGCAGAGGTCATAAAGGTGGATGACTTCAAGTACTTGGGGTTCCCTGTCCAGGAAAATGGGGAGTGTGGTAAAGAGGTGAAAAAGAGAGTCCAGGCAGGATGGAGTGGATGGAGAAATATTCAGGAGTGATTTGTGACAAAAGGGTGTCAGCAACGGTCAAAGAAAAAGTTTACAAGACAGTAGTGAGACCAGCTATATTGTATGGTCTGGAGACAGAGACATGGACAAAAAGACAGGAGACAGAAATGGCAGAAATTAAGATGTTGAGGTTCTTCTTAGGAGTGACAAGGATGGATAACATTAGGAATGAGATCATCAGAGGTACAGCACAGGTTGAACAACTGGGAGATCAAGTTAGAGAGGCCAGACTGAGATGATTTGGACATGTCCAGAGGAGGGACAGTGGGTATATTGGTAGAAGGACGTTAGAAATGCAGCTGCCTGGAAAAGACAACGAGGAGATGTATGGATGCAGTTAGCGAGGACATGGAGGTAGTTGGAGTGAGGACAGAGGACAGAGATGGCAGAGGATGACTCGCTCTGGAGACACCTGAAGAGGGGACAATTGAAAGAAGGTTTCTTTCTAACCACAGCCTATGTTTCTGCAGCAGGCTGGAGATATAATGAGCACTTAGATGGTTTTCAAACAGCACACAAAAAGGCCATGATTTAACTTTAAATCAGTGTACATAAAGATTTTAAATAACATAATTTATTTATTTTATTTTTTCATCTATTCTTTACCCAACTGACTGTATACTGTTTAAATAACAGCATGGACCAGATACAGGACTGACTTATTTATTCCCTTTCTTGTAGTCCTCAAAAGCTTTTTTGTTCTTTTCCTCTCTTTCAAAGAAATGTTGATGTCACTTCTTCTTAGGACTTTATTTGGGCAAACGGAAAATATTATGCTTTAAATTGTTTTTTGCATATTTTATGAGCAGCTACACTTTCACAAATATGCACGAGGAGTATAAATGATGAATGAAGATGTCATTTCTAACAACATATACTGTAAATGCAAGCGTTTTTATGAACGGAGCTTATAAAGACCCTGTAATCTCCTGTTCTGAACAGCTAAGTGAATTTAAATTTAACACTCTGTTACAGGTTTTGCTTTGTTTTTGTGTCACCATTATATTCTGGTGTTACGAAGCAGCCTGAGGAGGCTGCTGTGCAGAGATAAAGAAAGGTGGCTCCTCTGTTGTTGAGCAGCAGGAGGGAGGTTATGATATATAAAAGAGTAAATTCATGCAACAAATGATTATCAGCTTATTAAAATTTTAATGGTTCCAGGGGTTATTAATGTAGAGCAGCTACTGAGGTGAAGACCAGAGGACTAAGAGAGGACCAGCTCCTGCTCTCCACCTCTATGGGGGATTGTTCAAATCAGTTGAACGTGCTTCTTTTATATGCTACTTGTCACTGAACAAATCATTTAATAATATGTTTTGTTATCTGCAAGAATACACTATCTGTACCATACTGATCCCACTGACCTGTGTTACCACGTGTACTGTATATGTGAACTGTAAATGGATGGTAAATTAACTGTATTTATATAACACCTTTCTATCTTATTGTAGGGGAACACTACCTCAGCTCAAACAGAAAAATAGTTCACCTTATCTCAAACAAACATCATTCATGTGTTTTTGTGTTGAAACTGTTTAAAATAAGATGCATCTATTCCCTTGGGAACAAACAGACTTTGTTTTACAAATATTCAACTCAATTCACAAACTTCTTAGTTGACATTAATGTGAATGTATTAAAAAAACTGTCACTGTGTTAACCTCTGCCAATATGAACTCATTTCACAAGAAACGGACAGATCGTTTTAATGAGAGCTTTTGGTTCAACTGACCATGAAGTTTAAAACATCTGAACTTGCTATGCTGAGATTTTACCTTTATCAAAAAGGAGTATTACTCCCAGGACTCGTTCCCATGAAGATAACACATTTTAAAGAACCCTTTGTTTAATGACACTCCTTTTCAGGAGGTGGACAGCGACACCTTTTGATAAACATTGCATGTTATTAATTCAAAGATGTAATTTCTACTTTATTATATACCTGAATGTTTATTCATGAAAATGTGTGTTTTAAGTCATCTTTCTTCATTTGTCTTATTTTCTCTTTTAAAAGGAAAAACTTTTAAGGCAGAGAGAAAAATGGACTTTGGATTTTATTTAACAAAGCCAAGAGTTAGGACCATCCCTCTTCCGAGATGTGGGCCTTCATCTCTAAAACACACAGACAGTTCCACTTCTTCTTCTACTTCTACGACTTCTTCTGACTGGGGCTTTGTCTCAGAAGACTTCACTGGAGCTTGGGACTGGGAGAGAAGAAACCCAGTTTCTGCACTGAACTCAGAGAGGAGAGAAGCATCCTTTCTGCAGACGTCTCAGGACGAGAGAAAGACACAGAACCTGAGACTGAACCAGAACCATCACACCGCAGAGTGGTAAATCCCAGCTGACTTCAGAGCCAGTAGCTGGACTTTTGTCCCTCCAACTGATGATAGGTGAACCTTGAGGAAAAATCAGCCTGTCAGTCACCGGAGCATCTCAGGCCTTGCTGGTATCAATTTAAGCAGCTGTTGGAAACATGCTCTGACTATCTCATCCTGGTAGGAGAGACTTTTTAATGCCTTTTTGATGAACCTACATCACAGTAATCTTATCAGACAAATTACTGCTCACCTTAGACACAATTTTAACCACTTCACAAACAGGAACCAGTCCAAAATCTGCCTTTTAAGTTTCTTCATCAATTAGACCTTTGATGCAAAGCTATTTGTTATTCAGTTAACCTTGGTTATGCATAATTTTCATCACATATATCACAGATTATTATTTTCATAATAAAATACATAAAAGCAACTGAATTTGTGATCATTTTGGCATATCTGTGTGTATTAACTGATTTGATGCCCTTTAAACATGAGAAAAGAACGTTTCAGTTTACATTAATTTGAGGTTAAATAGAGACTGATTTTTCCTCTCCAAGAGAGGTGGTGCCCACACAACGAGGTTATTTGCATAATAAATGCATATCTTATGAGCTCAATCTCATAACTGATAATTAACTATATATATCCAGCCCCATATCACCCTGCATTATCAAGATACTCAAAGCACTTTACACTACAATCTGTGCCCTCATTTACCCACTCATACTCTACTAGATCGCTACAAAGAAAAATCAGTGCTTTATCACATTCATACATGGGACACACATTGGAGTGGTTCAGTGCCTACTTCAGGGACACTTTGGCATGTGACTGCTGGTAGAATCGAACCCCCAACTCTTGCATTGGAGGACGATTGCCCTAACCACTCAGCCACAGCCTCCTCAACTGTACCAAGTGTATGTGGTGCAGTTCTGGATTTGTTCACTTTCCATAGCACACATGGATAAAATTCAATCTAAATAAGGGTCCAGACATGGACAGCCTCAATCTGGCCCTGGATACTAACATGCAATATTTTATCAATCAGGATTGTTTAAGATGTTGTTATCTCCAGAAAATACTCATGCATGTAACTAATGGTGGACATGGTTCTACTAATCTGCTAACAGCTAATATTGAAGCTAACTTTTTGTTTAGTGAATTAGCATTATCTTTAACTTTGGAGTTAGCAGAACAATTCTCTTCTGCTAAATCAGGTTCCGCTAACTTTAAGTCCACTAACACAATTTGCAAGCTTGTTTCCAGGACTTAATTTGTAAACCAATAGATGCCAGAACGCAAATAGTGGGCGGGCTAGCAGGGGCGGGGTGTTTGTCTGGGGGTTCTCTCCCAGAAAATTTGAATAAAGTAGATGCGATTTCCTGCATTTTTGTGTATTTTAACGGGTTGTTAAATATCTACATTTACCTATATTTATAAACACTCTGCCTCTGTCAAGCATCCTCCCCCCTCCCTCTTACTTGATGGAACTGTCAAGTAAGTAGGGCTCAAGCCTGACACTGTTCCTGCTCGTTGTTGTCGGACTCCACATGTGCATCTCCAGGCTCCTGCCCATGTACGACTGCTTGGTTAGCTCTTTCGGAACTCACCCCCACCACTCTTTTAGGGGCGGAGATTTTTTTTAAGGGTAGACGCAGAAATGCTACTTGAAGAGGCAGCTCGTATGCTCATAAGTGGTTGTTGTGTTTAAAATTTGTGTTTATGTAATTATTTTCAGTTTACATATCCAGTATAAGTTTAATTTGTTCAAGGCAGTCATATTTGTTCATGCCTTTATTATTAGTAAGCCTTAGAGTTACTGGATCCAAGCAAAAAGTTACCGGAATGCACCTTGTCAAAAAGAGTTCCCAGATCCTGTTCCGGCAGGATTCAGCTCAAATTAAGCACTACGTGTTTTTGTCTGTTGTGAGCATGTCTCAAAGAGTTCTTTTAGACACACTATTAGCTTACTATGTGCACATGTAACAAGAAATTATTGGTCAACGCAGCAGCATCTAGCTGAACAGCATTGTGTAACCCCATAACAACAAGTTTGCATCAATCCCACCAGTCTTCAACTGAAAGGAGACAAAGACGTAATCCAGACAGAGTGACTGTGCAATGAAACAATGCAATGAAATTCTTCTCAGGACGAGAAGAACCGTCTCGACTCAACACAACCAAGAAATACCAAAGCATACAACAAAAGTACAACACAAAGCACCAAAAAGTGAAGAATAAATATAACATCTACAAGGTCCAAAATAATTATAGTAAACAACAGGATAAAATACAACAGTGCAAGTAGGATGAATCAGAACAAACAAGTACCTCACAGACAGTAACACTGCTTAAATGCACATGACACATATTGCACACAACATACACCACACAGGTTGTGTGACAGGCCACTGCACAGGCAGTGAGCGACATTGAGATGAACTGAACCACCATGGCAAGGCAGCGACACACATCATACAGCCACATCGTGCAGCAGCAATAAACATATTCAGTGTTACAGATGTGACTCAGTTCTGTCGAGCCGGCAGACAGAAGTTGTCTGGAGTCACAGCACAGTCGGGGATGGACGGCTCCAGCCATGATTCTGCAAAGGCAAAGATACAACAGCTCCTCGTGTCACGCTCACAATAAATCTATGTGTGCAGGTCTTCCAGTCTATTCCTCAGAGACTGAACACCCAAAAGCAGGACTGAGGGGAGAGGGGCTTTGCTGCGTCTCTGGCGGGTCCTGCACAAAACACCGGCTTGCTTCTCTCTCCATGTTTTCTTCTTACGGCGCCCAAGCAAACAAAGGACCCAGGTGAAAATATCCACCACAGAGTCCCCAACAGCTGACCCAAAGTTCCCACTCACTGATGCTCGCAACTCCAAAAGTGTGTTGCGGTCATACCCGTAGAGTGGGAGTGCAGTGCAGGAGCAAAAAGTCCAAACAAAAACAACAAAGAACAAAAACAGTGCGAGTCGAAGCGGAGCTATCATCAGTGCTGACATGCTGCGGTGCACATTGATGACGCTTCAGTTAGCAGTTAGTGTTAGCTTACACCAATTTTATTTTATTTTATTTTTTACCTTTTTAGCGGTTTAGCTAGCTAATTTTTAGCTAGTGAATTATGTGTTAGTGAAGCTAACTTTTTGGTTAGCTGTGCCCACCACTGCAGGCAGCATTTTGACTGGGATGAGGGTAAATCAAAACATTACATTTCTGATTAAATAAAAAAAACAACTAATATTTAGAACATTGAAAGTTTGTTAGGATTATTTTTGCCTAGTGGGTATTTTAAACTCACAATAGTTGTCAAAATATGCAAATTGAAAAATCTGCTTTTTTTTTCTTTTTTTTCTATGCTTTAGACTTTAGGTAGAAAATGATAGTTTAGTGTGGATTTTTTTAATAGATAATACACATATACAAGAATCAAGATGAAAAAAAAAAACAAATAAAAATAATGCAATTTTTATATAAACCATGATGAGTTTGAGTTGCATTAGTTCCAAACAAACATTTAATGGTGTAAAAATTGTACTGGGAGCATAAAAGTTCAAATCAAAAACATTGAAAAAAATATTTTGATAACTATTAATTTTCATACTTAAAACTGAAATTATTTATTACATCTTGTTCTTTTTAATCTGCAAAATGAAGGTATATCTAAATGGTCATATAAACAGTAAAACAAATGTGGACGTTATGAGATAACACACACACAGACATGAGCAAAACTTAGATCACCTACAGTATATCAAACACATTCATTCCCTTCATCGACTGATAAAACCAACACAAGTGGTTCCTGCTCCAAGTTACAAAAACATTTCACTCTTTTATTGGACTCTACATTTTACATTGAAAAATCTTAATACAGATTAGACCAGTTTTTACGCACCACCACTCACACAACCAAAAATAAGTTTTCTTTTTGTAAATGTATTATTAACTAAAACTTCCAGTGGTTCAGACCAAAATACACTTTAATCACATTTATCTTCCCCAGACTCCCAAGATTAGACAAAAATGTTTAATTCTCACTCAAATTTTCCTTCATTGAAGCTGAATTTATGCACAAATTAAGACACTGAGAAAGAAAGAAGTTGATAAATGAGTATTTTCTGACTGTAGGAGTAGTTTTAATGATGTCATGCTCAGTATGTGGTTTCCTTTGAACAATAATTGTGGCCACAATTCAAATTTTGTTGAATCAAATCTGGGAACTTTGCTTCTTCTAATCTAAGAGCGACTAGTGCACCTTTTGGCAGCTTCCCAGCAGGACGTCAAGTCAGGCTTTCATCTGGTCAACACCAAAAGTCCTTGGGTGGGGAAACGTTGCACCAACTAGATAGACTCTATTTAGAAATATTTCACAATCGTGATTGGCTGGTGGTCAATTGTGTCAGAGTGAGGCTCAATCAGAACATTTGCAGGTCCATCGCTGACTGTCCAGCATGTCCTGTTGAACCTTTATTAATCACTTTAAACCTTGCTTGGTTGAGCTCTTCGATTATTTTGCTCTGTGATCATTCAATCTAGAACATATCCATCAGTTTAGATCAGGGGTCTGCAATCTTTTTGAGGAAAAAGAATAATTTCTGCCCCCTCGCTGACAAAATAAAATGTGTCAGGAGCCGCACAACCCGCTTCAACTGTGATTATCAACTGGTGGCCCATGGGCCACGCAGTTTGTTGGAGGGGGGCCTTTCTGGCCAGTGGGGTGACATCATAAAACTAAAAATATGCGATGAATTATACCATTTATTTATTTTCATTTTAAGACAAAAAAGATCATATTCACATAATGAAGCGGAAAAAGGTTTACAGTTGTCCCTCGTTTACCGTGGGGGATCTGTACCCTGAAGCCCCGTGATAAGTGAAAAATTGCGAAGTAGAAATAGTAGTACAAGTAGTAAGTAGTAGTTTATTTTAGTATTTATATATTGAGACATTTTAAACCCTTCCCACACTTGCAAAATTCTAAACAATGTTTCTAAAAGAGCACAGCATGTGCTCTCTGCTCTCTCTTCCTCTGGCTGCTCTCGGCCACGCCCATTTCTCCACTGCAGAGTGGAGATATGGCACGCTGCAGGAGGAAGCTTCTTCTGCAGTATGGGCTGCACACAGGTGCAGCAAGTGCTAAATAATTTAAAATAATTTATTTTAAATAAAAATTCCATGCAGAGCATGCGGCTCATCCATCAATCAGCCAATTGTGTGTCAAGTCCAATCTTAATTTGAAAAACCTCGATAGAGCTGTAGTGAACTAAGCCTCAGGTCAAATCTGGATCTGAGGGCCTTCCTGGGACAAGAACTGTTACTTCATTGATTTGAGTCCAGAAACACAAAATTAAGTTCATCCAGAGACTTTCTAAGTGTGTCCTGCACTGATCAATTGAAAGAACACTCTCTTTTTTATTATCATTACTATTTTACAATATCTTGATAATCAAAAGTGTGTTTAGTTCAAACCATTTTAAATGTTGAAGTGAACTACTCATTTTAAATCAACTGTGAAACAGTATTAATGATTTTTAATCCTCATTCAAAGTAGAAATCAAGTTAATGCTTGTTACAAGAGTAATTATGCATTTTGATTTTCTGTCTGAAATGAGCAAGTTGTAAGTCCGTCAAAAGTCAAGTTTCGGTCAAAAACATGTTTACTGGAAAGAAATGTCATGTTTAACTTTTTCAGATAGATAAAAGAGGACTGGCACCTAAAAGTCTCGGTTCTTCAAAACATCTTTCTGTCTGTTCTTAAAACAATCTAATCTTTCTCCTTGACTTTTAATAACCTCTTACATCACTAAACCACCCCCTGTTGGTTCTTTCAACCAATCAGGAAGTTCTCATGAGGAGCCGGAAGTGACCTCTTTAAAAGGGTCAACACTTCCTAGTTCCGTTCAGTTCGAAACAGAGAACAATGGGAACTAAGCTGAAAAAGTTCAGTTCGGAACGTAGAATGCAGTTCGGAACGCAGAACGCAGAACAAAGTTCCGAGTCTCGTGGGGATTATGGAATCTTCCACATCTGAGTGGAACCTCTGACGGACTTACTCCTCATGTGAGTCCACCCGTGAGGTGAGCTGCTGTTGAACGAAGTACCGTCACTACTCCGAACGGTTCTCTGCTATCCTTACGGAGACGCTGGAAAGCGTTGAAAGAGAACTCTACACCGAGGCCGAACTATCATCTGCAAAGGTAAAGAGTCGATCTTCAACTGCTAAGTGTACCGTGGGTTAAGCTGGGTCCAAAGGAGCGTGTTGTTCTGGTTATAACAGACAAATTCCCTCACCCATCTCTCTCCATTTAAACTCCTTCATTTCCCATCTTTAAACTCTTCTATCTGCCAGTAATCATCCAGATATTTTCAGAAATGTCTGTTGGTTTAAAAGCTGCAAGTGAAACCATGGCCGTATGGTTGTCTAATTGTAAAGCTTGCTAATTAAGCTATGTGTTATTGTAATCAATTTTGCCAAATTAATGTAAATGTTTGATGTTAAATTTTGATTCTGTTAATAAATGACCGCATTCATTTTGATGGGTCAAAGAAAATTAACGTCTCACGTCACATTTAATTATTCAAGGCACGATAGTACTCAGTCCAGAAAAATGAAAGAATCCGTTTAATTTATGAATAATATCGACAGATATAGTTCATTACAGAGCGAAAGAAAAACGAACCGCGAAGTAACGAGGGACTACTGTACTGTATACCAAATTTGATAAAAATTTAAACTGAACTCTTCAGGTTTCTGTGTCATTTTTTCATCTGAGGAGAAATATAAAGGGATATCCCATTTTGACGTTAAAGAGCATACATTTATGCTTTCTAGTGTGCGTAAAATCTTTACCCTTTTGTTGGAAATGTGTACAATACTTTTACTTTGACTTTATATTTTATTTTTCTAAATAAGTTTTTTTAATCAAGTTGACTTGACTTTATATTTATTCCAAGCAACTTGTCCTAAAGATATTCCAAAGAACATCTGGTGGATTTGAGAGAGAGAGCCCACTGTTAGGCTTGAAGTTGGATAAATGATGTAGTTAAATCTGATAACATCTTCACGCCTTGTGGAAAATTGACAGAAAAATCTTACAACTAGCCTTTTGTGTTGTGATTTTTATTTATTTATTATACAATTAAATATCGGGTTAGTTTTGGTCAAAGCTTCAAAGGGCCACAGATGCGGGACTAAAGAGCCACATGTGGCCCCAGAGCCACAGGTTGCGGGCCCCTGATTTAGATGATCGGATGTTGCAGCTGATCGCTTTGAAGCTTACATTTAGTTTTTTGTCATTTCTCTTGTCAGCTGCAGCTGTGGCAGTATCAGAATGATTTGCAGTTCACCCTCGTGTGTCCCTCTCTGCCTCGTCTTGTCTAAAAGAGGTCAAGAGGAACATTAACCCCTAAACGGACTCATGTCTCAACACCTGAATAACGTCTCTTTGACAGACTGATGAAGACACTGACATTACTCAGCACATCTCAGAAGAAATTCTGTTTAAGTGTAAATGCAAGGTTAACTCAACTGGAAGTGCCCCAGCGAGCTGCACCCAGTGCCACACCAGAACCTCGATGAGGACCACAGAGCGAGTCGAACCTTGAGCCAAGGTTAGAGGGACACGTCGCCTGCATACTAATGGCTGCGAAGCTGACTCCCTGTCTGCAGGTGATGAATGAGTGTCATGTCAACAGGGAAGGAGAAGGTGAAGAGGAGGAGGAAGATCAAATTTGGCTCCAGAGATGTTGCCCGCAGGATGCTCAGGCACTTCAGGAAGCCCTAGCCCCTCCTTCACTCTGCCATCTGTGGCTCAGAGGTGTGTCATGGTGTGTAGGAACGTGTCTGTGTTTTGTTAAATTTTCCTTCCTGGTAAGTCGTTTAAATGTGATTGTAGGCTGCATTTTGCTGTAGTTTTTCTTTTTGTCCCCAAGTCTGTCACACACATACATTTCAGTGTTCCTATCACCTCCTGTTACTCCATGCAGGCAGAGCAGATGGAATAACAGGAGAGAGGGTTCCCACGTTCGCTCATCCACTTCGTCCAAACTCACCGCATCGCAGCCCAGCCCACCTTGGCCTTGCCAGGACTTCCATGACTCAGCCAAATCACACAAACACACTGTTTGAACACATATGGCAAAAAATATACTATGCCACACATATTATAATGATGCATGCAATTATAGTTAAAAACACATTTATACATATTTTCATGCAAAAACGCACACAGAGAAATGAAGTACTTTGGCTCTCTGATGGTCCAGAGTGTAACCAATAATCCAGATTATGATGAGGTGATAAAACTGCAGTTAGATGGAAACTGTCTCACATCTTTGTTCAGGTTTAAGGGACTGTGATGCTGAAAAGCAACTTTTGATTAAAGCCCAAATCTGGGATCAGCTTTTCCTTCAGCTGAAAAACAAAAAAATGTTAGAAGTGTTTAGTTTTTTTTAAAACATACTTGATTTTATTCAGTTGAGTTTATTTATACAGAACCAGTCTACAACAAACATCTTAGGGCTAAAACAAAAACATTCACATACTCTATTTTTCAGACTATAAGGCGCACTTAAAATCCTTTAATTTTCTCAAAAATCGACAGTGAGCCTTATAATCCAGTGCACCTTTGTATTGAAAACAGACCCGTTCATTGATATTGCACCTTGTAATTTGGTGCGCCTTATAGTCCAAAAAATATGATACATTATAATTAATTAGTAAACATTATCTATCTAAGGAAGCTGGCAGATTTGGTTAAATCTTTACTATGTCGCCGTCTCCCATCCTGAGCAGCACACTGGTGACAGTGGAAAGGAAAAATCCCTTTTAACAGAAAAACAAAAACCATCTGGCAGATCTGGGCCCAGGATCAGCATCATCTATTACCAAGGACATTTGTAGATAAAGAAATTTGCTTTGGGGTCCAGGTGCTACACAAATAGTTTAAATTAAAATAAAGTTCACATACTCACATATATAGATACTCAATTACACACAATGATAAAAACAAATGAACACTAATTAGACAGAGGCGTGTGTAGAGGTGGTGTTTGTAATTGAAAGGCCTGGTGTAACAGGCTAGTATACCTCCAGTCCTGACTATACCTCGGGTTAAAGGGGCCTAGCCTAGATTATATCTGGGGTATACTGTGGCCGGACGGTACAGTGGCTCATCTGGTAGAGCTGTTGCCTCTCAGCAAGAAGGTTGCCAGATCAAATCCCGGCCTGGGATCTTTCTGGGTGGAGTTTGCATGTTCTCTCCGTGCATGCGTGGGTTTTCTTCGGTACTCCAGTTTCCTCCCACAGACCAAAAACATGCATGTTAGGCTGATTGGTAACTCTAAATTGTCCCTAGGTGTGAGTAAGAGAGTGAATGGTTGTTTGTCCCTGCGATGGGCTGGAGATCTGTCCAGGGTGTCCCCCGCCTCTCGCACAGTGATTGCTGGCTATGGGCACCAGTGACCCCGTAACCCAAAAAGGAAGAAGCGGGTTAAGATAATACATGGATGAATGGATGAATGTATGGATGGATGGTATACTGTGACCTAGGCCAATTTATACTCCAAGATATAAATTAGCCTAGGACTATTCATACCCCTCAAACCAGATTTTACCCCCATGATACCAGTAGTGTTGAGTCATAAACACAAGAATTACTTAATTTTCAACATTTTATTGGGGGTTCAATTTTGTCAGCCTATGCAAATTCATACCCCGCCTGCCTTATGGGTGTAGATGGGTATAATCTGGCCTAGGCTATTTTACATCATTGGGTATGGTTTGGCCCAGGACAGCTCACCCCTCACTGTTTATCCCTTATTTTAGCCTGTTGCACTGGGCCTTGTTGAGGAGGCCTGCAGCAGTTGGAAAGGAGATGTTCCTATGGCCAGAGGTTTTAGTCCTGATGTACTGTAGCCTCCTGCCACAGGAGAGAAGTTTAAATTGAGGGTGCCAGGAGTGGAAGGAGTCAGTTGCAAACTTTCCTGCATACCTCAGAGTTATGGAGGAGTACAGGTTGCAGCCAATCACCTTTTTAGCATTCCCGATGAGATACTGCAGCTTGCATCTGTCCTTGGTGGTGGCAGCAGAGTACCATATGGTGATGGAGGAGGTGATGGTGGACTTGATGGTGGCAATATAGAAGTTCACCATCACAGTCTTTAAATTTCAACTACTGCAGGAAGTACTTCCTCTGTTGCGGATGGACAGTCATCTGCCTCAACTGGCTGGTGTTAGAGAAGACAGAAAATAGATACAGACATACACAGAATGACTCCTCCAGGTGTAGTTTCTATGGGAAAAATGACAAATCAAAAGCCATGGAAATGATATAAATAATTACAAGTAAGAACATGGAGAAGAGAGCAAGTAAAAACAGCAGCAGAATGAGGAAATGTGGTCAGTTTGTCCTCCTGTAGTTTAAGCCTGTTGCAACATAACAAAGTGATAGCTCTGGAAACCCAACTCTTAACTATAGGATGTGTCAAAACTAAAGTCTTGAGCCTAGTCTTAAAAGTGTTCAGTCATCGTCATGGACAGAAACTGGAAGCTGGTATAGTCACACCTGTATGCAAAAGCAATGGACATTCCCAGAAACTGTCATTATTGTTGACTGAGTGAGTGTGGACTGATATAAATTCACATTTCCCTTTTACATTTTGCACAGTCATGTTTAGTGATAGAGGTGTCCCAATTTATTTTATGATGTTGAAGTACAAGAGTTAGTACTTAGTTAAACTGAGGCAAGGACGCCTTGCCAACCAAAAGGGATCATTCAAACAAGAATCCATTCGGTTGAGAATCATGGCCTCAGATTAGGAGGACCTGCCCTCTTCAAGTGGAAGAGCTCAAGTATTTTGGTGTATGTGAGTGATGGAGCAAGAAAATGACTAAAATTGGGGCCTCATTGACATTAATGAGGTGTTCTTTGTTCTGTCATAGTAAAGAAAGAGCTGAGCCAAAAGTACTCTGTTAATTCATTGTTCCGTCTATGTTTCAAGTTTCATCTGTGATCATGAAAATTGGATCATGACCAAAAGAACAAAATCCTGCATGCAAGTAGCTGAACTGAGTTTTAATTCAAAGAGTGGTCAAGCTCAGCCTTAGTGAAAAGGGTGAGGAGCAGTGGTCTAGTTTACATGATATGCGGGTGTACGGAGTATACCCACTAGAAAAGCTTGAGAATTTCAGTATGCCCACTTAAAAGTGCCCAGTGATACGTAACATATCATTGGGCACGTGTCATTGATACGTTAAACAGCAGTTAAACGCTTTTGTAACAATCTGTATGCAGCGCTTGTTTATTACATTGGCTTTTCCAGAGAATTATTGTGTAATTCTGTACTTACTACTTAACACTTGAACATGTTTTGCTTTGATACTGTTTTATAAATTCTATAACATGTTTTTAATACCAAACCAACTGTTGTACAAAGGTTGTTGTTAATTTATTCAAATATTAACATCAGAGAAATTTTGGAAATGTTCAATATGTTTAAAAATCAAAACAAATTGACAATTACATTAGGGATTAACAATATTGGATTTTTGGTTGACATCCGATATGCCGCTATGTTAAAACTTATTTGGCCAATAACCAATATTGATACTGATATTTAATACACGTTCCTTTGTCAGAACATAATCCTCTTATTTAGACTTATTTGCTACAAAAAATGTGCAACAGCTGTAAGAGCTGGTGACATATAACAGCCATATGATATGCATAGCACTTTAACTTATATTAAATGAAACGTATTAAATGTATTTATTAGCATTAGTCACCTGTGATGCTGTCTCACTTGTGGAGGCTTGTTCCAGGTTCAGCTGCAGTGTGGGATCCTCTGCACTCCTGTGCATGAAGGACAGACTTTTTAAGTTCAACGTTTTTGTCTATCCATTGTTCCATAAGACTTAATCAAGCTAACGGGGCTAACACAATGTCCAAATGTCTGTGGTCAAACTCACCCAACAAGTCATGCTATCGGCTATTAGCTTCTCAATGACGTCAGAAATGATGGCTTGTAACTCAGGTAACGTTACATCAAAAAATATCTCCCACTGCGGACGATGTAGCGAGACTCAACATAGTCCATAAATCTTCAGAATCCGACATCCTCACCAACGGAAAATAAAACTTCCACACTGCTGACATTTAGAATTTTCCTCTCCGCCATGAGATCAGGTAGGCGCACGTGACATCATTGCGTTGTGCTGCCGCTGCAACGTCATCATGTGCTGCCGCTGCAACGTCATC
>NC_056509.1:20604810-20618306 GCF_014905685.2 Nematolebias whitei
TGAGGCAGGAGTTCAAAAATCAAAACAATTTATTCTTTTAACCACAAAACAAAAGGCTGTCGGTGCAGCAAAACTTACTTTTAGCAGATTGGATAGTGCAGAGCAGATCATCAGGGTAGCAGAAAACAGACAAGGCAGAAGAGGATTGTGATGTCTGAGTACATGGAACAATCACCGGACAAGGAGTGAAGGAAAGAAAGGCTTTTTATGTGACAGAGGGAGAGTTAGTAACGAGAGCACCTGGGCAAGTGGCTGATGAGGGACAGGTGTGAATGATAAAGACAGAGTGGAGAAGCAGACTGAGGAATGAGTGGAAAAATAACAGAATCAGATAAACAGAAAATCACACCCAGAGCAGAACAACAAAAAACATAAAAAGCAGACAGAGACAGAACCAGTCAAACAGAACTCAGAATTAAAGTGACACATTTACAAAGCACCTTGAAAAAGAAGGAAATGATTTAGTTTGTGAGATAACAGGAACAGATACACAAAAGCAGAAGACACACAAGGAGCAGAGGCTTAGGCAGATGGGGGGGGGGGCAGCGGGGACCGCTGACCGTGACAGTTGGTTTCTTGGTTGCAGCTTGAAGGAGGTGGCAGAGGCTTGGCAGATGAGGGGGGCAGCGGGGGCCGCTGACCGTGACACCTTTTAAATAGGCGAGTTATTTCAATGGAATGGCCGATGTCCGATATTGAAATTTAACGCTAATATCGGCCGATACCGATACCATGCCGTTAATATCGTGCATCCCTAAATTATACTGTACTAACCAGTGTACTTTGGTTTCTAAGGACAGTATACGCACTACAAAAATGTAGACTACACCACTGGTGAGGAGTACCTTCAACCAGGGAAGCTCAGATTAGAGTTCCTGTCTCTCTGGACCTGCCATTTGGATCTCCCTCCTTACTGCTCACTGCTCAGCTCTGCCTCAAAGCCGGCTTGTCTTCTCCACCGGTGACATCACCACAACCAACCCCTTTCAAGGAAGTTCTCCCTCACCTGTCAGTGAAGGTTGGTGACTGTCATCAGAACAATCTGAACATTACCATAGAACTCATGCTCATTAACTCTCCTGTCTCTTCAGATTGTGCTGGCCCAAGGACTCAGACCTCCACCAGAAGTAGATTATTAAACCTTCCTGTTGTCTGTGATCTGGTTCCAATCCCAAAACCTGGTTCTTGTCAAATAGGTTAATATTCACTTGTTCAACACAAATGTATGAATGTTGCACAACATTTTCTTTTGAACATCTTCAAAATTCCTAAAACACGGCCCTGTGACTCACACAAGAAAATAGAATGTTTTTGCGAAGATTTTGGAAACTTCCTCATGAACTGAACTTTTAACAGTTACTAATGTGCATGATCCAAGTCCGTATTATGTGATGCTACTTCCAGTTCATTGAAATACACTTATTCTAAACAATGCTCAACTCTGTTTCAGCTGCTCTGCAGTTACTCATACACCTGGTAACATAGCCCGTCACTCTCACAACATAAAACACTAATAAAAAATTGTTTATAAATACTGTATATTGGTATAGTAAAGAAAAGCAGGTGTAAATAACCAAAACATATAGTTGAACACTGCCCGAATATACATATAGCAATGATCCTATTGAAGCGTGTAGTGCCTGATTTTATGCATGGGCATTAGAACTGCTAAAATCTCAAAGGATGTTTGCAAATTGCTGCTAAAAGTAGCAGCCCAGCATGAGTGTGTGTGTTTTATTGCTTGGTTGATTGTCTTTATGTAGGGTGTAGGGTCTAGGATGTGCTCCACCTCTCATCCACTGACTGCTAGAGAAAAGCACCAGCTCTCATCAAGTATGAAGTTGATGAAGTAGATATAGGAAATGGATGGAAATATAAGGTTGCATTATGTTTTGTACACTTGTCTATCAACTTTAAGGGGGCAACAGTTCTTCCTTTTCCACATCCTTGTAGGCAGCCTTTTGCACGCATGTGCTTTTTATTCATAGTTCTGTTGCCTCACAGTGTTTCACTCAGGAGCTTATAGTTTTTATTACAACTACAGGTGGCAAAGTTTGTGATTTCTCACCAGGAATGAAATGGTTCTTGTGGCCTCTGAGTGATCCACTAACATATATCAATATTGTTTTTCTTTTTCTTAAGGTTTCACCTGTAGTCTTTTATGCGTTTGACATCATCCAGTCAGATTTGTTCCATCTCAAACTTGTACTAAACGCAGCCAAAACCAAAGGGATGCTGTTTTTAAACAGGAAGTCGGTCCCAGTAGTCCTTCATTCAATTTTATCTTCAAATGGTGTTCCTATTGAGTTTGTCGATTTTTCCAAATGCTTGCGTATCTTGGTTGACTCACAACTCTCTTTTAAGCACCATGTCAAAAACTTGGTAAAGAAACTGAAAGTAAAACTGGGTTTTGTTTTCAGAAATAGATCCCGTCTAACTCTGAATGCTAGGAAACACGTTGTAACTGAGACTTTCCTTCCCTCCATTGACTACAGTGACATTATTTACATGAACACACCTACAAGAACCTTGCAGATGTTGGACGGTGTCTATCACTGTGTATTAAGATTCACAACTGGCTGTAACTACTGTACCCACCATTGCACCCTGTATTCACTGGTTAACTGGTCATCATTAACTTGACACAGACTCTCTCACTGGGGCATTTTCATCTTTAAATCACTTCTTGGTCTGCTACCTTCTTACATCTCCTCCTACATGTCTCTGCGTGAGTGCAGCTACAGCGTGCGCTCTCAGGACATTATTACCTGCAGTGTTCCCTCAGTGCAGACTGAACTAGGCAAAAGGGCCTTCTTCTATTCCGCTCCTGTTTCCTGGAATATCTTGCAAAAAGATCTGATGATCTCAACTTCCACCTCTCTAAGGCCCTGTACACACGTAGCCGGATATCAGGAAAACCGAATAGTTTATCATGCGGTGTGGCCTTTCATCCACACGTGAACTCCGGTTGATGTAACTATAAACGAATAATAACAAAAACTCCGACCAAAGTGGAGATTTGAGAAATCTCCTCTTTCGGGTTTGCGTGTGGACTTTCGGAACCGGAGATATGCGCATTATGTCTGCGACAGATGGTGCAGCGCGGCGCTGACGTCACATGTGCGACAATTGTTTTTGTTTGCCCATTCATTCGGAGGGAAAATGACTGCGTTTAGGGAAGTACTAATTGTAACGCTGGTTCAGGCAATTTTTGCTTGCTTGTTTTTACAAGCACAACTGCTCCAACAGATGGAATTACAAAGGAGAAAAAGCGCTTGGCGTTCAGCTCTTTTACAGCAACTATCCCTACCGATACGGAGGCAACGCTCTGTGGTGAACATCACCGGGTTCATGTAGATGATCATTTTCTCTATCCGAACATGTATGTACGGCAATATTTTTTGCGCAGATATTCATTTTTTCAAACACCAGGCTACGTGTGTACAGGGCCTAAGTGGCTTCAAACATCTGTTAAGTTCATGGCAAAACCCAATGCAGACATGTTCCTGTTATTAGTTTTTTATATCGCTTTATAATGTAGCTGTCTTTGTTTCAGTTTTTATTATAATTTCTTCCATTTACTTTTCATTTTATGTTTTTGTATGATTGCCTTCATCTGTGTTCTTTGTTTCAAACAGGTCCTTCTTGTAAATGAGTTCTCGAGGCTCAGTGTGCCTAACCTGTATAAATAAAGGTTAAATTGAATTTTATTTGTATCTATTTTACCTTTGCTGCCACCCTTTAGGATGGAAGAAGCTGCAGTGTGAACCAATGGATAGAGTAATTTTGACGTAAACTAGGAAATGAGATTTGGCATATACGTATCTGGAAACCACAGACAGCTAAAACAACAACATTTCCCAACAAAATCTTTGGAAACACGCATAGACACCTGTCTTGTAACGCACAAGCTGATACCATTAACCAGCAAATACAAACCGGATTCCAAAAAAGTTGGGACACTAAACAAATTGTGAATAAACATTGAATGCAATGATGTGGAGGTGCCAACATCTAATATTTTATTCAGAATAGAACACAAATCACAGATAAAATGTTTAAACTGAGAGAATGTATCATTTTAAGGGAAAAATCAGTTGTTTCCAAATTTCATGGCGTCAACAAATCCCAAAAAAGTTGGGACAAGTCCATTTGTACCACTGTGTGGCATCCCCCCCTTCTTCTTACAACACTCAACAGATGTCTGGGAACAGAGGAGACCAGTTTCTCAAGTTTAGAAATAGGAATGCTCTCCCATTCATGTCTAATACAGGCCTCTAACTGTTCAATCGTCTTGGGCCTTCTTTGCCGCACCTTCCTCTTTATGATGCGCCAAATGTTCTCTACAGGTGAAAGATCTGGACTGCAGGCTGGCCATTTCAGTACCCGGATCCTTCTCCTACGTAGCCATGATGTTGTGATTGCTGCAGAATGTGGTCTGGCATTATCGTGTTGAAAAATGCAGGGTCTTCCCTGAAAGAGATGGCGTCTAAATGGGAGCATATGTTGTTCTAGAACCTGAACATAGTTCTCTGCATTAATGGTGCCTTTCCAGACATGCAAGCTGCCCATGCCACAAGCGCTCATGCAACCCCATACCATCAGTGATGCAGGCTTCTGAACGGAGCGTTGATAACAACTTGGGCTATCCTTGTCCTCTCTGATCCGGATGACATGGCGTCCCAGTGTTCCATAAAGAACTTCAAATCGTGACTCATCTGACCACAGAACAGTCTTCCATTTTGCCACACTCCATTTTAAATAACCCCTGGCCCAGTGCAAACGTCTGAGCTTGTGGAGCTTGCTTAGAAATGGCTTCCTCTTTGCACTGTAGAGTTTCAGCTGGCAACGGCAGATGGCACGGTGGATTGTGTTCACTGACAATGCTCTCTGGAAGTATTCC
This sequence comes from Nematolebias whitei, assembly GCF_014905685.2. Lineage (NCBI taxonomy): Eukaryota > Metazoa > Chordata > Actinopteri > Cyprinodontiformes > Rivulidae > Nematolebias > Nematolebias whitei. Next base: position 20,609,714 of record NC_056509.1, read on the forward strand.
TGAGCCCATTCTGTTATTTCCTTGACAGTGGCATTCCTGTTTGAGGTGCAGTATAAGGGCCCGGAGATCACTGAACCGGCGATCTTTGGATCACAGGCCCACCTCTCTAACCTCTGCGCCACCACTGTTATGCACGGTTGATGATGATAACTTAAAAGTCTTTGCTATTTTACGCTGGGTAACACCATTCTGGTATTGCTGCTCTATCTTTCTGCGCAACAATGGTGGAATTGGTGATCCTCTTACCAACTTGGCTTCTGAGAGACACTGACACTCTGAGAAGCTCGTTTTATACCCAATCATGTTGTCAATTGACCTAATTAGTGTTAATTGGTCTTCCAGCTGTTCGTTATATGCTCAATTTCATTTTTCCAGCCACTTATTGCTACTTGTCCCAACTTTTTTGGGATTTGTTGACACTGTGAAATTTTGAATCAACATATTTTTCCTTTAAAATGTTACATTTACTCAGATTAAACTTTTGATCTGTCATCTATGTTATATTACGAATAAAATATTGACATTTACCATCTCCACATCATTTCATTCAGTTTTTATTCACAATTTGTTTAGTGCCCCAACATTTTTGGAATCCTGTTTGTAGATTTGGTCCAGTCATTGCAGTGGTTGAAGCTTCAGATTAAGATTAGTAAAAGATTAAAGACTCCTCATGCTGCCCTCCAAACCCACAAGGGTATTCACAGTTTTTCATAACCACGAGCACCCTTTGCTCACCCTTTTCTCAGAGTAAAATGGTGTCATCATGCCTCACAATCAATGGCTTTATCGTGTGGAAAACCTCTGCACCCTCCGGCCGTTTTGTCACCTGCCATGAGGTGAGACAGAGTCAGAGGGACAGCTGGAGAACAGACACAGATAGCAACGAGTCTCAGTGCGTGGCTGGAGCAGGGCGGTAATCGATACCGAGCTGGCAGAGGGTTGGGGCTCGGGATAAACAGTGGAGATTGCTCAGAGGGGCTAGCATTGATGTGTGATTAAAGTCAGAGGATCCCCCTGCCACTCGGAACTTGTGAGTGAGATCTCTGACGCCGGGGTAATTGGTCTCCAGGAAATCAATAGATTTTGAGAAGGAGAGGGTCGCACCTTCTTGGGCAGCTGGACAGAACCGTCCATGGCATTTTCACCTGAGGCTCAACTTGACATTTACGCCTGAATGGACCTGGGGCTCAACCTGACCTCTCTTTATGCAGCTGGTAAAACGTTGCTGTGGAGAACAGCGACCATTGTGGACACCGATGTCAAGTTTTCTGTAGCTGCTTTTTAGTTACTTGGTGAGAGTCCTCACCTTCCTATATATTTTTTTTTTTTTGGTTGGATGGCAATGTTTTGCTTGTGTGCAAATATCTGTCTGTTAGCAAAATATATCAAAAACCACTGGAAATTTTTTTACTGAAACTTGCAGAAAGTAATAAATGGAAGTGCCTTTACAACTGGATACATTTAGGAATCAACCCAATTCAAAATGGCCACCACAACCAATCAGACCTTAAAAACACAAAAATTACTATTTTTCTGTCATTTTTGGGCTCAAATATGATATGGAGGTAGTGGAGCGCCATCCCCAACACATGTTCTGAGCTCTGAGATTGCACAGGAACTTTGTTTTGCATTAACTAATTGGAGTTAACTGTTATCAAAGTATCTTATGAACTGTTGGAATATTTTTTCAGACTTTCCAGAAATAATCCCTCAATAAACTTCTATAACTTATTATTTTTCAGGGACATCTTAATTTAAGATGGCTGCCACTAGCACGAAAAAAAAACACAACTGGTTACTATATGTCAGTTCATTTAACAGACACTGAGCTGAAATGTAAGTAAAAAATGTTGCATAACCAGAGGTGGAAAGAATGCTGAAGATTTGTACTCAAGTACAAGTACTGTTACACTGCTTAAATTGTACTCAGTTACAAGTAAAAGTATTGGTGTTATAAAATACTTAAGCAAAAGCACAAAGTACTCTTCTCAAAAACTACTGAGTATTAATTACTTTTTAACAATTGATGTTTTATTGTGTTGTCAATAGAAGTCATTCAGTTTGATTTACTATATATAATAAATATAAATATAATAGCTACATTCAAAGTACATTTCTCAGACGCTCAGAAGCTCCGTCTTATTTTAGTACCAGTTAAACCGATGGCAGTGACAATATCTAAGATCATTGCATACTTAGCCAAACTAATAACCCACACACACAAATAATAAAACAGCAATATCTACAGGCAGCTGTAAAACCTCGTGTGACGCTATATGTTTTTGAGATTAGATGCTGAAGTCTTGTCAGCTGCTGTCACTGTAGAGATCCAACAAAGTTTCATCTGGACTCTGTCTCCTTTTCACCCTCTGTACATGAAACATTCCTCCAGGTACGGCCACGGGCACTCGTCCTCAGCCGTTACCTCCTCATTTTCTCTGTTAGTGTTGTCCTCTGTCTCCATTTTGGCTTTTTCTCCAACTCTTCGTTCCATAAATGACTCTCTACTCTGTGGAGTTGTTCTTTGTTTACATCATAGGTAATTGGTGCGTTCACGATCTGAGAGCCTTGTTGGCTACAAAGATGCAGATGAACCGTTCAAATATCAATTCAAACTGTGGCTGTACTCTGTAGCAACTTCTGATTTTAAAAGTAGTGAAGTAGATTACATCTAAATTGTACTTAAGTATGAGTAAAATTACACACTTGAAAGAAATACTTATAAAAGTACAAGTACCCCCCAAAAAACTACTTAATTACAGTCATGTGAGTATTTTTATTCAATACGTCCACCCCTGTGCATAACATACTCCTGAGTCCTACTAATTTTATGAATTTTTTGCTTAAAACTTTGTTCGTAACTGTTAAAGTCAACAAAGTTTGTGTTTTAGGAAAAATATCTCATAAACCTCTGGACGGATTTTAATGAAACCTTCAGAAAGTAACCAGTGAACGTTTCTTTACAGCTGATTGACTTTTGGAGTCAATCTGATTCAAGACGGCCACCACAACCAACTGACCTTTGGAAACATTAAAATGGTTTTAATTTTGTCAATTTTACAGATATTGAGTTAAAATTTGAGGTGACAGTAGCTGTTAGAGATTGAACATATTATTTACAAATGTAACAAGGTTGAGTCAGGTCCTCTGGACGGTCTCTTCTTTTTGAAATGCTTGGTCTTTTATCCAAAAGACTTCTTCAATCTGAGGAGCTGCAACAAACTCAGTCTTATAAATAGTTCTTCTCAAAGACAAAATGTTTCAACAAGAAGAAACTGTCCAGAGAACCTGACTTTGTTAGATTCTTCTACCTGGATTATTAAACACGAGTCAGGATGTTATTTACAAGGTTCGACTAACGCAGCGTTAACTCTGTCATTTCGCAACATAAAATGATCTCAGTTTTAAACTTTGGCATTAAAGGTGGGCAATATATAGCACGTTCCTTCACGGGACAATGGGCCATTAATTTATAAATAATATGCTCAGAGAAAGTAAAAAACTCACAGTCGAGCTCTCCTCCACCTTCAGGACGTTTGTTAAAGTATTTAGAATCAATATCATCCCTGACTGGATCGGCCGCGATCCCTTTGTGGCGTCTTTTTACGAAAATGAGAAGTCAGTCACGGAAAATAGACAGTGACAAGTGGAATCAGCTTGCTAACTTGATTTGTGCAAGCCATTTGTCTCCTGCTGTGTTCAACCTCACGGCTTCCTGCAGCAACGTGCCTTCACTTCTAAAAAGGTCACTGATGATGTGCGGACGCATCGGCGTACAACCCACCAAATGACAGCTGCGCCCGGGAGCCCTCTCTCTCTCAAAGCGCAGGCCAATTAGAGATGTTCGTGTATCAATCAAATATCAAATACTATCTCATCACAACGCCTCTGTTTCTGATTTCCCTTTGGCCCCGGGAGATCCATGGCTCCATCTCTCCCCCACCCCCTCCGGACTTCATCTTCATCGCCGCTCAACTCTGTGGACTCACGTGTCTGTCCTCCACATCCTACTGGTGCAGACATGTAACAGACATCACCCCCTCCTCCGTACACACACTCACGTGCAGTGCAGGTAACCAAACCAATTAACACCATAATGAGGTGGTCACCAGCCGCACTTTGGTTCAGTCCGCGTGCACTGCAGGAAACGCAGCTCTCATCTTCCAGGAGACAGCAGGCCAGCAGCTGATGGGCCCGCTGTTCTGACAACCAGTGTCTGAAAGAGAAAAGGGAAATGGGGTTTTGCAAATTTTAGAAAGCCGGGTGAGATTTTGTTTTTTCACATGTTCTAATAATGTTAAGAGTTATACATCATTTTTACAAAAAGTTGCTTTATTGGAACTTTTTAAAGCATTTAAAGTCATTTAATTATATCCAAGGCCTTGCCTACACTACATCAAATGTTGTTTGTCCATTTGTAAATTTGTCCCATCTACATTTGTCAAAAACACTGACATATGTTGGCACTAGGGGGCGAGAACATCCACAGAAACAACTTGTCAAACTACAGAGAAAGAACATTTTAAATGAGCTGAAAATCCTCTCCATCCATCCATTGTCTTTTACCCGCTTCTTCCATTTCTGGGTCACGGGGGTCGCCGGTGCCCATGTCCAGCAATCACTGTGTGAGGGGCGGGGTACACCCTGGACGGGTCCCAAGTCCACCACAGGGACGCATAGAGACAAACGAGACAAACAACCATTTACTCTCACCTAGAGACAATTTTAGAGTTACCAATCAGCCTAATATGCATGTTTTTGGTCTGTGGGAGGAAAACCCACGCATGCATGGAGATAACATGCAAACGCCACCCAGAAAGGCCCCTGACCGGGATTTGAACCGGCAACCTTCTCACTGAGAGGCAGCCGCACTACCAGTTGAAGATCATTTTTCTTTTTAATAAAGTGGAGGCATCATGAGCATAGATTTGACCTTGTATCTACTGTATAGCCAGTGTCACTTTTTAATTAATCTTTTGTATTAACCCATGATGAAATGATATTCAGGCAGGTTGAATCAATGACAAATTGATCTAAAAAAGTTAAGTCTGGTCCTCTGGACATTCAAAAAACAAAACAAACAAACTACTTAATGTTTTTTTAGATTTTTCTACCTGGATTATTGAGCATGCATCAGGATAATAACACATTGATTTTTTAAGGCATTTGTTTTCAGTCTTTCAGTTCAGAACAAAAGAAAATATTTTTAAACCACTGTCACATAGTGATGTGCAGATCGATACTAAAACATCGATACAATCGATACCAGAACGTTTCGCTCTAGAATCGAGGTTTAAATCAAACTATTGATACTTTTGATACTTCAGTCATTTCAGGTAATGCATATCATTAACAGGAAGATGGTGGAAAGTAACTAAACTATTGAGATCTTGTCTAAATGATACGCAGTTGGAGGGAACTACATTACGTAATGTGTTTCAGCGGAGCGGCACGCTGCTCGTCAGTCTCTCGGTCTGTAGCCACAGCGGCGGAGCTTAACAGAGTCATGTGTGGAGCTATTTCAGCTCCAGAAACAGCCAAGAAGTGGTTTGTGGAAAATCTGTAAAGAGCTGTGGCAACAAAACAAACCTTGTAAAACACTTCCTGTTAAATCACAACACAGAATATGAGGCACTGATGAGGCAGAGAGAGTGCAAAGAGTCAGCTGCTGCTCTGGAGGAGTCCCTCAGGGCTGCAGGACTATCCAGGTACAGAGGGAGGAAAAGTGGAGCTTTCAGTTGTGCTAAGAACTGCTGCAGTTGGAGTTGTTCAAATTAATACATATGGTTATGAAATAATTAACAAAATAAATTCATGCTTCAACAAATAGTTGTATGAGTTCACTTTGGAGTAATATGTGTATCACTGAGATAATCTCACATGGGCAAAAAAGCTTAGATTTATTTAGATAAGGTTTCCTACAGAAATGATAATTTAAAGTGGATTACATAAAACAGGTGTCATCAAATTATACAAAGCAATGAAGATAAAACAGCCTTGGTGAACTCTGAAAAATATATACTACAAAAATGTGGATAAAAATATAACATATTATCTTAAACATATCTCATTATTTAATAGTTATTTAATAATTTATTTTAATAGTTTTATGATCTTTCTTTTTCTTGTTTGATAAAACATTTTCACATATTTTGTATGATGTCCTGTTTGATTTATAAACTCGGACTAAATGAGGCCACTGCATCAACATACTCCTGAGTTTAAAATAAATAAATTACTTTGTCTTGCATTCTTTATGCAACTTTGATTTGAATACAACAAAGTCCATGCTCAATAATCCAGGTATACAATCCAACATTTTTCAGTCAGGTCATCTGGACAGTTTTTTTTTTGTTTGTTTTTTTTTGTGCTGAAATGTTTCGCCTTCGGTCCGGAAGGCTTCATCAGATGATCTGACTGAAAAATGTTATCTTGTATACCTGGATTATTGAGCATGGACTTTGTTGTTTTCAACCAGTTTGACAAGGCTGTCAACAAGGAAGAGGGCCGGCAATGGAGGAGGGGGCGTACCAAAGAGACCATCTTATCACAAACAGAACTGGTTTGTTCCACTTTGGAGTAAGCTGTTGGGGGAAGAATCAGTTTTGTTGTGTGTTTCCTTGACTGATGAAGCCTTCCAGACCGAAGGCGAAACGTTTCAGCACAAAATTTTTTAAAAAAAAGAAACTGTCCAGATGACCTGACTGAAAAATGTTGGTTTGATTTGAATACACTGCTTTTTTTTAGGTTTACCTGACATATTAGGCATATTTGCAAAAAGTATCAGTATTGATATCGATACCACCGATACGAGACCAAATTTTAACCGGTATCGTATCAGACCAGAAAATCCTAGTATCGAACAACACTCATCACAGTGTTTCTAATTTTTAGAAAACTTTTGTTTTTTCATGCCAAGCAGTTCTGAAATATGCCACCTTACAATGGTAGAGGGGTTCGAGTGTCCCAATGATCCTAGGAACTATGCTGTCAGGGGCTTCATGCCCCTAGTAGGGTCACCCAAGGCAGACAGGTCCTAGGTGAGGGACGAGACAAAGTGCAGCCCAAAGACCCCTTATGATGAACACAATCAGTGGAAACAATGTTCCCTCACCCAGACGTGGGTCACCAGGGCCCCACTCTGGAGCCAGACCTGGAGGCGGGGCACGTTGACGAGCACCTGGTGGCCGGGCTTTTACCCATGGAGCCAGGCCGGGCATAGCCCGAAGAGGAGACATGGGTCCCCCTTTCCATGGGCTCACTACCTGTAGGAGGGGCCAAAGGGGTCGGGTGCAATGTGGGATGGGTGGTGGCCTAGGGTGGGGACCCTGACGGTCTGATCCTCGGCTACAGAAGCTGGCTATTGGGACGTGGAATGTCACTTCTCTGGCGGGGAAGGAGCCTGAGCTGGTGTGTGAAGTTGAGAAATTCCGGCTAGAAATAGTCGAACTCACCTCTATGCTCTGGCTCTGGAACCAGTTTCCTTGAGAGGGGTTGGACACTCTTCCACTCTGGAGTTGCTCCTGGTGAGAGGTGCCAAGCAGAAGTGGGCATACTTGTTGCCCCCCCCTCATCTTGTTGCCTGTATGTTGGGGTTCACCCCGGTGAACGAGAGGGTAGCCTCCCTCCGCCTACAGGTGGGGGGATGGGTTCTGACTGTTGTTTGTGCATATGCACCAAACAGCAGCTCAGATTACCCACCCTTTTTGGAGTCCTTGGAGGAGGTACTGGAGAGTGCGCCTCCTGGGGACTCCCTTGTTCGGCTAGGGGACTTCAACACTCACGTGGGCAATGACAATGAGACCTGGAGGGGTGTGGTTGGAAGGAACGCCCCCCCCCGATCTGAACCTGAGTGGTGTTCTGTTATTGGACTTCTGTGCTCGTCATCAATTGTCCATAACGAACACCATATTCAGGCATAAGGATATCCATATGTGCTCTTGGCACCAGGACACCATAGGCCACAGTTCAATGATCGACTTTGTTGTCATCTCATCTGATCTACAGCTGCATGTCTTGGACACTCGGGTGAAGAGAGGGGCGGAGCTGTCCACTGAACACTACCTGGTGGTGAGTTGGCTCCAATGGTGGGGGAGGATGCCGGTCAGACTTGGCAGACCCAAACGTATTGTGAGGGTCTACTGGGAACATCTGGAAGAGTCTCACGTGAGACGGAGCTTTAACTCCCACCTCTGGGAGAGCTTCGAACACATTCCTGGGGAGGCGGGGGACATTGAGTCCTAGTGGGCCATGTTCCGCACCTCTATATTCGAGGCGGCTTATCGGATCTGTGGCCGGAAGATTGTCGGTGCCTGTCGTGGCGGTAACCCTCGAACCCGGTGGTGGACACCAGTGGTGAGGGATGCTGTCAGGCTGAAGAATGAGTCCTGTCAGGCCTTTTTGGCCTGTGGGACCCCGAAAGCAGCTGATGGGTACCGGCAGTCCAAATGGCATGCGGCTCGGGTGGTCACTGAGGCAAAAACTCGGGCATGAGGGGAGTTAGGAGAGACCATGGAGAATGACTTCTGTACAGCTTCGAGGCGATTCTGTTCCACCGTCAGGCGTCTCGGGGGGGGGGGGGGGGGGGGGGGGG
>NC_056509.1:20618706-20641161 GCF_014905685.2 Nematolebias whitei
GTTAAAAAGCTCCTCAGTGGCAGGGCCCCAGGGGTGGATGAGATTTGCCCGGAGTTCCTTAAGGCTCTGGATGTTGTGGGGTTGTGTTGGCTTACACGACTCTGTAATATTGCGTGGACATCAGGGGCAGTTCCCGTGGATTTGCAGACTGGAGTGGTGGTCCCCCTATTCAAAAAAGTGGACCGTAGAGTGTGTTCCAACTACAGGGGGATCACACTGTTAAGCCTCCTTGGTAAAGTCTATTCGGGGGTTCTGGAGAGGAGGGTCCGTTGGATAGTCGAACCTCAGATTCAGGAGGAGCAGTGCAGTTTTCGTCCTGGTTGTAGAACAATGGGCCAGCTCTACACCCTCAGCAGGGTCCTGGAGGGTGGGTGGGAGTTTGCCCAACCAGTCTACATGTGCTTTGTGGACTTGAAGAAGGCGTTCGAACGCGTCCCTCGAGGAGCCCTGTGGGGGGTACTCCGGGAGTATGGGGTACCGGGCCCTTTGATATGGGCTGTTAGGTCCCTGTACGACCGATGTCAGAGCTTGGTCCGCATTGCCGGCAGTAAGTCGGGCTCGTTCCCAGTGAGAGTTGGACTCCGCCAAGGTTACCCTTTGTCACCGATTCTGTTCATAACTTTTATGGACAGAATTTCTAGGCACAGCCAAGGTGTTGAGGGGATCTGTTTTGGTGGCCTTCGGATTGCTTCTCTGTTTTTTGCAGATTTTGTGGTCCTACTGGCTTCATCAAGTCGTGATCTACAGCTTTCGCTGGAGCGGTTTGCAGCCGAGTGTGACACGGCTGGGATCAGTTCCTCCAAATCCGAGACTATGGTCTTGAGCCGGAAAAGGGTAGAGTGCCCTCTCCAGGTCGGGGAGGAGGTCCTATCCAAAGTGGAGGAGTTGAAGTATCTTGGGGTCTTGTTCACGAATGAGGGAAAAATGGAGCATGAGATTGATAGGCGGATAGGTGCAGCATCGGCAGTGAAGCGGGTGCTATATTGGTCTGTCGTGGTGAAGAGAGAGCTGAGTCAAAAGGCGAAGCTCTCAATTTACCGGTCGATCTACGTTCCTACCCTCATCTATGGTTAGGATGCCTCCGGGACGCCACCCTGGTGAGGTGCTCCGGGCACGTTCCTCTGGGAGGAGACCCAGAGGAAGACCCAGGACACACTGGAGGGACCATGTTTCTCAGCTGGCCTGGGAATGCCTTGGGATTCCCCTGGAGGAGCTGGCCCAAGTGGCTGAGGAGAGGGAAGTCTGGGCCTCCCTACTTAGGCTGCTACCCCCGCTATCCGACCCTGGATAAGCAGAAGAGAATGGATGGATGGATGGATGGATAGAAATGTATATTTTTGTGGGGGCACAGTGGCATAGTTGGTAGAGCTGTTGCCTCTCAGCAAGCAGGTCGCCAGTTCAAATCCCGGTCCATGAACCTCTCTGGGTAGAGTTTGTATGTTCTCGCCGTGCATGTGTGGGTTTTCCCCAGGTACTCCGGTTTCCTCCCACAGACAACAAAGGCATTTGCTTCATTTAAGAGTTGGTGCCTCAGAGGAGATGAGAAAGTGTGCAGTACTTTGTCTCACAGAATCATGGCTTAACAGCGACATGCCAGACTTAGTGTTCCAGCTGGATGACAGACTTTTTTTTTCTGAGCGGACCGCTGCAGCGAGCTAACAGGGAAGTCACGGGGAGGCGGATTGTGCATTTATGCAAGTAAAATTTGGTGCACAAACTGTACTCTGATAAACAACTCGTGATCCGAGGCTTTGGAACTGCTAACAGTAGTGTCGACCACGTTATTTACCCCATGAGTTTACCATGGTGTTTATAACAGCTGTTTACATAGCCCTATATGCTAATACTAAAGACGCTCTGCAGGAGCTGCATGATAATATTAGTTCGCTGCAAAACAAATACCCTGAGGCATTTCACGTGGTTGCTGGTGACTTTAACCATGTAAATCTGAAAGACTCCCTGTCAAGATTTTATCAGCATGTGGTCATTCCTACACGAGAAAATAAATGCTGAACCCTGTTTACACAAACGTACAAGACATACACAGTTGCACCCCACCCCCAACTTGGACTCTCTGACCATATCTCCATCTTTCTGGCCCCTGCTTACCTCCCCCCACTGAGATGCTCCAGACCAATACAAAGGAAAGTCAAAAGTTGGGTGAAGAATAGTGACTCCATAATGAAAGACTGTTTTGCATGCACAGACTGGCAGGTCTTCAGAGCAGCTGCTGTAAATGAGGGGGAGCTATACCTGGAGGAATACATCTCCTCGGTCCTGGGATACATCAGCAAGTGTGCTGATGACGACATCATCAGAGCATTAAGAGCTACCCCAAACAGAAACCCTGACTGAATGCAGAGGTTTGCACCCTGCTGGAAGCTAGGGACATTGCGTTCAGGTTTGGCAACTCACAGGAGCTGAGAAGGACAAGGAAAGAGCTGATTACTGGTATCAAGAAGGCCAAAGCCACATATGCACAGAGGATCCAGGGTCAATTCACCTCACAAGACCCGCGGAGAATGTGGAGGGGCATTAAGTATATAACAGATTATAAAGGCAGAGGTGCACAGTGTTGTGGAGACTCATCACTGTCTGATGCCCTCAACAAGTTTTATGCATGCTTTGAAGACCAAAACAGACCACCAGGCACCAGACTCACCTCACCACCAGAAGAGGAGTTTTTCAGCATCCTGGACTTCTTGACAAACAGACCGCAGTCTGTGAAGATCCACAACTTCTACTCCTCCATAACCCTCAGCACTGACTCTCTCTAGGGGGCTGTGTACTGAGCCCTCTCCTGTTCACTCTGCTCGTGTATGACTGCACACCTACCCATCCAGGCTCTCATATTGTTAAGTTTGCAGATGATAAAGCGGTGGTTGGATGCATCACAAACAACGAGTCCAGCTACAGGCAGGAGGTGGAACACCTGGAGAGCTAGTGCAGGAAGAACAACCTTCACATCAATGTGAAAAATACAAAGGAGATGGTCATGGACTTCACATGGACACAGACACACCTATACCACCCCTCACCCCCACCCCAAATATAGAAGGATCTGTGGTGGAAGTGGTCTCCAGCTACAAGTATTTGGGTGTGCACCTGAAAGACAACCTCAGCTGGGGGAACAACACCACCAGCCTGATGAAGAAAGCTCATCAGAGACTCTACTTCCTCAGGCGGCTGAGACGAGCTGGTCTGGGAAGCTCAGTCCTCACCTCCTTGTATAGGTGTGCAGCGGAAAGCATCCTGTGCTCCAGCATCAACATGTGGCATGGAAGCTGCACAGCTGCAGAAAGGAAAGCTTTGCAGAGTGGTGAAGGCTGCACAGAAGACCGTTGGAGTCAGCCTCCCCACCATCACAGACATCCACACCTCCAGATGCAGGAAGAGGGCCACCTGCATCATGAAGGACCCCACTCACCCAGCACACTCACTTTTTGCCCCGTTCCCTTCAGACAGGAGGTTGAGGAGGATTAAGTGTAGAACCACTATATCAGGTTTGTATCAACGTCGATCCCCAAGTAAGCAGACTGATTCAATAAAAACTGATGGAAATACAGAAGTTGAGTATTCTTTATTTACAGGTGGATTTATGGCATCACAGCTGTAAGGGAGGAAAGGACAAGTTGAGTATGGATTCTGCTCTTGAGGTTTGAGAATGTTGATTCTTTGTAATAGAGAATAACTCCTGTTTGTTTGCAGGTGCAGGCCAAGACAGAGAGGAGGGATCCTGGGTTTTGCAGGAAATCCAAGTTGAGGTAATTGGTGGTGGAGAGAGGAGCATGTTGACCCAGTTTTGATTTGTTTGAAGATGGAGGTTGAAGGAACACTGTTGATCCACAGGTGAGCCCCAGTGGAGCGATGAGGTCCTAGGAAGGACTTGAAGAGCCAGGACATGAAAGGCCCTGGAGAAATCACAGGTGGTGAGAACCAGCTGTTAGCAACCGTTGTAGGTTAGTTGGCTTTACATGAGTTAACATTTGGCAGTTGATGTCCCAGCACTGAAGAGGCGTCTGGCTGGAGCTTAAATACACCATCAGGCAGTCCTCCTCAGAGCATCAGCAGGTGGGGTAAGTTAAAGGTAATTAGCTTTGGAAGGAAGTGTGAGTGACAGGTAAAATTCAGGAATCCCACACACTTGACTGAGGAACAGCTTCTACCCTGTAGCTGTTAGACTCATTAGTCCCTAATCAGGATTGTCACTGTGAAAAAAAAATCACTGTAATGCCACTTGATTGTTGATATGTGCTGCTGATTATCCATGTTGCGGATCTCATGCTGCTGATTTATTTCACGCTACTGTGTTCATTTGTACTCGCCTGTTCACACAGACTCATGTTCGTGCTGCTGTTGTTCAGCATATTGATTTTGTACTATTAGTGCTTAGTGTAGTCTTAGGGTGCATTCACACCAGCCCTGCTTAGTCCACTTTAATCAAAGCCTAGTCCGTTTGCCTAGAAAGTCCGGTTCATTTGGGGTGGTGTGAATGCGCAATCGAACTCTGATGCAGACCACAAAAGTGAACACTGGTCTGCCTAAAAACCTAGGTCTCGTTTTGGTTGAAGTGAACTTTAGCGCGGTTCGAATGCATTGTGAATGCAAGTGGACTGGAGACCGCTCCAAAAGCAGGAAGTGGACTACAGCGCAGGGCATTCTGTGTAAATACAAACAAAACAAATGCGCATTTCTCTTACTTCATATGGAGCCTCTCAACTGCCTTGTGTGAAAAACAACATTCTCTAGGGTTTTCTGCCTCATCTTCTGCTCATGCTGAGTCCGTTGTTAAAAAATGTTTGACACATGTGCCACAGACAAAAAAGAAATCCTAAAACTGCTAAAATTCGACAATTCGATGCTACTCTATTTTTGTTTTTATTTCCAGAAGTAAGTTGCGCTCAGCGTCCTATTCAGAGGTTTTTGTGTCGTTTCCTTCAGTAGTTCTCGGTGCAGCGCCACCACAGGCGGGGGGTGGCGGGGGTGGCGGGGGGTGGGGGGGGACTGGTTGGCTCAATTGACTCAGTGCAGTGTGAATGCAAACCGCACCATCTGAAAATGTAAACAAATGTTCCGAATTTTGGTCCCCAATCGAACCGAGTCTACCGGACTATCAGGTGTGAAAACAACCTTAGTTTAGTGTATTTCTTAGTTCATATCTTAGATCTTATTACTGTTCTTCTTTACAATTTATACTTTGTTGGATCTAACTGGGACCCTGTATACAATTTTGTTCCACCACATGTACCACATATGGTGCGAATGACAAATAAAGAAACCTTAAACCTTAAATCAAAAACATGCATGTTAAACTAATCGGTAACTCTAAATTGCCCCTTCAGGAGAGTGAGAGAGTGAATGGTTGTTTGTCTCGTTTGTCTATATGTGTCCCTGTGATGGACAGGAGACCTGTCCAGGGTGTCCTCTGCCTCTCGCATAGTCATAGCTGGACATGGGCACCAGTGAATCTCATGACCTGAAAAAGAAGAATCAGGTAAAAAATTATTGATGAAAAAATTAATTGATGATGGATATATTTTTGTTTTGTTTGTTCAACAAATTTGTGTGACTTTCCATAAAAGAAAGTGAAAAAAAAAAATTGGCTGACCTTTTTCAGTAAACGATTAATTTAGCTTCCCTTTTCTGCATTTCAGACAGTCATGGACCAAATAAGCTGTGAAGTGCATGAATAATTCTCAAGTGCAAAGGCAAATCATAGTCGTGTGTAATAGAGTGAGCTTGATGTGTGCCTTGAGATTGTTTTTCAGTCATTTACACATGACTAAGCCTTGATTATATTAATTTTAATTGAGTTGGTGCCAGTTTAATAAACCAAACTGATCTCTGGGTGGTGGTAAATACACCAGAATATTAGCTTTTAGCAGTATGTGATAGCACTGTAAGCATGGTATTGGGTCGTTTGAGCAGAAAGGAGCATCACAATGAAAAGAGACGATATTGGACTTGAAGTTTTGACTCTTGAAGAAACTTTGAATCTCTTGCTTGTGATCAAAGAGACGAAGAGACTCAGCCTGAGCTCAGCTTTATCCAGTTGGTCTCTCCTCAGAGTTGAAGCGAGAAGTTTGCCTGGAATAATAATAGCACCTTGATGAGTCTCTGTGCGGCACACGGCAGCACCGGGAGCAGGCAGTTTGATTCATGGCCGTGACAAAACCCCCCTGTTTATGATCACACAACATCTGTTGATGCTGAATCACTTCTTGTAATCAGTGCTCTGCTGCCGTTTGATCATTTTATCAGTCACAACACTGTCTGCTTTTTATGCGCGTTTGTGTGTGTGTGGGGGGGGGGGGCATGTGCGATGGTGGGGGATGAGATTGGTGTTGTAATCTTGTGTTTCATTTCAACAGGAAGAGGCCATGCAAATATCATGTAATTATTTGTGTGTATGTGTCAGATTTAACCATCCTTCTGCCCTTGGATCAAAATGATCCATGATGTCTTGTCGGTCATTTTGACCCAAGCGCAGCTGGAGGGACAAACCAAACCTCCTATAAAATCAAAACAAATCTTAGCAGTTCAGGTAAATTCAATTAAATACAGTTTTTGTCCAGTTGACACTTTTTATCAAGCACTTTGGCCAAGTACACTTAATTTGTTCTGTTCTGCAGCAAGAATTTCACGTGCAAATCTTAATGATTCAAAATTCAGCCCTCCTTGAACACAAATCACTCATTTATGACAGCTTACAATTAAAATCACACATTGAACAAAACCTGAACAATGCAGGGTTGGGAGGTGTCATGCCAAGTGTGATTGTCTCTTAGCCACTACCACACCAAATTTCAGCCCAATTTTTAAATGATTGACTGACTTATCGCCATGTTTGTGTTTTCTAAGGTTGAATAGTTGTGGATTTGTTTGACTTCAAAAGTTAATCAGTACATCAAAAGTTTTAAATGAAGATCCTGTGACAGGCGATTTGAAGAGCTGTGTATACATCAGCTACATGTTCTCACTACAAAGCTACCATAAATAGCCACAACTGCACCATGCCCTGAAATCTGTCCTGGCGCAGTCCTCTCAGACCTCATCAGGACGCCTTTACAAGCCAGAACACCATGCCCTGTTAGCACTACACTACTGCTACGTGTGGGTGTGATGGGTTTGTTGCCCAGCCATAGGTCAGAGTGGCTGGTTCTCTTTAATTCTTGAAGCGGCACATAAATACATGGCCATCACTAGCATGGTAGCATCACCCAGGATCCCAATCTGCTGCCCTGATGATAAATCATCGCAACCCGTCTAGAAATAATTTGTGCAAGCTCAAAACCCTTGTGGACCTGTCTTGCATACTGGTAAGCCCTCTGCATTCTTAATACACCTTCAAAGACACAGTCAAGACTCTGCAAATGTGGGTCTGGACAAAGCAGAGTGGGGGCAGCTTATCCATTACTTGGGATCTGGCTTGGTTGTTGAGAATTTAAAGCAGCCCATGCTTGGATTATAACTTTGATTGTATGGTATGGTATGGTATATAGTTTATTCATTTAAAAAAAAGTACAAAACAATTCCATAACAATATAAAAAAGGATACAAAAGATTTAAAATGAAAGGCAGCAGAAAGAAGAAAAAATCTTATTATATCTGCCCCTTTTTTTCAAACAATTATTTCAGACATAATAATCTTCAAGTAACTGAACAAAATGAATAACTCTTTCTAATTTTTCTAATTCTAGTACAAAACACACACTAAGCTACTTCTTATATATTTTTTTAACAATTCAGTTTTGATCTTTTTCTTAAATGTACACATTGACTTGGCATTTTTCACATCACTCTCTAGACCATTCCACAATCCAACTCCTTGGATTGAGGTAGACCTTCCCTTCAGACTAGTTCTGAATTTTGGTTTGACAAATATCTCTATCCCCTTAAGATTATAACAACTTTGTCTTTTAACAAAATTTATTTGGATATTTAATGGTAATATGTTATTTTGAGCCCTATACATAACTGATAAAATACTATAATCTACCAAATCATGGAACTTCAATAACTTCAGTTGATAAAATAATGTGCTTGATGGGTGACTGTAATGCTTTCTGGTGATAATTCTTACAGCTCTTTTCTGTAAAATAAAAATAGGTTTTGTAAACGTTTTACATGCTTTCCCCCAAACATCAATGCAATAGATTAAATGTGGAACAATGATTGTGTTATACAACATGTACAGAGCTTGATTGTGAGGAGTTCATGGAAAAAACAGGGCTGAGGTGATACCTATGGAAGTAGAATTGTGCTATCATGGTAGGTGCAACAGGCAGTTTGATGAGGACTCCAAGGAACCAGAAAAGTCTCAACAAGGAGTTCCAGGAGCACACAAAGGATTTTATGGAGGAGTACAGGCACATTTTTAACATGGGCTGTTTTGTATGTGTAAAGATTTTCTTGAGAGGTCAAAGCAAGAACGATCACAGTGTGACAATCACACAAAGAGTTGTGGTTCAGCTCAGCCTTAAATACTGTGGTAATCATCCGATGACACTAAAGACAGCTGTGTCAGGTGCTGTCGATAGTAGCAGCCCCACCAGCAGAGGAAATCATCATGTCAAACTCATCCTGCAAATGAAGTGGTTAGAGAAGGGCAAAGTAAAACAGAATGATCTTCTAGCTCATTGTAGTATGTTTTTATAACAATGGTAGACATTCTGACATCAAGCAGGTTTCTCTGACACACTGTGGTCTTAAACAACCAAAATGTTGATAATCATGTTGCTTTCAATTAATTTGCGATGTCTTCTTCTTGTTCAATCCGAAGCAGGCAGACTGATCTTGGTCAGCCGCGCTAAGTCTGTCCCTCCTCTGACACGGACAGACAGTGCGGCTGACCGAAATCAGACTGCCTTCTCCGGACTGAACGAAAATAACAGACCACTGAAGCCCCGGAGCTCGAATGTCCATCATAAAACTAACTTTACCACGGTTTAATGTGGCGCTATGGCTCTGCAGACATTGCACATTGCTCTCTTGTTTTGTGGTGTTTAGTGTGAAATACTTCCACACAGCGGACATGTTTAGATGAAAAGTTTGTTAGCTGTTAGCCACAGTGCTGCTAACTCAGTCCTCACGTTGTAGCTGACTGCAAACTATGAACTGGATTTCCTGAATGTGAGGCGCGTCTTATTACTCTGGGTTCATGAGACACGCCTCCGTTCAGGAAATCCATTCCACAGTTTGAAGCCAACGTGCAGTGCAACCACAGACATGCATGGATCGGAAATATCGGCAGGTTGTATCGGAAAATCCGATACATAAATGATGCTGGTATCGGAGCCCGATACCGAATCGGATCGGCCCCATCCCTAAAATAAATCCTAAGTTTATACCTTAGGGGCAGAAATAAGCCAAAGTTATTCAAAACACTGACTACAACCAGTAAGATATTGATCGTCCATTAATGCTTCATACCACACTTCAGAAATTTATATTCAAGCCACTTGGACTTTGAATCAAATCCTGATGGTTTGGGAAGAGAGCGCTCGTGCTGCTGCCACTTCCAATGCCAAACACCAAGTCATAAAGCATTGTAGGCACTTTATTATTTTAGGTCAAACACAACTTTCTTTCCCTCCTTTCTGTTCCTGCTGTTATTTCTGCTTTGCTGAATAGCTCTTTTTGTTGAAAGTGACTGGAGTTGTAAAGGTTACAAAACTGAGCCGAGCATATGATGTGAAAGCTAGAGGAAGTTGGTACACTTGATCCTCGGGAAATCTTGTAACACCAAGAGGCATTACTTTTTCATGTGTGTTTGTTTTTTGTGTGTGCTTTTCCAGTCACTCGAAGTCTTTCGCTCCTGGTGGAGTCTGAACAACCAAGACTGCCAAGTGAGACATTGGTGTGTGTGTGTGTGTGTGGGGGGGGGGGGGGACAATACAAGAAGACCTTGATCCAGAAAAGCTTAGCCATCAGCGTTCTTGAGGGCTGTCACAGGCCTCCAACAGCTGTGCGCTGAAGTGATAATCTGTTTTATTTAGATTTTCATACTGATGATACTGATACATGTTGGGGTTAAATGATCACCTCTGTGTTTTGCAGAGCTCTGACCAGCAGTCACTTCAGACCTGCGTCTCTGTTAGTTCGACATTGCTGGACTGACAGCAGCTGCCACAAGCTGTGGCTCCTCGACTCTCGGATAAGTATAGAGACTATAAATAACACCCTGACATTTATCTGTGAAGGCATTATAACAATCTATCAAGTGTGAAACTACACAGCAATCATATCATGCTGAATTTAGTTACCAACAAATACAGCTTTAGTAAGCTGCTCACTGCTACTAGAAATATTCAGTCAAAAATACTCTTTCTATAAAGTTTAATGAATGAAGTTTTAGAAACGTACATTCTGTAATCTTTCAGAAACAATTACATAATAATTTACTTCTTTTCTAAAGACTAAACTACAGTTTGTCTCCTTAAAACACTAAATGATAGATCAACATCAGACCCTCTCTGACTCTGTTTTTACATGTACAAAGTACAGAAAGTGATGCTTTTTTTATTAAGGTGTTATGGAAAGGTTATGACCACTCAATATCAAAGTTATTACTTTGAACAACCTCAGTTTGGAGAAATAGTAAATTTCTGAGTAAACTGATGTCAGAATCTATTAATTTTGTTGAGGACATTTTAGGACATAACTCCTCCACAGAATCGCCACCTTTAATGTGGTGGAGTACCCCTGTGATCCTGAGAGCTATGTTGTCTGGGGCATTAGCCCCTGGTAGGGTTTCCCATGGCAAACAGGCCTTGGGGGGAGGGGTCATACTAATAACAATTCAAAAACCTTGATGGATCAACAACAGAGGTGTCAGGATATCTCATCCAGAAAAGGGAAACCAGAGCACCTCCCTGGAGCCAGGCCTGGGTGTGGGAGCTCACAGGTGAGTGCCTGGTGGTCGAGCCTTGGCCGCTAGGGATCAGCCGGGCCCAGCCTGAAGAAACATCAGGAAGCCACGTGGCCCCACCACCTATGGAGAGGTCTGTTAAGGTTGGGTGCAGAGCAGGCCAAGTGGTATGCAAGGGGAGGTCCACGGCCATGCCAATTCCATGCAGCATAGACTCGTTCTAAGGACTTGGAACGTTACCTCACTGGTGGGTAAGAAGCCGGAGCTTGTGTCTGAGATTGAGCAGTACCAACTAGATATAGTTGGGCTCGCCTCTACACACAACTTGGGCTCTGGAACCCAACTTCTGGAGAGAGGCTGGACTCTCTTACTCTGGAGTTGCCCAGGGAGAGAAGTGTGAGGCATGTGTGGGAAAACTCACAAGCCCCTGTCTGAATGCCTCAGTGTTGAACAAGAAGGTTGTCTCTCTGTGGCTTTGGGTTGCAAGAATGAAGGTTCTGATTGTTGCTTGTTCTTATGCTTCAAACATAAATTCAGATTACCCAGACTTTCTGGAGCCTCTGTATATGGTTCTGGAAGCGGTGCCATCATCTCAATCTACTGGGTGACTTCAATGCCCATGTGGAAAATGAGAGAATTATCTGGAGGGGGTGACTGGGAGGAACGACCTCCATGATCTAAACCTGAATATAGAAACAAACAAAACAACCACTTACACTCACTCACCCAAAGGGACAATTCATTATTTATGTAGTGTTTTGTGTTGTTTGGTTATGCTTACTTGTGTCTTCTTGTGCTGTTGTTCATCTTTACTGTAGTTAATTGTGTAGTATGTCATATAGGGATATATATATTCATACTTTTTCACGAGTTCCTCATCTTTCTGACTGTGTAAATGTCGTGCATTGAATTTAACAGAAATGTAACGAGAGACGTTATTATCTTTGACCCATCAAAATGAATGCGGTCATTTATTTTCAGAATCAAAGTTTAACATCAAACATTTACATTAATTTGGCAAAATATGAAAATAATAACAGACAAGTTTCACAGATAATGGACTTCAATCACACGGCGGTGATCGAGGACTTTGCTTCAGATATTTCTAAAATATCTGTACTGATTTTAGGAGAAAGCAGAGTTTAAGATGGAAATGGAGATTTATCTTACAGAGAGATTTGTGAGGGAATTAATCTGTTTGACCAGAAACGTGCACGCTCCATCAGATCTCAGCTTGCCCACGGTACACTTGGTCGAAAATAGAACCTTCTACCTGGTCGATGATAAAATCAGCGTCGGCGTAGGGTTCCTTTCTGACTCTTTCAGCGTCTCCGTGAGGACTGCCAAACCCTTAGAGAGTCGTACGAGGTTATTCAAACAGAAGTTATAATCCCAAAACGTCTCTGGATCATCCTGAATGTGTTTGCATCCAAGAACTCTGAACTCCTTTCATCTCCTTAGCACTCTCTATCAGACTTCCGACATCAGACTCTGTGCACTCTGTGTGGAACTCTCAGAGCTCTGCAGCATCAGACTCCCTTTAGCTCCATTAATCTTCAGCGTCTGGCTTCAGACTTCAGACTACAGACTCTGTGCACTCTCTGAAGAACCGGGAAGTTGCCACATTTTAAATGAGTTGACTTCCGGGTCAATTTAGAGCTTTCTGATTCGTGGATGGACCAGAATAGAGGTGTGGTTTGTGATGTAAGATGTTATCAAATTCGAGGTCAGAGAATGAGATTGTTTACAACATACAGAAAAGATTATTGGAGAAACACCAGACTTCGTGGAGTCAAACTCCTATTATCTTCTGAAAAAGTTTAAACATGACATTTCTTCTCAGTAAACATTTTAGTTGACCGAGACTCGACCTTTAACATACTTACAAACTTGCTCATTGCAGACAGAAAAATCAAGAAACGCATATTAACCTGATTTCTTCTTTGAATGAGGAATAAAAATCATTACTTACTGTTTATGTAAAATAAAAATGAGTAGTTCTCTTCAACCTGTAAACATTGAGTGAACTAACACAATTTGATTATCAAACATTTGTAAAACAGTAATGATCATAGAGAATTGTCTTTTCTACTTGATTAATTCAAGAAAGAAAGTCCCCAGATGGCTCAAACTGTATTTCTGGATGCAGATCAATGAAATAACAGTCTCTGTCATCTGATCAGATTTGAGGTCAGATCAGGTTCACTACAATTGTCTGCTCCTCAGTAATTTCTCCAGTCATGTCCATTGTTGCCCACTCTCTGCTCCTCTGTCCCTACTGTAGCCACTTCCCTTATTGGTCTCAGCCTTTTTAATACTGTTAGTGTCCATTGGCATATTAACTGTTCATTGTTGACTCTCATGCCATAGTCTGGTCCCTACATGCTTCTTATGGTTCTCCAGGGTTTCTTGGATGTAGATTTTTGGATTCTGAATCATCAACCTCGTACAAACAACAAATAGTTAAAAAAAATAAAATAAAATAAAATAAAATAAAAAAACAGAAATTAAGAATATGCATTTACAGTAAATTGTAACAACTTGAAAACAAAGGAACTGGATTTCTATCATGTTTAAGATATTTTGCTTCTCATTGCTTCTCATATTTAGCTTGGATGTTGGAGCTGCGTGGAGATTTAGGTGGTTGGCACTGTTGCCTTACATTAAGAAGACTCTTGGTTGGAGCTTCATGGGGATTGTGTAAGCTGTGGTGCGAGATAAGATACTGATAGGCTCCCTGAGACGTCCTCATTAGGTGTAACAGAATTGCCCTGTATATATTTATGCCTGTTCACAGTTCAGTGTGAGGTCAAGCTGTCCTCAAAGTGACAAGGTCTTCCAGTTATGACAAGTCTGTTGGTGTTGATATGCCTTAACAAAAAGCTTTGTTCCAATGAGCTTTCAGACATTCTTGAGGTCAGACAGAATTTACTACTTGGATCTGTGTCAATCCTGGGATGTTCTGCTTCTCATTTCTTTTGCTATAAATTGTTTAAAAAATCAACAAGCTGTATCTTCCCGTCTCTCTTATTTTTTGCCATGCCATAAGCATATTTAACTTTTGCTTTCTTGATAATGAACTTTGAAAATATTTGAATGAAGAAGCGAGAACTTTGCATCATGCGTGAAACACTTGGCATCGACTGCATTTTTGAGCATAATTAACTGGATTTAAGTTAAAATGACTGGTCGATTAGTTTCAATATTCAAACAAATAATAAAGTTATGTCAGTAAATGTTTAGACCAAAAACTATTTTAGGTGCAAAGTTATGCTGACTGGTCGAGACTTGATCAAAGCCCCAGCTGCAGATTATACAAAGGATTTGAAGCAGACAACAAACTTTGGTTTCCTTCATGAAAGTCAAATGCACAGCTCTTCTGTGCAGCACGTCCATTTTCTGTCTCAGCTTCTGAACACAGTGAGGTTTTCTCTTCTGGATGAAAGACTCAAGGCTTCCTCCGCTGGTCCTGGAGATAAATTCTGAAGTGCCTAATAGAGATGTGGCGTTCATAAATGCTCTTTAAAACAAGCCATGGGAACTGAGTCAGAGACAGTTGCAAGAATAGGCATTGCAACAATTATAGGATGGGGATGTGAGCCCCTCAAAAAATATTAATTTGGACCCCCTCCCCCCCACACCATCTACCATGAAATATTAGTTCATCCAGCACTGTTTCTATTGCTTTGTGAACAAATCCATTCCACTTGATTGATAGAATATTCAAACCACTAAAAGTCCACTCCGGGATTTTCTGGTTACCTACAACAACTCACTGCATGCCGTGTTCCCCTGAGGTCACCTGGCTTGGCAGGACACTCATCTCTGAGGCGTTTGTTTATCAACGGGGGGTTAGTGGCAGAGCTGTTGGTCAGACTACTCTAAAATAGTTATTGAATCAAATGTTTACTCATGTAGCTAGCTAAACGTAGATGTTTAACAACCTGTTAAAATATACCAGGATGTAGGGAATAGTATATATTATTCAAAATTTTCTGGGGGAGGACCCACAGACCCTACCACCCGCCCCCCCCCCCCACACACACACACACACATTACAAATACGTCTGATGCCAATGGCTGAAAGCCATACCTTTTTTCCACACAGATACAAAACACACTCTCCTCCTCTGCTATTTCACTGAGACGAACAGACAAAGATGAGGAGTGCAATCGTCGTGATCGGCAAACAGCTTATCAAGAAGGGAGGTGACGGGGGTCGCACGTTTGACAAGCATGCGTGGCTGCGACAGTATGTAGTGACGTCATTACATACATATACATGTGTGGTGACAACCACACTATGTCACTGACAAGTACCAAGTGACTAAAATTTCAAAAGATGGTTCTTTTGATGGTTCCTGGAAAAGAACAGATCCTCAAGATCCGGCTCATCCAAAGAGCTGTGAATCCCATATCTAGTGCAAAACAGAGTTGGGATGGCAAATAAATGACAACACTAAAGGTCTTTTTGTTTGTTTGTTTGTTTTTTTGTTCTATCTTTCTAAAGTGTGGGTCTCATGATATTGTTGCACTAAAGTTAAAGCAAACCTGTCTTCATTCAACCCTACCTGTTCAAGCAGATTTTAATGCTAAATGATCGACACTCTTTGGCTTAAACAACATATGTCTGGAGATTTTAGGAACATGCAACAAACTCAAATAAGAGGGAATATATTTATTCAAATGTCACAAACTGTACTTGACTTGTTTTGCTTTCATGAGTTGTGAGACTGACTCTGCATTTACAATAATCACGAGTAAAATAAAAGTGGTACGTTGGGAACTCTGCAGTGGATCAGAACAATCCTCTGAGGTCTATGTTTAGACATGAGAAAGTCCCAAAGCAGAGGTTTGTTCTGTTCTACAGGGACTACACTTAGACTGTACACAGTGATGAAAGTGTGTCACACATTCATTGAGGGGCCCAGCGCGACAAAATAACACAGCTTGTTGTTTACCTTCTAAAGAAAAAGCAGCATCTTAGCAACCATGACAGCGTTCAGTAACAATGCTGGAAAACACAATTATGTTAATGTTGTCTAATGTTACAGTACAGCTGATGTTTGAAACAACTTTGTGGCAGTTTTCTGCAGGCACTGGATTTGTAATTGTAGTTCAATTAAAATAGATACCTCCATGTCCTCTCTAACTGCATCCATATATCTCCTCTTTATCTTTTTCCTGCAGCTGCATTTCTAACATCCTTCTACCAGTTTACCCACTGTCACTCATCTGGACATGTCCAAACCATCTCAGTCTGGCCTCTAACTTTATCTCCCAGTTGTTCAACCTGTGCTGTACCTCTGATGATCTCATTCGTATTCTTATCCATCTTTGTCAACCTTGCGGGTGTAGTGAACTAGGCCTGAAGGTCAAAACCTTGACCTTAGGACCATATGGGACAGAAACTGTCATTTCATTGATTTGAATCCAGAAATACAGGTTGACCCATCCTGAGACTTTCTTTCTTGAATTAATCAAGTAAAAGAAGACTATTCTCTATTATCATTACTATTTTACAAATGTTTGATAATCAAATTGTGTTAGTTCAAACAATGTTTGAATGTTGAAGTGAACTACTCATTTTTTATTAACTGTGAAACAGTAATAATGATTCTTAATCCTCATTCAAAGAAGAAATCAGGTCAATGATGAATTGTCTGATTTTCTGTCTTCAATGAGCGAGGTGGCGTAAGTTGTTCAAAGTTCAAGTTTCGGTCAACTGCAAGTTTACTGAAAAGAAATATCATGTTTAACTTTTACAGCAAGATACTGGAGAATTGACTCCACGAAGTCTGAAGTTTCTCATGATATCTTTTGTCTGTCCTTAAACAATCTTAATCTTTTCCTTGACTTTTCATAACACCTTACATCACAAAACACACCTCTGTTTTGGTCCATCGACCAATCAGAAGTTCTCAAATGAACCGGAAGTGAGCTTCTTTAAATGTTGGTACTTCCTAGTTCAACCTAGCTTTGAAGCAGTAAATCTGATGGAGAGTTCTGCAAGAGGTTCCACCTCCAGTTGGAGTCGGGTGGAGAGTTTGCAGTTGCAGCAGTTCCAGAGTTCATGAAGGCTGGAATTCAGGATGCTGATGGGAGAAAGAAAATCAAGCTGAACCAGAGAAGATCTGGGAATTATTAAAGTCTGTCCTGGATGACCTCACGACTCCCGAGGTTTTAGCTGTTCTTACGGAGACGCTGAAAAGTGGCTCTAAGTGGAACTTTACGCCGGAACTGAGATATCTTCAGAAAGGTAAAAGTCGAACTTCACCAAAGCGTACCGTTGGGGCAAGCTGATTTCCAAAGGAGCGTGCATGTTCTGGTTAAAACAGACAAATTCCCTCACACATCTCTCTGTAGATAAACTTCATCTTTCCATCTTTAAATTCTTCTATCTGCTAAAAATCATTACAGATATTTTTAGAAATGTCTGAAGCAAAGTTTTTCAATCACCGCTGTGTGGTTGACGTTTGTGGTTCTGCTGGAAGTGAGAAAACAATCGCCGTGTTGTTTACTCCTTGCTAAACGGATTAATAAGCTGTCGTTATTTTCAATTCTTGCCAATTAATGTAAATGTGTGATGTGTTAAACTTGATTATGTTAATAAATGACCCACTGTCGTGGTGAGTCAAAGATAATTAACGTTTCCGTCCACATTTTATGAAATTCAGGTGCACGTCATTATACAGTCCAGAAAAATGAAAGAATCCGTTTTGACAGTATGAATATATGACAGCATATGTTCATCTACACGGGATTATCTCTGGGATTTGAAGTCAAGTATGATGCTTTTCAAACATTCAACATATTCCATTTCACTTATCACATCACCACTTTATGATATTGACATTATGGTTTATAAAATATCTGCATTGTAAACTTTGAGCATCTTAGGAATAAACTTTGTAGCCTTTCATTTCCTCTGGGTGACATTAAATTGGCCTCCAGTTCTAATGTATAAAAAAACAACAACACCAAAAAAAAACCTAGGTGTTGATTAGGATATGTCTTTAAACGCCCACATCAAAAAAGTTACCATGACTGCTTTTCTCCACCTGTGCAGTATCACTAAGATTAGAAACATCTTATCTAAAAACGATGCAGAAAAACTGGTCCATGCATTTGTCACGTCTAGACTGGACTATTGCAATGGTTTATTATCTGGGTGTCCAAATACGTCTTTAAAACATCTTCAGTTGATCCAAAATGTTGCTGCCAGAGTCTTAACTGGAGTTAGTAGGAGAGGTCATATCTCTCCAGTTTTAGCTTCTCTCCATTGGCTTCCTGTCAAATCCAGAATTTAATTCAAAATTCTACTTCTAACCTACAACGCTCTGAACAACCTAGCTCCATCTTATATTACAGATTTTATTGTTCCATATTTTCCTAACAGAGATCTTTGCTCTCATACTGCAGGCTTACTTGTGGTTCCTAGAGTTTACAAAAACAGAATGGGAGGAAGACCTTGCAGTTATCAGGCTCCTCTCTTGTGGAACTAACTTCCAGTTTCTGTCCGTGAGACTGACACATTGTTCAGTTTTAAGACTGGGCTTAAGACTTTCCTTTTTGATAAAGTCTGTAATTAGGGTCGACTTAGGTTTCCTGAGCTATCCTTTAGTTATGCTGCTGCTGGAGGACAAATTGACCACATTTCCTCACTCTGCTGCTGTCTTTATTTGCTCTACTCTATCTGTTTGTATTTGTAATTATTCCTATCTTAACATGTGCTTTTAGTATTTCCTCCTATAGAAAGTACACCTGGACCTGTCATTCTGTGTTCGTTTGTTCCTCCTTACTGTTCCGCTCAAACCCCTGCCAGTCAAAGCAGATGGTCGCTTGTCCTGAGCCTGGTTCTGCTGGAGGTTTCTTCCTGTTAAAGGGAGTTTTTCTTTTCCACTGTTGCCATTGTGCTTGCTCAGGATGGGAGACTGTGACAAAATGAAAACTCAACACAACCTGCTGGCTTCCTTAAGGCTCACACAGACTCGGGCGGACTTCAGCGCTCTGTCCGCAGACGACTGAGACTTCATACTCGAGCGTCCAGCTTGAGCAGCTGCAGACCAGCTCTGCAGGCAAGGGGCGTTTACCTTCAAATTGAGTTTGCCAATTGGTCATTTGCTGACACACCTACTGGATTGATTGACAGGTTGCAAAAAAAGAGAGAGCTGGCAGCAAGAGGCAGCGGTGTTCTGTGTTTATATGTTGTTAATAAAAAGTTCTAAAGAATTAAAAAATTAAAAAACAGGGAGCGCTGGCCCTGAAGCCCACACATCAGACAAGCCTAACAGGAAATCTCCAGACCCTCCCGCAGCCATGCTGGACCTGATTTTAATTCTCTCGTGACAAATTCCTTCATTTCTCACAATTTCAGTCGTGGTGTCAATGGAGGAGGAAGAAGAGATTGCTTGCTTCTTGGAAAAAAAAGAGAAAAGGCCATTAAACCAGACCAGGGATGAAGAAGGGGAATTTAATACATTGGTGTCACATACAAAGCAGTCCATCGCCGGGCAGTTTATTGTACGACAATGAGTATGTGTATGCGGTCGTAAAATTTAGCTTTGCATGGACATCCCCTGCAGGCGTCCGCTTTGACTCTAATCTGGTATGCGCAGACCTCCGTGGACTGACATACGCCCAAGTCTGTGGGAGCCTTTAGATATAGATAACTTTTACTAATTGACTTTTTATGTATATGAATATCCTGATGCGTGCTCAATAATCCAGGTAGAAAAATCTAAAAATCCACTCTGAGACGGTGCTATTTAAGAGAATGAGCTGAATACAGCTCCTCAGACTGAGGAAGTCTCTCGGGTGAGAGACGAAACGTTTCTACATTTTTTTGTTGATTTGCTTTGTTTTTTTTTTTTTTTTTTTTGAATGTCCAGAAGACCAGATTTAACTTTTTTAGATATGTATATGAATGTTTTTGTTCAAAGCCCTGAGACGACTTCTGTTGTGACTTGGCACTATATAAATAAACTGAATTGAATTGAAATGAATTGCCTTTGTGTTTGCTCAGGATGGGAGACTGCAACGAAGTGAAGATTCAACCCAATCTGCTGGCTTCCTTAGATATCCACTCATCCATCAATTATCTTTATCCACTTCTTTCTTTTCAGGTCACAGGGGTCACTGGTTACCATGTCCAGCAGTCACTATTGCCCATTTTCCACTCACGGCGCGGATCGGATATTTTCGGCTCGACCCGTGTTTGAGGTTTTTTCCATAGTACTTGGGACCAGCTCACCTCCCTGAATTCTGTCCCGGCTTCTCAAGGGGTCCAAGCGAGCCGAGCCATGACGTCAGAAACACTGGTGGTCACTGATTGGTCAGGGGGAGGAGTCTGTGGAGTCTTTCCAAACAACCCAATTCGCCATTTTTCTCTACCGCCTGCCATTAGCAATAACTCGAGGAGCGTATGTTGTACGTATTTTGAAGATATACATATATATATAACACAGTATATATATATATATATATATATATATATATTTTTTTTTTTCAAAGCCGTGGTCAAATGCAGAAGTGCAGGAGTTGTTGTGCTTGGTGTAGTGTGTCAACGGACAGCTTTGCTGTGGACATACGGTCCACCATTTGTGTTATTTAAAACACGTATGGTCCCACCAAAATGTAGTAGTCAAGGTGGGGCGGTCAGCCTTTGCTGTCGCTTCACTACTAAAAATTTAACTATAATGGGTTCTTTCTTTTTCGAGTTAAATTAATGCCATGTGACGAGATAACTGTGTTTATTGTTTAATCAGTGACAGGAGACGTTATTTTCCTTTGACCCATCAGAATAAATGCGGTCATTTATTTACCAGAATCAAAATTTAACATCAAAACATTGTACACTTGATTAGCTGATCTGGTTCTGATTAATAAAAACTTGGCACTCTTTACTAACAAGACAAAAGAACATTTCTGAAGGCA
Organism: Nematolebias whitei; assembly: GCF_014905685.2. NCBI lineage: Eukaryota > Metazoa > Chordata > Actinopteri > Cyprinodontiformes > Rivulidae > Nematolebias > Nematolebias whitei. Next base: position 20,639,513 of record NC_056509.1, read on the forward strand.
TCGAGATTACTTTACTGGCGGAAAGATTTACAAGAGGAGAGATTTAGAGGTTTAAAGAAGAGATGGATGGAGGAAGGTGTATGTTGTTGACCAGAATTAGCACGCTTCTTTCAACCCCAGCTCAAACCTCCGGTACACTTCAGGACGTGCAGAGACTTTGTTACCTTAGACGGGGATGCCTCCGCTCCGGAACAGAAGTCCATTAGTACGATCCTTTTACAGCGTCTCCGGTCAGGGTGGCTGGGCATCATCAGAAGTCGTGTGGTTTACTCCGTTAAACAGACACGCTTCCTTCGAAGTTGTAGGCATTACGCCCGGGTGGATTCACAGCAAGGCGCTGTGACTCCGTCAGAGATCCCACTCAGAAGTGGAAGACTCCAGAAGGCTTGAGAAGACTCCATCAAAGACTGAAGAGTCAAGAAGACTAAGAAGAACTCCAAGACTCGAGAAGATTGAGAAGACTGCCTAGTTCCAGGAAGTGTCGACTTTTAAAAGAGTCTTCACTTCCGGTCACTTAGTACTTCCTGATTGGTTGAAACAACCAACAGGGGGTGGTTCTAGAGATATCAGAGTGTTATTAAAAGTCAAGAGAGAGTGCAAGAATGTTTAGGAACATTTAGTACAGACAGAGAAATGTTTGGAAGAAGTGAGAGGAACGCAGCTGCCAGTGTTTCTCTTTTTACCGTTTGCTAGGTTTAAAAACAATACAGTCCGTTCTAATAACTTATTTTCTGACTGTCTCTGACTTTTGACCGACATCACTACTTCTCATTCAGACAGAAGATCAAAATGCATAATTACTTTGTAAATAGACATTTAACTTGATTTCTAAGTCTAATGAGGTTTAAAATCGTTAATACTGTTTCACAGTTGATTTAAAATGAGTGGTTTACTTCCGACCAAAAAAGTCAAAGCGAGCTAGATGGAGCGATTGGAGGGTGGTTTGGACACGGTTACTGCTCTACTTGAATCATTTATAGAAGATGGTGAGTGTTTTCTAACTTTAAACATATTTTAAGTTACTCATCCCATCGGTTCTGAACATATTTTTAACTAACAAAAGAGGCTGAAGCCATAATAGGACAACATCGGTGCTACGATGCTAAGCTAATTTGCATAAACGCTAACTGTCCTCCGGTCCCGTTTCTCACTGTATTTTATCCAGAACGTATTTCAGCGCGTGACGGTTCGTCTCTAAACTCCACATTAAACCCTCCAAGCCTCCCGGCTTCTGTCCCTGCTCTATCAGATGAGTTTACACCTGACAGATCTCCATCACAGGCTCGCAGCCCAGATGCACGTCACAGAGCAACACAACGCTGCAGCCTTCTGTATTTGGTAAGAACATATGCAACATGTTCCACATCACTTTATCTGTGCCGATAAGGACTTGCTTTTATTTTATTTAATAACAACATTCAGCAACATGAACTTGAGTTTGTGCAGCCTTATGACTATCTAACCAGGATAATCACTGTGAAAAATCACAGCATGTTGCTGCTTATCTGTTTCATGTTACTGCTGATCTGTTTCATGTTACTGCTGATCTGTTTCATGTTACTGCTGATCTGTTTCATGTTACTGCTGATCTGTTTCATGTTACTGCTGATCTGTTTCATGTTGCTGCTGATCTGTTTCATGTTGCTGCT
>NC_056509.1:20641171-20655386 GCF_014905685.2 Nematolebias whitei
CTGCTGATCTGTTTCATGTTGCTGCTGATCTGTTTCATGTTGCTGCTGATCTGTTTCATGTTGCTGTGTTCATTCGTGCTCATCTGTTCACACAGACTCATGTCCATGCTGCTGTTCGGCGTATTGTGTTTATTGTTTTTATGCTATTAGTGCTTAGCATATTTTTAGTTGATGTTTTTCTTAGTTCATATCTTAGACCTTATTACTGTTTTTCTTTTACATTTTATTGTTGGATGTAACTGGGACCCTGTGTACATAATTTTGATCCACCACATGTACCACATGTGCTGCGAATGACAATAAAGAATATCTGTATCTGTAGAATACTTTCTGATTCATATATCCATTGTTATTATTATATTATTTTCATTATTTTTAAATCAGTTTATTTTTCATTTTCTTATTTTATCAGTTTCTTATTATTAATATAGCTATTATAGCTGTTAGCAGCACCTTTCTTTGTTTTATGCATTTATTCAAAAACAGTATGTAGCTTGAATTAACCACCTTTTTCCTCTTTCTAGTGAAGAGAAAGAGAAAAGAGTCCAGTAAAGAAAAGTCTTATTTCATCACTGAATGAACATGAAGAACTGAACCGGACACAGCAGGAACAACACTTGTGTCTTCTTCTGGATGAAACCCGTGAGACAAGGGACAGACAGATACACAATCATTAGTTGGAGGCAGTATTTTTATTTTTGTACATTTTTCACTTCTTATTTTCCTAACAATTTTTTTCTTAAGTGGTGTCCTTGAACATTAAATGTTCTAAACAAATTTTACAATGTTAAGTGTGTATAGTGTTTGTTTAAATCCATACTGGAAGTTGAGAAAAATTTCCTATTGCATTTGATCTTTAATGAATCATAAGAAAAGATTATTAGAATCTGCTCAACTGTTATTATGTTATAATTTTTTTTGGTTCTAGGATGAAGTGAGACAAAAACAGTCAAAAATTCAGAAAAGACAGTTATCAGTTATCAGTTATCGGTTATCATTTATCGTTTATCGGCCGTACAACTGTGGCCCGAGATATTCAGCTGGACTTTTTACCAAGGGCAGCATGGTACTGAGCAGTTTAAAACTTCATAATGAACAAAGGATTACAATGCTTTTCTGACCCCATTCAGATGCCAAGGACTTTATGGCTTCACGTGCCTGTTTATGACCACTTCCTGGGTGCAGCTAACAGGGGAGCGCAGGGTGCCACTGTGGCTCTATCACTCTATTAACAAAGGGAGGACACACAGCAGAGCAACCCATTCATCATCAAGCCTCCAGCCCGCCCTTCAGATGAGACAATACACACTGCTTTCAGCTCGTGTTTGCTCATCGTGCTGCAGATGCATGTGTGTGTTTGTGTGTGTGTCCAATAATGCTGGATCCCTATGCAGTAGAGGTAAGTGATGGCGACACTCCACACATCCTCTCCAGACAGCTGGAAGAACTCTAATGAGCCTGTGAACCTGCTGAAAAATGTGTGGTTATATGTTGCTTTTTAATCTGTAATTCTTCTTTCAAGATTGCACAAAGCAGAACTATTTTTGAGTGTTGCATCTTATTGTTTGAAAAACTCAGTGCCTCATATTCCCTGAATATAAATACAGAATGATCTCAACTTTGCCTAAGCCACTACATCATCCGTCTCCCAGGGTAACACAAGAATCCAGCCCACTTTTCTTCAAACCACAAAAAAATAAAAACAGTTGGGGATAAACAGCTTCCTGTGCTGCAGTTTATTGTTAACACTGACTGAATGAGTGTGTGCGTGTGGCTTAAGTTGTGTGTCATTCATGACAAGCGCCCAGCAGGAGGGGGACACACACTCCATCTTGTGACCTTCGCAGGTTGCTAACGTCGTTGCCATGGCAGCGCTGCTTGATGCTTTCTGACAGCTCTGATTCGCCCTTGACAGAAATAAGACTGCAGGCCCCACATCTCCCCTCGTCCTTGTCTCATTTACCGTGCATAGTGTCACATTCACACACACTGCAATATCCATACCCCCCCCCCCCCCCCACACACACACACACACACACACACGCTCTCACACAGTTAAATTACATTTTAACTCTTCATGCTGATGGAGAGCGCCCCGGCTGCAAGGCCCCCTGCCAGTCCTTTACAGTTTAGGATTAAAAAGTGAGATGAAGCCTTTCGAGGAGCAGAGACTTTACACATTCACAAAGAGTGCAACACACCTCCACTGTCCTCCTTCCTCCTTTTTCACCTCTCCCTTGACTTGCCCCCGAGGCTCTTTATTTTGGGCCTGTTTACAGGCTAAAGGCTCAGTTAAGACGGGTGGAATCACTGGACAGAGGTGTGATTTCACATCCCAGCCACTATAGCGTTGTGAGGAAATGTTTCACTCTATAATAAATGACGGTGAGGTGAGATAACCTGATGTATTTGATGATGAGCATAAACACATACACACACTTCCACTATTCTCTCCACTGTTAATCTCTGTCTGGGCTACACTGGGAACCTGAGTGCACACCCTTGACGTTGACAAAGAGCTTTGGGTGTTTTTTGGCAGTCCTCCCCTCACCTCCCCCCTCCCAGCTACCTGCTCCCCACTTCATCAAAACCACAGGCACCAAAAGCGGTGAAGGATCCATCAACTTCCCATGCTGAGAGACTATGTCATCAGTGAGGAACGTCTCCTGGGGGACAGTTGCTGATGGCTGACATGCATCAGAACCCCGGAGGAGAAGAGTAAACTGCAAGGCATTGAGAAAAACATAAAAAAAAATAAAAATAGCAGTGCACCAACTACATCCTTCAGGGAAAGTACTTTGTATTTGCTTCTATTATTTGTTCTATCTGGATTTAAGTGGCAAGGTTTCTTTTGGATTTTATTTAAAATCTCATTGAGGTTCTTCATCTCAAGAACCAGCTTCTAACTTTGGACATAACGCCAGCACTGACCAGCACCTGCCACCCAGCTCACATTGCATCCAACTTCACCTTCTTTCCTCGCAGGTGGCGCATCCATGTGGAGGTCATATCCTGTAGCTTCTTCAGAATGAGGTTGGCTGAGTCCCAGGAGCCAAGGATCAGCCACCAGATGCTCGCCAGCAAGCTTCCATCTCAGACCTGGCAGTATTTACCCTAGAAGTGCCTGTTGGTGCTGCCAGGCCAGCACTGTAAATAAGAATTTGTTCTTAGTGTTTATGCCTGGTTAAATAAAGGTGAAATATGATGTCACTTCATTGATGTCTTCAAATCACTCTTTGTCTGGGACTCATTTGTCCCAGTTGGACACTTGCCAAGGACAAAATTGTAAATTGAAATCCTACCAAGGGCCAGGGTGACACCCCAGAAAACACAGCAGGATCATCAGAGTATTCAGCTCCCTTCACCAAGTTCAGGTCTCTCTAATAAATGAGTCCCCAAGGCTCAATGGGACTAACCAGTATAAATAAAGGTTGAATGAATGTTAGGGTGGTGATTTTCAGAAAGCACCTAGAAATATATGTGTTTTATTTGCAGTAATGAGGACACTGCACCGGTGCGTTGTGGTGAAAAGAGAATGGAACCAAAGGGCAAAGCTCTTAGTTTACTCATCTGTCTTCCAACTCTCACCTACGATCTTCAGGTTAGAAATTATCACCAAAGTTACGAGAGCCTGAATTCAAGTGACAGAAACGAGTATCCTCTGCAGGGTTAACTTCACCTTGCAGAAAAGTTGAGGAGCTCTGTCATCCAGTGAGCTCTACATCGATACGTGCTGGCTAAGGTGGTTCGAGCATCTGATTTGGAAACCTCCTGGGCACCTTCCTGGATACATCTCACAATAAGGAGACCTGGAGCCGACCCAGAACTCACTGAAGGAAATATATGGTCCAGCTCTGAACTGGGACCAGTGTTGCTGGAGATGTTAGGATTTCCCTCCTGACCCTGTTGCTTCTGTGAGTCGAGCATGGAAAATTAAAAACTTTCCGTACCAAATACAACAGGGCTGAAGCTGAAATTAAGCTGGTCATTCTTTTCTCTATTTACTGAAAAACAATTAATTTACAAATTCAAAATATTTCTTTTTAAGACATAAATGACTATCATTGTACTAAACTACTGTTTGCAGATATTTGACACAACACGAGAAAGAAAAACCTACAATATATGACAAATAATTCTAATATTGGCTTGTTTACTTTAGGTTTCCCATGAAGCGTGTGTGTCTGTATCTGGGCCAGCTGAATTCATTACTTTGCTCCTCTGCTGGTTTAGACTGGTGTAAACTTGTTTTTAATTACTTATTTGTGTGCATGAAGGTCTTGCATATTCTGAGTGAGTTAGGAGTGTCAAACATGCACAGTCTGAGATTATTAATGATGCTAAGTTACAACAGATGCAAAAAGGCAGGTGGTTGGGGCAGTGAAGGAGGAATTTTGATAAAATGTCCCACTTCTTGATTTAGTGAGTCAGACTCTTCAAAATAGCCTTATTACTAATGTATTATTATTATTTATTATTATTATTATTTATTATTATTATTATTGTTGTTGTTGTTGTTAGCATAAACACATTCCTGACAGCTTCATTCTTTCCAAGTTTATTTTTCACACTTGCAACACTGAAAAACATTAGATTTTGAGTGTTTTTGTTGAATTTTAGTAAAAGCCTCTGGTAGGACATTGTGCTAAGTTGATGTGGGCTCAAATGAGACCATAAGGAAACCAGTTCCTGCATTAATGTGTGATTAAAATCCAAATACTTTCTTGGGTGTATTCAAAAAGTACCAAATAGAAATTGGTGTAGTTTATTACCAGTAATTAATAATTAATAATAAAAATAATAATAAAAAATTGGGAAACTAGCAACTACTGGTGGCCACATGACACAATTATCATTAAAATAAAAGAATGGCAGAGAAGCTGAGGTATAATCTTGGACGCACTGCACTTAATATAGAAAATATATTTACAGTGTTAATAAGTAGGTTATAATTGATGTGCTCCAAGTGTTTTTTCTTTGTTTTGTTTTTAATTTTCTGTCCAATAAACTTATTTAAAAAAATTATATCACAATCTCTCTCAGGTGAAACTTGGTCAATCTCAAGCGATGATGGAATTGCACCAGTTGCAGACAAAAACAGAGGATCTCAGAAATAAAATAAAACTTATTTATCTAAATAGCAAATCAACAGGCCAACATGGCAGCAAACCTTTACAAGAAAGCAATACTAAGTGCGAGGAATACACAAAAGGATAAGGACCAAATGTAATGAGCTACTGGAGAGGTGGTGAATGGAAACTGGTAGTAAACTGAGGGAGGAACGTGGAGACACCTGGGCAGATTGCAAATGGCTAATTAGGAACACATGAGGGTAGCAGACTTACTGAAACAAACACTGAGGTTGCTGACAGGGCAAATAGAAAATGGCACAAGAAACTTTGGGAATCAAGAACTAAACCAGAATACTAAATACTAAAGAAATACTAAAACACAAAAGATCTACACTGAACAGGAGAAACACAACAAAATATAAAATATAAAACATGAAGGAAATAATATTAATATGAACTAAAGGACTAAATAAAAATCAAAGGCAGCACAAATACGACATGGACAAGATGGCACACCATCACAAGCTAAAAATTCACAAACAAGTCAGAATTAACAGAAAACAAGTTTAGGAATGGATGTTGCACTCTTCAATTAGAGAAGACTTTATCACAGCTTTAAACTTCCCAAAAAAAGAAAAGCATTAAGCTCAAGTTTGGTCTGAAGATTATTCCATGACCAAGGTGCAGAGAAAGAAATCAATTCTCTACCAAGTTCAGAAATTTTTTAAGAACTAATAAAAGTAGCCAACAACTTATAACAGTTCTTTGAAAGTGGAAAAAAGAACACACAAAAAAAAAAAAGAGTAGTGACTATACATTATTCAAGGATTTAAGGAGTCAAGGATGTTTTATTGTCATACCAGCTCACATTTGCATGTTTGCGGTACGGAATTCAGACTCAGGTCACAGATCAAGAAGCCTAACAATTAACAAATAAATAAATACAAAAGAACATAAATAAAATATATATATGATAAATAAAGTTGAAAAAAGTGTAAGATGAACCGGAATTAAGTGCATCTCGAGTTCAGCAGTCTGACAGCTGCAAGGAAGAAACTGTTTCTGAGCCTGGTGGTCTTGCTCTGAATGCTCCTCAGCTGCCTGCTTAAAGGGAGAGGCTGGAACAGACTGTGTGCAGGATGAGTGGAGTCCTTCATGATGCAGAGCGCCCCCCCCCTGCATTGTGAAGTGTAGAGGTCCGAGGTGGTGGGAAGGCTGCTCCCCACAATCTTCTGTGCATCTTTAACCACGCTCTGCAGAGCCATCCCCTCAGCAGCAGTGCAGCTGCCATGCCACACGGTGATGCAGGTGCAAAGAACGCTCTCCACCACACAGCAATAGAAGCTCCTCAGGACATAGCTCCCAAGTCCAGCTCTCTTCAGCTTTCTGAGTAAGTAGAGACGCTGGTGGGCCTTCTTGACCAGACAGGAAGTGTTGGCTCTCCAGGTGAGGTCACTGGATATATGCATCCTCAGTTACCTGTATCAGGAGACCACCTCCACAGCTTCTCCTCCGGTGTGTAGGGGATGAAGAGGATCCTTGTCCCTTCTGAAACCCACCACCCTCTCCTTGGTCTTCTTCACATTGATGTAGAGATTATTGTCTCTGCACCAGTGTATCAGGTGTTCTACCTCCGTATTTGGGCTCATCACTGTTCGTGATGCGTCCCACTACTGCTGTGTCGTCTGAAAACTTCCCTATATGGCCACTGGCGTGTCTAGCCAAGCAGTCATATGTCAGCTGAGTGAACAGGAGGCAGCTCAGCATGCAGCGAGCCAGTGCTGAGGGTGATAGGGGAGGAGACGATGTTGTGGATCCTGACATTCTGAGGTCTGTTGGTCAGGAAATCCAGAATCTAGTTCCCCAGTGTGGGATTCAATCCAAGAAAGGAGAGATTCTGCACAAGGGTCTGTGGGATGTTGGTGTTGAAGGCCAAGGAGAAATCCAGAAAGAGCAGACGGATGTAAGAATTTCTGTTCTCCAAGTGGGCGAGGGCTGTGTGGAACACCAATGAGATGATGTCAGCAGTGGAGTGGTTCCTTCTGTAGGCATACTGATATGGGTCCACAGTGAAGTCGATAGAGTCCTTGATGTGGGTCATGACCAGCCCCTCGAAGCACTTCATGATTACTGATGTTAAGGTTATAGGTAGGTAGTCATTCAGGCCCGTCACTATGGAGCACTTGGGTACAGGGACAACAGTGGCAGACTTAAAGCAGGTGGGGGCAACTGCCATTGACTGTGAAGTGTTGAAGATGTCCGCCATCGCCTCAGACAGTTGGTGTGTGCAGTCTTTCAGTACCTGCCCTGGGAAGTTGTCGGGGCCTTCAGCCTTAAGCCCCCAGTATACTGCTGTGTACGTCCGTTCACGCGTACGTACGCGTGTACTGTACGCAGAGGGTTCAGACTTTGTACTCCAGTGTACACCCCGAGCAGCTTCACAGACAAGAGGCGTTTACCTTCAGGACAAATTGAGGTCGCCGATTGGTCATTTGCTGTCACGCCTACTGGATTGATTGACAGGCCGGAAAAAAAAAGTGAGCGCTGGCAGCCAGCCGCAGCGGTGTTCTGTGTTTATATGTTGTTAATAAAAAGATCTAAAAAACCCCAAAAAAACAGGGAGCGCTGGCTCTACAGCCCACACATCAGACCAACCCACCAGGAAATCTCCAGACCCTCCTGCAGCCAAGCTGGACCTGAGTTTAATTCGCTCGTGACAAATTCCTTCATTTGTCACCATTTCAGTCATGGCATCAACGGAGGAGGAAGAGATTACTTGCCTCTTGGCAAAAAACAAAAAAAACAAAAGAAAAGGCCAGGTCAGAGATGAAGGGGAATTTAATACATTGGTGTTGCATACAAAACAGTCCATCGCTGGACATTTTATTGTGCAACACCGCGTACGCATATGCAGTCGTAAAAATTTGAGCTTTGCACGGACATGCCCTGGGGGGTACGCTCATACCTCTGCGTACGTACGTGCGTACTCTGCGTATGGATGTACACGGCAGTATACTGGGGGCTTAAAGGCTCCAGTATACTCGCATGGACCTTTTTCCACACGGACTCAACACGCACTGTCCGCAGAGGGTTGAGACTTCATACTCGAGTGTCCACCCTGAACGGCTGAAGATCAGCTCCACAGGCAAGGGACATTTATCTTTGGGACAAATTGAGGTAGCCGATTGGTCATTTGCTGACACGCCTACTGGATTGATTGATGGGTCACACAAAAGAAAACGAGAGCTGGCAGCCCCAGCCACAGTGGTGTTCTGTGTTTATATGTTAATAGAAAGTTCTAAAAAAAAAAAAAGAAAAACAGGGAGTGCTGGCCTTGCAGCCCACACATCAGACCAACCCACCAGGAAATCTCCAGACCCTCCCGCAGCCATGCTGGACCTGATTTGAATTCGCTTGTGACAAATTCCTTCATTTCTCACTATTTCAGTCATGGTGTCAACAGAGGAGGAAGAAGAGATTGCTTTCCTTTTGGCAAAAAAAACTAAAGGAAATGTCATTAAACCTGATCAGGAATGAAGAAGAGGATTTTAAAACAGTGGTGCCACATACAAAACAGTCCGTTGCCAGACAGTTTATTGTGCGACAATGAATACGTGGACGCGGTTATAAAAATTTAGCTTTGCACGGACATGTCCTGTGGGCATCCGCTTTGACTCTAATCCAGTATGCACAGACCTCCGTGGACTGACATATGCCCGAGTATACTGGTTCCTTTACGAGGGCTGATTCCATGGAGGGTCTTGTTATTCCCTATCTGTTACGGAAGCAAGCACAATCCCTAGTATAGCTCATGTGCACATGCACTAAAAGCAATACTATAGGTTGCATGGATCGCCGTTGAACATGCTAGATTAAGGGAAATATACTAGTATAATTCTGTTTATGAATATTCTTAAGTTACTTAGAAAATCATGTGTTCTATCTATTTTCATGTTGCTTATTTACGCCACTCACATTTCCGTTAAAATCATTGACATATTTATGTCATGGTTAAAATGATATGCAGCTTCACCACTGAGTGGCGCTGTTTCACCATGGAAATAATTCATTCTGTATTTTGTAGGGTGTTTTTCATTCAGCCCAGGCTGGTGGTCAGGTCTAATGCGTCGCATATCATCTTAACTAATGACTTGTAATGGAAATACAAGTGACATAAATTAACTACATGAAGATCGGTGGAGATACAGCACATACTTTTCTAAGCAAATTAAGACAGTTTTTATTCATAAACAATGGCAATCCATGCGACCCGGAAGTACACTATGGATCGTGCTTCCATAACAGATAGGGGAATGACAGGTCTTCCTCACATCTGCTGTGGTCACACAGAGGGGCGTGTCACCGGGTGGTAGTATAAGTTTGGTGCTGGGGGGTTGTTAGGACCCTCAAAGCGAGCATAGAACTGATTGAGTGCATCTGGTAATGAGGGGTCCCTTGGGCATTGTGCATCCCTGATGTTGTAGTTGGTAAGCACTCGATGCCCTTCCACATATGCCGGTGGTCGTTGGTGATGAAGTGACCCTGAATTTTCTGGGTGTACTGTATGTGGCTTTGGCCCTTGCAATGCCTGCAGTCAGTCTTTTCCTCACCTCTTGGAATGCTGATGCCTCACCTGTCTTGAACGCAACGTCCCTAGCTTTCAGCAGAGCTCTCACCTCAGCATTCAGACAAGGTTTCTAATTTGGATAACAGGTTACAGTCCTGGTGGTGATGAAATCATCAGCACACTTGGAGATGAAGCCAAGAACGGAGGAGGTGTATTCTTCCAGTTCCACCTCTCCCTCATATGTAACCGTCTCTCTGAAGACCTGCTAATCTGTTAACTGAAGACAGTCCTGGAGCACAGAGGCTACATCCCTGGGCCACACAGTGACTGTCTTCTTTGTTGGCCTAATCCATTTCATCATCGAATGATATGCTGGTGCCAGCAGGATTGAGATGTGGTCAGAGAGGCCAAGATGGGGTGAGGAAGAGCTCTGTACGCACCGTAAATGTTAGTGTACACATAGCTATTGATTTGTACTTAAAAATACACCAGTGCTCTTGTCTTTTTATGCTCAAAGAAGGTCAAGAAACCAGATTATAAAGTACACAATGATGTTTCCTAAGTACACAATGATGTTTCCTAAAGAAGGAATTGGTTGTGAAATTTTCATTCAACCTTTATTTAGACAGGTTAATCGCATTGAGCGTCATGCAAATAACTAAAATATGTGGAATATAAACAATAAAGTGAGGTTGAACTTATTAAGTGTAGAACCACTAGACTGAGGAACAGCTTCTACCCTGATGCTGTTAGACTCCCTAACAAAATCCTTAACCAGAAAAATCACTACGAAAAAGAAGAAAGAAAAATCACTATAATGCCATTTAAATGGTGATATGTGACTTTGTGCTGCTGATTATCCATGCTCCTGATTTCTTGCCTTTAAGCTGTTATATTCATACCCATCTGCTCACAACAGACTCATGTTCAGGCTGCTCTTTAATATACTATATTATATTACATTATTAGTGTTTAGCATATATCTTAGATTCTTGTATACCTGTTCTTTTTATACTTTCTATTTTTGCTATTTTTGTGTGTAAATGGGACTTTGGGTACACAAATTCGTTCCACCTCATGTTTCACATGTGATGCAAATGACAATAAAGAACCTTGATGCCAAATGCCCAAATAATTGTAGGATGAAACTTATTGGATAAAGGCTCCTTACAAGGTAAAAATATTTACGGTAAATGGAATGCACTTATATAGCGCCTTTCTATTTTATCAAGATACTCAAAGCTTTTTACAACACAATCTGTGCCCTCATTTACCCATTCATACAGCACTCTACTAGATCTCTACAAAGAATAATCAGTGCTTTATCACATTCATACACGAATGGGACACACATCGGATGCAATGAGGGGTTCAGTGCCTTGCCCAGGGACACTTCAGCATGTGACTGCTGGTGGAATCAAACCCCCCAACTCTTGCATTGAAGGATGACTGCTCTAACCACTCAGCCACAGCTGCCCCATGGTAACACCAAGGTAATGGGTTCTGGGAGTGATTTTATTTTTTTTTTAAGTTAATTTGATTTTAAATCACATTTACTGGACTAACTTTAAGCCTCACAGTGTTGCCTGCAGCTGCTGAAACACAGTTTGAAGTTCCCAAACAGCCTAGCTTAAACTAGACAAGTGACAAGTAAAGAATAGTGTCATCTACATAAAGGTGTACTTTAGCTGTAGACAGATTCATTCTAATGTCAAACACATAGATGGAGAATAAAACGTAGCTTTTCTGAACCTTACATGTGAACTTTAACATGTTTTGACATCTCCTTTATCTACTCTGAAAGAACATATTCCAGATGAGTGTGTCTGTGGAAACGGTAAGTATTTCTACCATTTTTTCCCCGTTAAAGATTGTGAAATTGTAACAACTTGCGCTGGTCCTCCACAGGATGGTGGCTTGTACATGACTGTGTACTGTGTATTATTGTGTAATCCCTCTTTATGTCTGCTATAAATCCTATTTGAGGTAATGTAGAACACTTTAAGACTCTGTCCTCTTGCCTGACTCATCCTGAATTTCCATTTTGCTCTTTTTTATTCTGTCTTTGTCAATTCTTTTTATTTAGTTTACACAGATTGGCTTCCTTTAACCAGCTGGAAAAAAAAAAGAGCTTATCGCAATAAAATTAAGCAAGCATTCTTTTTGTCAGTACTGTCTCGTTATCGTCCTGCATTCCTTTGTCATGTGTTTGTGTGTACCTGTAGTTTCCTGTCTTTATCATTTATTTCCCCCTTTCCTCTATTCCATTCTTCGGCACTTTAATTGACATAATTACAGGATTACAGAGTAAAGCTGCTACTCTGTCACTTCTAGGCTGAAACTGGCGAGGTGACAGCACCGAGGCGGGATCCGCACAGCTTCTCGGTTTGACACCAACACCCAGGAGGACAACAAAGATAAGGACGGTTAGAGGGAAAACCCTCATTCTGACAAGAGCAAATTAACCTACTGTGCCCGACAGAAAGCTGTTGCCATCTCCTCCCTCTGCCCCGTTCAAACTCCCCCTCCCTCCGACCTGCCTTGTTGTCACATCGCCTGACGCCCTCCTTAAAAAAAAAAAAACTCCTGCTGTGTTTCCCATTTTTTAATCATTATTTCCCAAGATCAGCTGTTAAAAAAGTTGAAGTGTTTTGTCCTTTTGTGCAACTTGTCTCGTTGGTACATGTTTACATAATTAACCTGAAATTTCTTCTTCTCTTAATTTGTCCCTGTCACTCTTTAGTCCCATACTTCTCATTTGAGAGTCTTCCACGATGCGTTAAAAAATTGGCAACTCGTTCTCACAGACTCCCTACTTTTTCTTCCATCCTTATATTTCCTTTCCTCTTAGTCCTTTTATAATTATGGGCATGGAGGTGCATTAGCCTCAGGCGTCTCACCTGGTGGGGGTCGTTGCTAATTATACCCCGGAGCTAAACAAACTGAAACTGTGTCTTTATCAAGTCTTTATCTATAATTCCTCTGCAACATCTGAGGCATAAATTAAATATTTTAAGTATTCCAAGTCATCTGTTGCAACCAAAGTGAAATTATTCATGTCATGCTGGTTTGATTCTCTTCTTGTCTGTGTAGTGGACTAAGCCTACGTCGAAACCCAGTCTAAGGTCAAAACTCTTGACCTTTAGAACCTTGTGGGATAGAAGCTGTCATTTCATGTATTTGAATACATAGATACAGGTTCACCCATCCTGAGACTTTCTTTCTTGAAGATTCAAGTGAAAAGAACACTCTCTTTTTATTATCATTACTATCTTACAAATGTTGATAATCAAAGTGTCTTAGTTCAAACCATTTTAGATGTTGCAGTGAACTAATCAATTTTATTAACTGAGTAATGATTTTATTCTCATGTTAAAAGCTGTGCAGAGTTTATGCATTTTTCTGATTTCTGCTTTTGAATGAGCAAGTGTGTGCGTTTACAAGGTTACAGTCAAACGAAAAACAAGTTGTTATGTTAAAACTGTCATGTTTTAGAATCCTCTCAGACGTAAATAGAGATGTTTTGCACCTGTGTCTTAGGCACGCCAAAACAGAACCCTCTCGGTCTGTGAGAACATTTCTGAGCTGTCCCATAACAATTCTCGCTGTCTCTAACCTATTACGTCACAAAAACACACCCCTTCTGGTCGTTTCTGACCAATGAAAAATCCCAAAAAGTGAACCGGGAAAGAGCCTTTAAAATGTCAGTACTTCCTGGTCTACACAGACTCACAGAGACTCACGGACTCACGGAGTTACAGAGTTGGAGAGTTGTCAGACTTCAAGAGTTCTGTGGGAGTTCTGTAAACTACACGAGAGCTAAAGTTCTGATGGAGTGCTGTTGGAGTTCCTGACATGACAACGAAGCTCTTCCGAGTTCCATGGGATTATAACATTTTCCACTGAGGTGAATGTGTGTCGAACAGAGCCTCGCCACTACTTCTGACGGGCAACAGCCATTCTAAGGAGACGCTGGACCGGTAGCGTTAACGGAACACCATATCTGCTGATTATCATCAGAGAGGTAATGGGTCAAGTTTCCTACCAAGCGTACCGAGGCGAGCTGGGCTTCTGATGGAGAGTGTCGGTTCTGGCGAACATTCCTCCCCTCCCATTCAATCTTAACTCCCTCTAAACTTCTTCCCATCTTTAAACTTTTCTATCAAGTAGAAATTCTTCCAGATATTTAGAAATGTCTGTGTAAAATGCTCACCCACATTCATGTGGGCAAAAGATCATAGTTGTACAGTTTTATAAATGTCTGTGGTGCAGCAACGGAAAAATCATGGCCGTATGATTTTTCCTGATTGATTGCTTTATTGTTATTTTCATAATTTGCCAAATTAATGTAAATGTTTGATGTTAAATTTGATTCTGTAAATAAATGACCGCATTCATTTTGATGGGTCAAATATAAATGACGTCTCACGTTTGCATTTCCTTAAATTCAATGCACGTTTTATTCAGTCCAGAAAAATGAGGAACTCGCGTTAAATGATGAATATATCCCCGCATCTGTTCATCTACATCTGTAATGTCCAGTCGAGAGGTTCTACAGAGCAGCGGTTTAGAAGAG
>NC_056509.1:20655486-20664711 GCF_014905685.2 Nematolebias whitei
CCATCCATCCATCCATCCATCCATCCATCCATCCATCCATCTTAATTGCTCTATCGCTCCATATATCTATGACTTGCTCTAGTGCCCTATTGTTCGCTCTATATATTGCTCTGTCTATTGTGTGCTATATCATTCGCTCTGTCGTTCTATCTATATAGTGCTTGCTGCATCGCTCGCTCACTTGCTCTATTGTTTGCTCTGTCGCTTTCTCTACTGCTCTAGCACCATCACTCTACCACTATATATTGCTTGCTCCCTCACTATCGCTCTGTCTCACTCTGTGTGTGTATATATATATATATATATATATATATATATATATATATATATATGTATATATATATGTATATATTATACAGTATATATTATACAGTATATATTATACAGTAAATCCTTTCACAACATTCTCTTGTAAACTGTTAACGCTGATATTAAATGTTTTCCTGGATCTTCTCACATCAGAGTTGTGGAATGATGGACTGCACACTCGGAAGAACAAGAAAAAGGACCCGTTCTGTCCTGTCAAGAAGAAGAAGCCAGTTGTTGTTTCTGATATCCTTTCACGTCGACCCACAATCGTATTGCTCATCTTCTGTTATCAGCGCTTCACCGACAGATGTTTCCTGCTGTTTCTCTTGTTCTCCTTAACCCTCCATGTTTGTTCACGCCCTTATATTGTATACATGCTGCAGGATCTGGATATTCTTGAAGACTGGACCGCAATAAGGAAGGTAATATCTCTGGAAGAGGACAAAGACGTCGCTGGGAACAAAGTTGTGATGTAACTTTTCAAGTTGTGTCTCCTCCACAGGCCATGGCATCTCTGGGGCCGCACCGGGTCAAGGTGGATGGTAAGAGTTCTCCTCGTTCTCGGTTACAGTCAATACCTGGCAGAACTCAGCAATCGACCGGGATCCAGACAGGGAGGTTTGATGGGGTCCTTGTTTTTCCCCTTCAGCCCCTGCAGCGAAGACGGACAGATATCACCACGTGGCTCGCTCCGAGGACGGTCGGCTTTTCTACGACAACCAGTGGTACTGCAGAGGACAGACCATCTGCATCAACAGGAAGGACGAGAGTCCAACGAGGTTCGTGTGGGAGGACGATCTGTGGCAGAATGGGCGCCGGGTAAAAAAACGATGCAATCTGTGGTGGTGTTGGGAATTTTGTAAGAAAAAAGATAAAAGATGAATTTTTAAACTGACACAAGCACTGCAGCTCCTCTGTGAGCTGTCCGTCAGATTACAGGTGATCCGATCCAGTCTCGAGTCAGACCGGAGGCCCAGTAAAGAGTTGATGAGTTTTGTGTTCTGGCCTTTAGGACGGGGATAACCTTTTCTTTAATTTAACAAAGCAAACATTCCAACAACAACAAAAGAAACCAGCTTTAGGACAAATTAACGGGAACTTAACTGAATAGTTCAGACTATTTTGAAGTAGGATTCCATGGAGAGGATATAAACAATTAGTGTCTTACCTGTTGCAGACAGCGTTGTAAACAACCAGTTTGGAGAAACGGTGTTCATTAGACTGGACTGATGAGTAACGGCTGGTCTGAGCAGAGTGGATTCCTGCCGCTTGAAAACGGCTCCGTGTATAAAACTGTTGGAGCAGTTCCTGAAAGACGACTTGAATAAAAATGTACATATTTCATGTAGTGAACGTAAGTTGGATAATTAATGTCCTGTAACGTCTGCAGTCTTGGTGATAGATGTTCTTGAATAGCGTGAGTTTGATCAGAGGTTGGCTGAATATCAGACCCCGTCTCACCACCGCCTGCCGTGGCTGCGAGGACCGAGGCGCCGCCTGGTGCCGCTTTTTACACGTTTGCTTGTGTTTCTGTTGCAGTGCCATCATCACCACGGTCAACAACGACGAGGTGTGGTTCAAACGGCTGGACGGCACCAAGTCAAAGCTGTACGTCTCCCAGCTGCAGAAAGGCAAATACACCATCAAACACTCCTAGACGGGATCAAACACACACCACCATCCCACTCTACGGTGTCTTGTCTTTAAGTTCCCGTGCGGGGCGTCTCTCTATGATGGTGTGTGAAAACAGCCAGGGGTCAGGATGTGGATCCGTTCTGTACGTGTGCTCCTATGAACACAACCAAGTGTGACATCAATGAAAAGTGCTGCTAAAAGAAACAAACTGTGAAGCAGAACTCAGTCGAGTGCCTTTCTGGGAGGAAACTTTGCCCCCGCTGAAGGTGGTGGTGGTGGAGGGGGACTATGAATGCAGCGAAGCCTTACTCCGTACTGCGATGGCACCAGGAGGACTGCAGCGGGTGAATGAGGTGGGGGTGTCAGCAGGGAGTTGATGAGTTAAACTTGAATTTCTTAGAACAAGTTAAATGTGACCGTCGGCACAGACCCCAGATCAGTTTAGTTAGAACGAACAGGAGGGACGACGTGAAACTTTGTGACTATAAAGAGATCAAAGTGTTCCCGAAGTGTTGGTTGTAATCCACTTTGAGAATTACTGTGGTAAAGATAGTTTTTGTATTTTTTTCCCGTTTAATTTCTCTGCAACTTTACGTTTTTAAACTTAAAGGGAAATTCCAACCAGTTTGTAGCGAGGGTCTATGAAAAGTTTTGTAACAAATATTGTCTTACCTGCTGTAGATGACTCCCGTAACAACTGCCGTTCAGAGGAAAGGATTATTGCTCACTGCCATAAAATGCGTGCAGTCATGTACGTGTTTGCCTGTCTTTCTGTTAGCAAAATATCTCACGAATCACTGGATGGATTTTGATAAAACTCGAGAAGTATCAGATCTGCATCTGCAAGTAACTTTTGGAGTCAACCTAATTCAAAATGGCTGCGCCAGCTATTAAACCATTAACATAAAAATGGCTACAGCTAGCAGTAGCATTTTCAGGCAAGATCTTCGCGACATCTCTGCCAAAATAATGTTTTAGTGCAAAGCTGGTAAATATTTCAATATAACTGAGTTCATGAAACAGGTTGGAGTTTTAATCAAAGTTCAAAGAGCTTTATCCACGACAGGTAAGATTCATTTTTCATTTCTTGTCCACCAAACCTTTCTTCAAATTGGTTGGAATATCCCTTTTACAACCACGGCTCGCCCCCTGCACTAAAAAAAAAACCCTACGAGCTGACATCTGTATGTCCAGCAGATGTTGAGGGGAGCGGCCCTGTACATAGAAACGTGTGTTTTGTGATTCTTTTTGTTTGACTGTACCCGGATGATGTAATGGATGCAGGTGTGAACCCTCCAACGCCTCAACTCTGAAGCTTCGTGCCAATTTCAGCATCGAAACGTGTGCTGCTCATTGTCCTCGTCTTTTCTGTTGTCGTCGTCGTCCTGTTTGTTTACAGCTACGTTTTTGTCGACGAAGATGTAATAATGTAACGATGAGCGGGTATAAGGACGAAGCAGCATTAATTTCTGTATGAATCCATCCAACCTTTACGAGTGCATTGTTTTGAAAAACAGATCTTTCTTCACGTTGTTTACAGAAATTCGTATTCCTCCTGCGTTGTGCGCATCAAGTGTTCTCTGCTATAGTGTCGTTAAAAGACTGTTGCAACGAGAACCTGTTGGTAAAGCCTCGTGGCTTTTGCTGATGAACGTTTAATTTGTATAAATCATGGTTTCTTCTACGCATAATCCAAACTAAAATCTTCAAACTGTGCCAACTGCATGTACTAAGAATTAAAAGCTCTTGTTCGTATCACTTTGAGGTGAGTTGAATCTGCACACACGTCGAGTTCAAGTCGACTTTATTGTCGTTTCCACCACATGTGGTCCACGAGATGGAATGAAGTTATGTACTCAGGGTCCCAGTTACACCCTACAATAGAAGAAATATGAAGTATAAAAAGAAACGCTAATTAAGGATCAAGATATACACTAAATGAACGCCAAATGGTATGCTAAAAGATCCAAGATGTACGCTAATAATGTAAAAATTTAAATTCTGTATTTTGTAAATGTAATTTCTGCTGCACTGTAGAAATGTCTCCACTACAAGGTTCTAGGAAATTGGGTTCCTGGTTTTTGTGTGACTGTTGAGACTTGCTTCACTAGGGTGTCAAAGGTTTCTGGAGCATGTCCAGAAACTTTTCATGGGATTTTAAGCTGCTGTAGACGAAGCTTCCACCATGATGTTTTCTGAGTCTTTGTTTTGGTGAATATCCAAAACCAACGCATGAATGTGGCCAATGGGAGGCGCTCAGAGAAGTTATGAGTCCAGGTCTACAGTGGTGCTTGAAAGTTTGTGAACTCTTTATACTTTTCTATATTTCTGCATAAATATGAGCTAAAACATCATCAGATTTTAACACAAGTCCTAAATTAGATAAAAGAGAACCCAGTAAAACAAATGAGACAAAAATATTATACATGGTCGTTTAGTTAATGTGGAAAATGATCCGATATTACATATTTGAGTGTGTTAAAAGTATGTGAACCTCTAGGATTATCAGTTAATTTGAAGGTGAAATTGGAGTCAGGTGTGTTCAATCAGTGGGATGATGATCAGGTGTGTTCAATCAGTGGGATGATGATCAGGTGTGTTCAATCAGTGGGATGATGATCAGGTGTGAGTGGACACCCTGTTTGATTTAAAGAACAGTGATCTATCAAAGTCTGCTCTTGGAGGGCTTCCGGTTAAGGACGGAAGGGAGGTGCGGCGCACGATAATTTAAAACAATTTACTAATACAGCTGAATGGTTAAAAATTTGAAATTGAAAACGACAAAAGAAGAAAATGAAGATAAAGAATCTTCGGGTGTCTGGAAGTCAACGTTGAGGGAACACCCAGGACGTTATTTGGAAATCCCGTGGACTGGTGAAGGAACTGTGGATAAAGACTACGGCGGGTAGGCACAGCTGTGCTGTGAATGGGCCAGAGAGGGAAAGTACTGTAGGTAATGAGAGGGAGGTGCGTAGTGATAATTCATGTAGTGAAAGGATGAGTCCAAAAAGAGGAAATTCTTCGGTGGTGGCAGATGCAGTAAAGAAGGGAAGGGTAGTGACAAACTGGGATGAGTCTGAAGTAGAAATGGAGAGGGAGGTAAAGGAGTTCAAAGTCATTGTTAGAGTCAATGAGGAGAAGGGACTTCAATTAATCAACCCAGTTAGGCTATCCACTTTTTTGAAGAATCAAGTGGGAGACATTAAATGGTAAATGGACTGTACTTATATAGCGCCTTTCTATCTTATTTCAAGATACTCAAAGCGCTTTACAACACAATCTGTGCCTCGTTTACCCTTTCATACAGCACTCTACTAGATCTCTGCAAAGATAATTGAACAAATCATTCTAAAGAGACTAATCAGAGCTTTATCACATTCATGCACTGATGGGACACACATCAGAGGCAATGATGGGTTCAGTGTCTTGCCCATGGACACTTGGGCATGTGACTGCTGGTGGATTCGAACCCCCAACTCTTGCATTGGAGGACGACTGCTCCAACCACTCAGCCACAGCCGCCCATTACAACAGCAAACATTCTGAGAGATGGAAACTTGATTATTTGCAACACAGAAGAACAAAAAGACAGAGCATGTAGGCTGAGGGAGGTGGGAAAGTGTAAAGTGACAAGTGTGAGCCTTGTACAAGAAGGGAATAGGTGGAAGAAAGGAGTGATTTGGGGGATCCCGGTTGAAGTCTCAGTTGAGGAAATAAAATCAAATGTTAGAAAGGGGAGAGTTAAAGATGTGAGAAGGCTCCAAAGTTTTAAAAATGGAGAGAAAGGAACAGTGAAAGCATTTTGCTAGAATTTGATGAGGAAATACTACCAGGAAAAGTCTATTTAGGGTTTATGGCCTACAGTGTGAGAGAATATGTCCCACGTCCACTTAGGTGTTATAATTGCCAAAGATTTGGCCATACAGCTCAGACATGTAAAGGAAAGAGAAGGTGTGCACGGTGTGGAGAAGATCCCGAATATGAAAAGTGCAATAAGAGCAGACAACCAAAATGCTGCAGTTGTGGTGGAAGTCACAGTGTGGCGTATGGAGGCTGTGAAGTGATGAAGAGGACGGTACAGGTCCAACAGGTCAGAGTACGCAACAAAGTGTCCTGTGCAGAGGCTGTCAAAGTGGTAAAGCAAAGAAAAGATGTTGAGGTGGAAAACAGGATGGATGCAGGGCCAAACCAAACAAGAGAAAATAAAGTGTGTGTGGATTTAAAAAGCTTGGTGACATTCATTGCAGGGGTTATAAATGCAACGATGGAAATAAAGTCAAAAACAGAATTCAAATAATGGTGAAAGCAGCAGCGAATCATCTTAATATTAACGAACTATCATGGGAAGAAGTGAGGGATGACCTCAGTGCTCAGGCCAATCAAGAAGCAGCATGGGTAGGATAACACAAGTATTATGGTCTTGATTCTTCACTGGAATGCAAGAAGTTTAATATCAAATGGACAGGAATTAAAACACTTTATTGATGAATTAGAAGAGGATCCTGAAATTATCTGTGTACAAGAAATCTGGTTAAAACCCCAATTAGATTTCAAAATTTCAAATTCTACTACTGTTCGATATGATCTGGTAGAAGGTAATGGTGGTGGTTGTGCCACTTTTATTAGAGAGAACCTGCCTTTTAGAGTGGTAAAGAAAGGACATGAAGATGAAGTTATTGTAGTGGAGATATGGATAAATGCAGAACCATTTATTATAATAAATTATTATAATCCATGTAAAATATTAGATCCGGATCATTCCAAGGTGTGATAGTCAGTGAGGTCACAAAGGACCCCAGGGTAACTTCTAACAACTGAAGGTCTCTCTCACATTGACTATTGTTGATGTTCATGAGTGCACCATCAGGAGAACTCAGAACAACAATGTTGTGCACGGCAGGGTTGAAGGAGGAAGACACTGCTCTCCAACAAGAACATGGCTGCTCGTCTGCAGATCTGAAGATCACGTGGACAAACCAGAAGACTGTTGGAAAAATATTTTGTGGACGGGTGAGACCAAAACAGAACTTTTTGGTTTAAATGAAAAGTGTTCCGTTTGGAGAAATGAAAACTCTGCATAAGAACCTTATCCCATCTGTGAAACATGGTGGTGGTAGTTTCATGGTTTGGGCCGGTTTTGCTGCATCTGGGTCAGGACGGCTGGACATGATTGATGTAACAATGAATTCTGAGTTATATCAGAGAATTCTAATGGAAAACGTCAGAACATCTGTCCATGAACTGAATCTCAAGAGAAGGTGGGTCATGCAACAAAACAATGACTCTAAGTACACAAGTGGTTCTACCAAAGAATGGTTCGAGAAGAATAAAGTTCATGTTTCGAATGGCCAAGTCAAAGTCCTGACCTTAATCCAATCCAGATGTTGTGGAAGAAGGACCTGAAGCAGCAGTTAATGAGAAGAAACCACCAACATCCAGAGTTGAAGCTGTTCTGTACAGAGGAATGGACTAAAATTCCTCCAAGCCGGTGAGCAGGACTGATCTACAGTTTTTAGAAACGTTTAGTTGCAGTTGTTGCTGCACAGGAGGGTCACACCAGATACTGAAAGTAAAGGTTCACATACTTTTACCTCTCACAAATAACACTGCTCACAAATTAAAGGGAACACTAAAATAACACATCATAGACCTCGATTAATTAAATAAATTAAATATTCTCGTGGACAAACTTTATTATTAGCACAGTGGAATTGACTGAGAAGAAAATAACACAAAAAGTATCAATGTATATCAAAATTATTACACCATGGCGATCTGGATTTGGATTCATACTCAATACAAAAGTGGAAAATAACTTGACAGGCTGATTCTACGTCAGTGAATCTTCCTCAAGACAGAGGCTCAGTAGTGTGTGTGGCCTCCACGTGCCTGTAGAACCTCCCAACAATGCCTGGGCATGCTCCTAATGAGCCGGCGGGTGTTCTCCTGAGGGATCTCTTCCCAGACCTGGATTAGAGCATCAGTTAGCTCCTGAACAGTCTGTGGTGCAATGTGGCCTTGATGGATTGACCAAAACATGATGTCCCAGATGTGCTCAATTGGATTCTGTTCTGGGGAACGTGCAGGCCAGTCCATAACATCAATCAACCTTTATTTATGCAGGTAAATCCCATTGAGCCTCGAGGACTCATTTACAAGAGAGACCTGATTTCAACAAAGAAAGATGACAACAATGGACAACAGCAACAACAATAAACAGTTATAAAAAAGCATACTACAACATCAATGCCCTCATCATGCAGGAACTGCTGACACACTTCAGCCACATGAGGCCTAGCATTGTCATGCATAAGAAGGAACCCAGGGCCCACTGCACCAGCATATGGTCTCACAATGGGTCTGAGGATCTCATCCTGGTACCTCATGGCAGTCAGGGTACATCTGGCTAGCACATGGAGGGTTGTGTGGCCAGTCAAAGAAATGCCTCCCCACACCATGAGTCCATGACTGCCCCACCACCAAACCGGTCATGCCGGAGGATGTTACAGGCAGCATAACATTCTCCACGGTGTCTCCAGACTCTGTCACGTCTGTCACATGTGCTCAGTGTGAACCTGCTTTCATTCGTGAAGAGCACAGGGTGCCAATGGCGAATCTGCAATTTTGGTGTTCCCTAGCAAACGCCAATCGTCCTGCACGGTGTTGGGCTGTAAACACAGGCCCTATATGTGGACATCAGGCCCTCATATCACCTTCATAGTGTCTGTTTCGGGCCGTTTGAGTGGAAACATGCACATTAGTGGCCTGCTGGAGGTCATTTTGTAGGGCCCTGGCAGTGGATCTCCTGTTCCTCCTTGCACAAAGGACGAGGTAGCGGTCCTGCTGCTGGTTTGTAGCCCTCCTACGTCTATGTCTCCTGGTACCTATTCCATGCTCTGGACACTGTGCTGAGAGACACAGCAAATTTTCTTGCCACCGCTCCATCTTGGATTAACTGCACTACTTGAGCAACTTCAGTGGGCTGTAAAAAAAACACCTCATGATGCCGCTATGCGTGGCAGCACTGACAAAATGAAAAAGTGAGTAAAAGTTCAACCAGAAAGGACAAGAACAGAGAAATGACCTGTGGTCACCACCTGCAGAATCACTCTTTTATAGGGGTTATCTTGCTAATTGCCTCTCACTCCACCTGTTGTGTCTTCCATTTGCACAGCAGCAGCTAAAACAGATTCACAGTAAGTGTTACTACCTAACTCCAGTTTCCTCCCACAGACCAAAAACATGCATGTTAGGCTGATTGGTAACTCTAAATTGTCCCTA
>NC_056509.1:20664811-20675401 GCF_014905685.2 Nematolebias whitei
GAAAGATGTTGAAATGTGCATGTGATGCACAAAGATTGAGGCTGTTTCTTTTTGCATTCCTATTGTGAATCCAAAGGTGTCTAATGGAGAAAAACACAATGGTTACTTGACCTAAATCTTTGCTTCGACTAGGCTACTTCCATGCTCAGTGTAAATGTACTTAGGCTTTTAGCAGAAAAATTGACAACGGGTTCTCTGCAGACCAAAAGTGGGCGTTTCTGGAGAATAGGGGTTTGTAGGGGGCAAACACTGATTGGCAGCTGTATTTGCTGCTCTTTAGGTAAGTTACATCAGCTCTTTTATAAAACTGAAGGTTTCTAAGAAACAGCGTTATATCTGCCACTCACACAGTGACTGCTGGAAATGGGCACCAGTGACCCGAAAAAGAAGAAGCGGGTAAAAGATGATGGTTGAATGGATGGATGGATGGATGGATGGATGTTTTGCTTGGCTATGAAGTTGACCAAATGTCATGAGAAGTCTGCACTAAATGAAGTATGCTAGGTGTAGCGGCTAAAATCCTATATTTTAGGCTACTGGTTGCTGTTCTTCCTGGTAGGCTTTGGTTTTACATGTGCTCAATGAAGCTTCACTATGCAGATCTTCATTTCGACTTATAAATCATAAAGTCATTTATTTCCCTCACAATGTCCATTTCCATTTAGAAAACAAATAAATCTGCCTTGACTCTAAACTAAGCACAGTAGAAAACTATCCCTTCTCATTAGCAACACCTGAACAGAATCACACCTGCCCTTAAGTAACCACCTTCCTCTGCTGACATAATTCAGTACACAAAAAGAAATACACCCCCTAGTGGAGATAAACACAGAAAAACAAGATGAATGGAGCCTACACTAGGTTTTTATGCAAAAGGAGAGGCGATAAAAAAAAACAATTTACATATAAATATAATTTTGAGAGCCAGATAAGATCGTCACATGGGCCAGGTTTGGCCCATGGGCCTTAAGTTTGATGCATGCATTTTAAGACGTGTTAAAAACACCTTTGCAAATGCTGTTCACAATTTATTGGCAATGGTTGCAGCTTATTAAAATGCAAATTTTAGGAATAAGGTGAGTAGCTCATGTTTTCAGGAGGGGTTAAGGGGTTGCTCCCCTGCACAGAAGGCAACCAACTGAGGTGGTTCAGGATATGGTATGGATGTCTTCTAGATGCTTTGCAATGGACTTCGTATTGACATATCTTACTAGAACAAGGCCTTGGATCTAGTTGATCTGGGAACACATTAAATTTCATCTGAAAAAATGGAGAAGGTAGCTGGGGAGGGGGAGGTCTGTTACCCCCACAATCTTGTCTTGGATAATTGGCACAAGAAGGATGGATGGATGAAGAATGATGTTTTAAACTGACCAGTTATCTAAAACATGGTAAAGTTAGTTCTGATTTTTGAGCTAAATGGACAGCAGCATCAGCCAAAACTGAAGGTTTTATGTAAACTGATCAGGACTAGAGGGCCACATCTGATTGGACAATTAAAAAAAAGGCGTATCTGGAGGGCCACATCTGATTGGACGGAAAAAACACAAGGCTGGACAAAAATAAAACAAGGCGTTAGTGTTAACCACAGACATATTATGTCTATGGCTTTAACCGGTTCGACATTAGCGCATCTCCATAACTTCTCTTTCCTTTCCTCTTAACACATAACTTCCGGTTACATTTTAAAATTATAGCAACATTAATGGGTAGTTGGGAGAGCTAAATTTTTGTTTTTTAATGCCTAGCCATTGCCTTTAAAAAAAAATCCATTTTGTTTGTTGAATAATGTGAAAATAGTTACATTCAATTCATAAAGAAAGACAAATAAAGTAACCAAAATAATGATACTTAAACTGTATTTGGGACAAAGGATGTTTCCTTTAACTTCACATTTTCTTATTCAACTTTTAAATCAGTCACTGCAGATGAGTGATGGTCAGTTTCTGTAAGATTTCTGCAACTGGCATACCATGTTGGTCCAGGGTGGACAGGTCTCCAATCCATCACAGGGACACACAGAGACAAACGAGACAAACAAACATTCACTCTCTCACTCACACCTAGGGACAATTTAGAGTTACCAATCAGCCTAACATGCATGTTTTTGGTCTGTGGGAGGAAACTGGAGTACCCGGAGAAAACCCACGCAGCACAAAGAGAACATGTAAACTCCACACAGAAAGGTCCCGGCCAGGATTTGAGCTACTTTCTGAGAGGCGGCAGCTCTACTAACTGTGCCACCGTGCTGCCCCAAAGAAAAACATGTTTGTAATATTCAGTAATCTTTGATTTTTCAACAGAAAACGTCAAATGGATCTGCAACCAAAAAAAGATGTCAGGTGTCTGGAAACTTTGAATCCTTCTGAGTTGAGTTGTTTCAGTCCTAACAGTCATAGGGGAAACCTATGAAACCAAAGAGTGAGTGATTAAAGTTAAAGAAGAATAAACTGACTGTGACAAATTTCACACATAATCTTCTTTTGAATGTCTGCAGAAAGTACTACATTCACTGAGTTCTGTTTTTGTTGTTGCATAAGTTACAGCGGTGTGCAGCCCTGTTGTTTGAATTTTGAACATTAACTGTCTGCAGATAAAAAAAAACGTTTTTTGTTTGTTTGTTTTTTATTCCCCACTCAAGACGCAGCCACATGGCATCGTTTTCATTTGGTCCCAAACACTCTTACATGAGACTGAGGCTAAAATTTAATATATTTTCTCCCAATTTTTAGGAATTTGTTTTGTACCTGTGGAGTGGAATGGGAGTGGTGGTGCAGAGATAGAGAAAGTGGGCCTGTAATGGGAAGGTCATCGGTTCGACTCTCCATACCAACACCATCAAAATGTGGGTAGGAAAGGTGGAGCACCCGCACCTGCCTCCACCCTGATTTGCCCACCCTGGGCCCTTGAGCAAAGCCCTTAACCCACACCATCTGCTCCTCCGGGTGCCCTAGATATCAGCTCTCTGCTCCACACAGACGGCTGTGGTAGCTCGGTGGTCTGTGGTTGTGTCAGGAAGAACATCCGACATAAAAACAATCACAAAGTCTTCGTGCAAAATAGTTTGATGTGGTGACCCTGAAGAAGCAGCTGAAAGAAAAAGTCTCAATAATCACAGCTCAGTGAGCTATTACCTAAAAAATGTGTCATTCATTTAGCACAATTAATTCACAGTTACAGGTACATGTGTGTTTTAAGTATTGAGTGTGGTCAAAGTAAAAAAAAAAAAAAAGTGTTTTATCCCAATGTTGTGTTTTCAACCAGTTGCCAACCATCACGGTTCATTGAGGCGCAGGTTTAATGATGGATTCAGTCACTCTGTAGGCAAAACTATCACTTATATTTGTGATCTCTATACAGGTGAGCCCAAAGCTCATTGTCATAATTGAGAGTTAAAGCATTATTTGTTAAGTGACTCATAGCTGTGGTACCACTTGTTGCAGTATAGGTCTTTCTGTTCTCAAATGTTATTTTTCAATGATTTCTGCAATGTGTCATTCTCTAAACCAAAGGTTTGAGTAATATTCTGGTCAAAGGTCAATAAAAGTGCTTGTTTGATCGGGGTGAACAGCTCATCTTGAACATGATAGTGCCCTTTTCTCTGCCCCATTTGTTGTTTACAGGTTGGTCTCACCATGACCTCTGCTGTCAATACCGAGTCGACCCAAGCGGTGCTGTTCAGTTGTCTCTGCAGCATCTGCCCCCAGTTTGTTGTCATTCTGCGTGACTACAGCTCTCACTCATCTCCCGCTAATCACAGTCGCATGTGCGTAACCAGAACAGCGTGCAGCATGTATGCATGCTCAGCACACACGTTGATTGGGGACTGATGAAAATCTACAGGAGACGGTCGAGCCGTGTGCATTTCTGTTTAAACAGGCTGGACAAAAACACAGTGTGGCACCGACACATCAGTCGCAGTCAGATCAATTGCGCTGTCATACTTAATGGAGTTTAACTCTCACTTCCTTCATTGTGGCACTTTGGCTTTACAAATGATAGAGATTATTGCTGGAATAATGATAAGCTGCCATTTACATTTATTTTCCTGACTCGCAACTCAGCTTTGACTTCCATCAATGTCATGTGGCATTAGTCTGTGGACATGAAATGATTTGATCTCAGTTTCTCTGAGCCTAAGGTTGAAACAAATCATAAAAAAAAAACAATAAAACAGGATTATTATTTTTTAAGTTTTTGACCAACAGGAAAACAAATTAAAAACAAGTCTAACAGCAGTCTTGTATTAAAAGTAACAGAAAGCTGACCTGACTGAACATTGTTGAATTTTATACCTGGATTACTGAGCATGGACTTTGGTGTAAATAAAGCTGATTTTGGCTGTACACACAGCAAACCTTCAACATTAGACTGGACTTCATGCTGGTGGACTGATGTAACTATTTCATTAAGAAAATGCAGACAGGAATGTTTATAGTAATCTAAGAAAATTGCTGCTTCTCATCAATAACAATAACAATGTCAGATCTGACTTACATTATATAAACTGTGGAGTACCCCAGGGGTCAGTTATTGGACCAAAACTTTTTATTTTATATATCAATGATCTAGTTCACATACCTAGACATCTTCAAAGTATTCTCTTTGCAGATGACACCACTTTTTTCTATTCTGGTGAAAGTTTGACAAATGTGTTGGAGGTAGTTAAAAATGATTTGAGTAGCATAAAAACATGGTTGAATTTAAATAAATTACCAATGAATGTTGAAAAAACTAACTACATGATATTTAGCAATAGAGAGATTCCTACAGATGTGTTGATTGATGTTGATGGGGTTGTGATTAAACGCGTGAGAGAGGTCAAATTCCTCGGTGTTACTCTTGATGAAAATATAAACTGGAAACCACATATCAATAATTTAAAGATAAAAATATCAAGGATAATTGCATTATTATATAAAGTGAAAGACTTACTAAATGAAGAAGCATTGCTCATATTGTATAATTTACTCATCATTCCCTATTTGAGCTATTGGGGGAATGCCTGTAAATCATAAACAATTTCTATTTTCATTCTGCAAAAAAGAGCTGTTAGAATTATAAGTGGAAAATGCTACAGAGATCCAACAAATCCATTGTTCTGTAACTTAAAATTAATCAAATTTCATGACTTGGTGGGGTATTATATTCTGCAAGTTATGTTTAAAATGCATAACAGTATGTTACCAATATATTGCAAAAAAGATTTATTAAAAGAGGCAGCATTTATAATTTGAAAGAATCTGAGATTTTTTGTAACCCAAAGTCAGAACTAAACAAATGGATCGTTGTATTTCTGTTTATGGAACAAATCTGCGGAACATTCTGTCTAAAGAAACCAACAAGAGTAGATCTATTTTTATTTTTAAGAAAATAATAAAATATAATTTTCTTTTAGGGTACAATGAAATATATTGATTCAGAGTTCTGTATCATAACAAAGATTTTTTTATTTATATAAATACATTGCCTGTTTTGTGTTCAAAGATGTGTCTATATGGATGGTTGATTGAAACTGGGTTGCTTGTGGTGTAGTACATTGACTTT
Source organism: Nematolebias whitei (assembly GCF_014905685.2). Taxonomy (NCBI): domain Eukaryota; kingdom Metazoa; phylum Chordata; class Actinopteri; order Cyprinodontiformes; family Rivulidae; genus Nematolebias; species Nematolebias whitei. The sequence goes on from NC_056509.1 coordinate 20,670,359, forward strand.
TGGGAAAAGAGCGAGAGAGATTTATTTGTCATTCCCATCACAAGTGGTACATTTGGTGGAACGAGATTGTGTACACAGGGTCCTAGTTACATCCAACAATAAAATGTAAAAGAAAAACATTAATAAGATCTAAGATATGAACTAAGAAAAACATCTACTAAATAATACACTAAGCACTAGTAGCATAAAAACATCACGTCGAACAGCAGCACAAACATGAGTCTGTGTGAGTAGATGAGCACGCATGAACACATCAACATGAAACAGATCAGCAGCAACATAAAACAGATCAGCAGCAACATGATGTGATTTTTCACATTGATTATCCTGGTTAGAGATTCATGCGTCTAACAGCCTCAGGGTAGAAGCTGGTCCTCAGTCTAGTGGTTCTACACTTAATGCTCCTCAACCTCCTTCCTGAGGGGAGTGGGACAAAAAGTGTTTGTGCTGAGTGAGTGGGGTCCTTCATGATGCAGGTGGCTCTCTTCCTACATCTAAAAGGGGTAGATTATATAAGATTTTTTTCTTCAAACTATTCCTTTTCATTCAGAACTTTTGCTTATGTTAACATGTGACATATTTATTTTTAACTGTAAATGAATGAAATAAAAAATAACCTGTCATCCCTGGCATTTGATTCTAGTACACCTACATTTTTTTCCCCATTTATTGTTATTTTCTGGTTTTAGTCATTTTGGGTTCATTTAGCGTCACAGTTCTTGCTCTTTTACAAGTCAAGTGTTTGTTTCCCCTTCTTTCCCTCCAGTTTATCTGTGAATCTGTTGTCTTTTGTCTCAGACAGAAGCGGAAGTATGAAATATGTCAGACTCACTAAGTGTTTGCTTAACATTTTCAGAGAGTTTGCAAACTTCTCAGTGTAGATCTTTGGATTAATATGGATTTCTGTGTGTCTAATATCTACATATTGCTGTTTCTTATCCTCAGTCTGCTGCTGAGTATCCCAGTGCTTTGCTGCAAAGGAAAAGAGCAGTGTCTACAACGTCTTTTTTTATTCAAGCATATTGTTCAATGTCTGAAATTTCTTGTGCAAATTGATGAATAACTCCCCCGCAAAAAATAAATAAATAATAAAATAAAAACCTGGGAAAACATGTCTGCAGCTTCAGATGCTTTGAGGCTGCAGACAACTTGGCAAAAAACAGGTTTCACATTTTTCCACTCCTGTCTTTATTTTTAAGTCTGTCTTGGATCCAACAATCCGACTCCTGAGGGAGACCAAAGCCCTCTCCACGTAAAAGAAGCACAAGACATGTATTTAACCCATTCAACAAAGGTCTGCAGAGTTTCCAGAGTTTATCTTTTATTTCCCCTCTCTTTTACATTTATTTTCTTCCATCATCGTCTCTATCTTGACTTGGAGCTCTTCTTCTGTCCCCGTCCTCTCTCTTGACTCAGCATGACAGTCCTGGATGCCAGAGCCTACTCTTACTAATCTGAGTCAACCCCTCAGTCCAAGCTGCTGCTTGGTTGACCTACATCTTTACCGACAGCTGTGAATCTAAGCTGGAGTTGCAGATAAATACCCCATGTGTGCATTTGTAACCGTCTACCCTTTCCTTTTTTTTAACAAGATGTGTTGAAAATAGTTATTTTAGTGTGGATTTAAGTGAATTTCCACTTCCTTGTCCTCCCTTCTTTTTTGTTTTGTCTTGTTTGATCTTCACTTCTTGAACCTTGCGCTTCATACTCATCATTATTCCCTGTTTCTGAGTCCTCTGTTCATGTGAGTCGTCCAAACAGGACGGCGGTTGTTTAAAGTGACGGCGTTCGCTGGAGGTCGGTGCACTCTGTGTCAGCGATGACAGATCGTCATGTTTGATGGTGAAAATGAAGTAAAACAAAACTGCCAGAGGGAATGAACAAACTGAGACAGACAGTGAGTTTGGGTTCTGAACGACAGTCGAGGAATGTGAAATAAAGAGAGACTAGTCGAGAACAGGAAGAAGGGCATTTTGGGGGATGCTTGGATAAACTTGCTTCCTTTCTGCACATAGTTTGGAGAGTGAAAGCATCTGTATCAGCCCAAAAGCATGTGGTTGACACTGCAAAAAGCTGACGGACCACTGGGGACCCGTCTTTGTGGTGTTGGGCTCTTTTAGGGCTTGTTTTCAATGGCAGGAACACATTCTTTTTTATAGTATTCCCAGCAGGCACAGGACAGAGCCTGCTTTTAGTACTTGCAAGGTGCTGAAAGTATAAAAGCTCTCCCATAACCACACCACTTTAAAAGTTTGTCTGTTGTGTTTTACACCACCACAGTCCTCTGCTGTATATACTGTAACCAGTCGAAGCTGACTGTTCACTGAATTTACCACCCAGAAAGTGTGAGAACATGTTGAAATTCCTTTTCATTGATGCACTGAAGAAATACTCTCAATTAAAAAACTTGTGAAACACCCAAAGTGGTGGAAATTAAATGACCCTGCAGATAGTGAAAGGTCATGGGACTGTATTGCAATGATCACATAGGATCCGATGGATATCAAAGTAGGTAGCGTGGGCTTACTGCTGGTCCTATGTCAGTAGGTTGGAGCATTTCCTGAAGCTTTGGATAAAGAGACTATTTGTGTTTCAAGTTGGTCCACAGCTGTTTTGACTTGTCCTTAAGATTTACCACATTGGCACTGGGTCAAAGTTTGCAGAACCTTACACACCTTGGGGCAGCTATGGCTGAGTGGTTAGAGCAGTTGTCCTCCAATGGGAGAGTTGGGGGTTTGATTCCACCAGCTGTCACATGTTGAAGTGTCCCTAGGCAAGACACTGAGTGCCTCTTACGTGTGTCCCATCGGTGTATGGATGTGATCTAAAGCTCTGATTAGTCTTTGTAGAGACATTGTAGAGTGTATGAATGGGTAAATGAGGGCAGAGATTGTAGTGGCATTTGTTCAGAGTGGCTTTTAATTACCTTAGTTTGATTTTATGTCAGATGTATGTTGTTCTACTTTGCCTTCTGTTTTATCATTTATGTTTTGTCTTATATTCTATAAAGCACTTTGATCTGATCTGTAAAAGTGCTATACAAATAAAGTTTAATTACTTACTTTATTTAGTGTAAAGCGCTTTGAGTATCTTGATTAGATAGAAAGGTGCTATATAAGCACAGTCCATTTACCATTTACATATTTGATTGAGGGGAGACTGGAAGCTTGGCTGCCCACATGAGGATGTCAATATGATGCAGGCAGTTCATAAATGTGTCATGTAGTGAGCATTGTCTTATTCAAAGATTGTCCCAGCGTGCTGTCGCAGGAGTGGTAAGACAGACAGACTACAGATGCAGGATGTCAGTGACATAACATTGTGCTGAGTACCAAAATCACTCCCACAGGTGACATGAATGCATATCCATGATGCCAGGAGTAATGTTAATTGGTCTTTTAAGAATACTTGCAGGATTAGTCTTCTTTAAGTGTCACCATATGTGCATGTGATAGTTGTCTATGGCAATGCAAAACCAATACTTATTAATGAACCCATTACAGTATCATCAGTCCATGCCTCCTGGTTACAGCATCCCTCCAAACATAGTCATCTCTGCTATGGTAGAAATGAAAGCCTACACATGGGATGGTGAACCTCTTATCCAGGCAATGCTAGTTATTGAAACATGGTAAATAATGTAAAAAATGATGGAATAAGTCCAACAGTTGTGTTAGAATTGCTAGAGATCTCATGGGACTGGAATGCTTGGCCCACAATCCAACATTCCTTTCTTGATGCTGTCTGGTAGCTAGGGCTGGGTACCTTTCTAAAAAAATCGGTATCGGTACCAGTGTCAGTACCTTCACTTCGGTGTCGGTTCCTGGACGGTTCTTTTTTCCGTACCAATTTTGTAATTAATATTAATTCTAAAAAGAATAAAATTACGTTACACATTGCAGTACAAATTGTGAATTTTATTTTTTTACTTTGGTATTTTTCTATTCCAAGCAGTTTTCTTACATTAAAATAAACAAATAATTTCCAGTTCAAAAGAACAGTTGCAAACAACAAGTGACATGTCATTGTCTAATGTTCACTGCTACACACTGAGGACCTTTTCACTGAACAGTTTTTCTTCAGAAACAACATGTCTGCTTTCTCTGGACACAAACAAGCCCACTCCTGGCTGATGGTGTCTCCAGCAGTAGAAAATGTTCACTCTGAGGCTGTAGATGATGCTTGTTGCAAACACAGATACCTGTTGTCAGTTTGATAGCACTGACATATTGTCCCTCACATTCCACCAGCAGGTCACTGGATTCACTGAGGTTAGAGTTGATGACAACTTCTGTACCTTTGTGTCTCTGCCTGAATCTTCTCTGTGATTCTCTGGGGTTTAGGGCTCTGATCATCTCCCTAATTGACATGAGAACAAAACATCGACAATAACATGGTTGTGTTATTATTACTCAAAAAACATTATCTAGGCTGAGAGATAAAAGTTTAACTGGTCAACAACATCCTTTACACTGTAACTTACCTCCACTGTGCAGCTCCACTGTAGAAAATACAGCAAACTTTTAACAACAAAGTCTGTGATTGACCTGTGGCCCCCACCTCTCTTTTCTGTCTGTTCTCACATCTGGGTCAGAGGCTCCTGTGAGGAGAACATTAACATAAACAGTGAACATTAGTGAACTGTTTAAGCAGCTGACTGGATGGATGAGCAGTTTTACAAGCTAAGCTTCATCTGTTACTGTCAATCTGTAGTTAGCTTCTGAGTTTAGCTAGCTACGTAGATAAAATAAATTTACATACTAATATCTTAAAGTTAGCGTTATTTCACCGCGATGTACGTGTTAAGCTGCAATAACATTAACAAACGTAACAAAGTCCATGCTCAATAATCCAGGTATAAAATCCAACATTTTTCAATCAGGTCAGTCAGGTTAACAAACGTAAACTCACCAGCTGAAACTCAGACACAGAGCTGTCCTCGGGAGTTCTTTGATGAAGACGTGTCCGGCTGTGGAGATGTTGATTCAGTCCGTTTCACACACACACACACACACACACACACACACACACACACACACACAC
>NC_056509.1:20675411-20734522 GCF_014905685.2 Nematolebias whitei
ACACACACACACACACACACACACACACACACACACACACACACACAGACTGACTAACGCTGAGAGGAGGAGGGGGGAGGAAGCTGCTGTCCGTCTCTCTTCTTGCAGAGAAACACGGAACAACTTTCTGCGAGTGTGTTGTCGGAGCCGTTCGACAACACACGCGCTGCACACGTGAACCCCGTCTGTGGATGTCACCAGCATCATAGACATACATTGTACATAGAATAGGTGCGGCAGCTCTATACAGCTCTGGGTGTAAACACGTAGTCTGTTTCGTCATATGTCTGCTGTTTTACCTGCCTGCGTGCTGAACCCACGTGACACCTTACAGCCAATACCGAAACTTGACACCGAAAAAAGTGACTTTTCAATACATACACCGACCGGTGCAGTTCGGTCGGTGCCATAAAAGAACCTCGGTTCGGCCCTACTGGTAGCTATGAGCAACAGAAACTCTCATGATGTATGTGTAGACACTCTCATGTACTCAATGGTTATTGAACTAATGTGACACCTGTACATCTACAATTGCACAAAACGACCACCCATCCTCATGCAAACCCATACTGTGACCCTCACCACTTACAGCCTATCTTGGAAAAACCAAGATGGCCACGCTCAGAGCAGTTGCAGCTTCACAGGCTCCCGGTACTATCCCAGTTTTTAGAAGTTTTGATATTGACTCTGTGCCTGACTCTGCACGATTTATGCGTGTGAACTATAGCTGAACCAAACTGATGAAAATAGGAGCGGATTTGCCACGAAATATAGCAGAAATCAGCGACAAACTCAAAACTACGCTCGGCAGAATGCAGATCTTAAAGTCATCTACCTGGAAGCTGCAGCAGATGCGTTCCAATGGGCAGAGGAGGTAGCACTGCTCCCGGCTTAAGAAGAGAGGATGCCGGGCGGGGGCTATGGTGAGGCTACGAGCTAACGCTAAAGCCGGAAAACTCCCAATGCCATCTCTCTTTCTGTCGAATGTCCGCTCATTGGACAACAAGATGGATTTGCTTTGTCTGAAAGTGGGCGCTTCAGAAGAGATGAAGAAGTGTGTGGTGCTTTGCCTCACAGAAATGTGGATTACAAGCGAAATGCCGGATACAGTCTTCCAGCTGGATGACAGACTTTTTTTTTTTGAGCTGACCGCTGCAGCAAGCTAACGAGGAAATCATGGGGAGGCGGAGTGTGCATTTTCATGAGTAAAAGTTGGTGCATGAACTGTACTTTTGTAAATAGCTCATGCTCAAAGGCTTTGGAGCAAATAACAGTAAATGTCAGCCTCATTCTCTACCCCACGAGTTCACAGTGACTTTCATCACAGTTATTTACATTCTTCCAGATGCTAATGCTAATGACGCCTTGCAAGAACTTCATGATATAATCAGTCCTCTGCAGAACAAACACCCTGAGGTACTTTATGTGGTAGACAGAGACTTTAATCATGTGAATCTAAAGGACTGTCTCCCAAGCTTTTACCAGCATGTGGGCATACCAACATGTGGAGACAACACGCTGGACCGTGTTTACACAAACGTAAAAAGATGCATACAAAGCCGAACCCCGCCCCCACCTAGGACTGTCAAACCACACCTCTTCCTGGCTTCTGCTTTCATGCCCCCGCAGAGATGCTCCAGAACGGTACAAAAAAAATTAAATGTTGGATCCAGGACAGTGGCCCCATACTGAGAGATTGTTTTGATTGAACAGACTGGCAGGTTTTCAGAGAAGCTGCTGAAAATGGAGGGACGCTTTATCTGGACCAATACACATCCTCAGTTCTGGGTTACATTAGTACATGTACTGACACCGTCTCCACTATCAGATATGTTAAAAGCTACACAAACAGAAAACCTTGGCTGAATGCAGAGGTGTGCACCCTGCTGGAAGCTAGGAACACCGTCTTCAGGTCTGGAAACTTAGAGGAGCTGAGTAGGACAAGGAAAGAGCTGGTTGCTGGTATTAAGAAGGTCAAGGCCATATATGCACAGAGGATTGAGGGTCAATTCATCTCACAAGACCCTCGGAGCATGTGGAGGGGCATTAAGTGCATAACAGATTATAAAGGAAGGAGCAAACAATGCCCCAAAGACCCATCTCTGCCTGATGCCCTCAACAAGTTCTATGCAAGCTTTGAGACCCGAACAGACCACCCAGCACCAGACTCACCTCACCACCGGATGAAGAGCATCTCAGCGTGGCCTCAGCCAAAATAAGGAGTACTTTCAGGAGGATTAATCCGCACAAGGCAACCGGCCCGGACAACATCCACGGAAAAGTGTTGAAAGAATGTGCCGATCAGCTCTGCAAGGTGCTGGCAGACATCTTTAACACCTCACTTACCTTGGAGACAGTTCCCACCTGCCTGAAGACTGCCACCATCCTCCCAGTCCCAAAAAGCTCTACAGTGGCTGGTCTGAATGACTATTGGCCAGTGGCCCTCACCCCGATAGTCGCTAAATGCTTCAAAAAACTGGTCATGACTCACATCAAAACAACCATCAACATCAACTAGGACCCTCATCAATATGCATACCATGAGAACCGATCAACAGAGGATGCCATCTCCTCTGTGGTCCGCACTGCACTCAACAACCTGGAGCAGAAAAACTCTTACGTCCATATGCTCTTTGTGGACTTCACATCTGTCTTGAACACCATGATCCCCTAAACCCTGATGGACAAACTATACACACTAGGACTAAGCCCTTCCATTTGCAATTGGGTACTAGACTTCTTAACAAACAGACCACAGTTAGTGAGGTTCCACAACTTCTCCTCCTCCACCATAACCCTCAGCACTGGCTGTCCTCAGGGATGTGTGTTGAGCCCCCTCCTGTTTACTCTGCTCACGTATGATTGTGCAGCTACCCATCCAGGCTGTCACATTGTAAAGTTTGCAGATGATACAACGGTGGTGGGATGCATCACAAACAATGATGAGTCCAGCTACAGGCAGGAGGTGGAACACCTGGAGAGCTGGTGCAAAGAGAATAACCTTCACATCAATGTGAAGAAGACAAAGGACATGATTGTGGAATTCAAAAGGAACAAACACACCTACAACCCACTAAAGAAGATCTGCGGTGGAAGTGGTCTCCAGCTACAAGTACTTGAGTGTACACATGAATGACAACCGCAGCTGGAGCAACAACACCACCAGCCTGATCAAGAAAGCTCATCAGAGACTCTACTTCCTCAGACGGCTGAGACGAGCTGGTCTGGGAAGCTCAGTCCTCACCTCCTTCTACAGGTGTGCAGTGGAGATTATCCTGTGCTCCAGCATCAGTGTGTGGCATGGAGACAGCACAGCTGCAGAAAGAAAAGCCTTGCAGAGAGTGGTGAAGGCTGCACAGAAGACTGTCGGAGTCAGCCTCCCCACCATCAAAGACATCTACACCTCTAGATGCAGGAAGAGAGCCACCAGCATCAAGAAGGACCCCACTCACCCAGCACACACACTTTTTGCCCCGCTCCCCTCAGGACGGAGGTTGAGGAGCATTAAGTGTAGACCACTAGACTGAGGATCAGCTTCTACCCTGAGGCTGTTAGACTCATGATTCTCTAACCAAAATAATCACTGTGGAAAAAAATCACATCATGTTGCTGCTGATCTGTTTCAATGTTGCTGCTGATCTGTTTCATGTTGATGTGTTTAGGCGTGCTCATCTGCTCACACAGACTCCTGTTCATGTTTGTGCTGATGTTCGACGTAATGTTTTTATGCTAGTAGTGCTTAGTGTATATTTAGTTGATGTTTTTCTTAGTTCATATTTTAAATGTTATCATTGTTTTTCTTTACTTTTTATTATTGGATGTAACTGGGACCCTGTGTACATAATTTCGCTCCACCACATGTACCACATGACAATAAAGAATCTCTGACTCTGACAATGGTGTCAGTACTAGATATCACCAGGTCCATGCAAAGAAATCATACACATACCCAACACCGATCTGCTTGGACCAAATTACATCCAAATCAGACTATTTCCTCTGGTTACTTAACTTTTTTTTGTCATTTTGTCAAAATTTTCACCAATAATTCAGTTATTTACAACAATTGTTTTGTTATTTTTGTCACCGCCTGTGCAATTCAACAACAGAAAAAACATGTATGGGTGTTGATGAGTAATACCAGGTTCATGTGAAGCACTGCAGTATTCACACACTGAGGCAGGCTACAGAAGAGGTCTGTCTTGCTTTGCATGCAGTTTCACCTGATATTGTTCCAGTAATGAATGTGAAACTTACTGTAAAGCATTGTCTAAGATCCAAGCTTACTGTTTTTGATCAATCTGCACCCAACCTGGTCTGTGTCGCCAAGTAACACCACTGAAAAACAAGAACTGGATCTTATTTTAGATTCACCCATATGGAAAAGCCTGTACTGTGATCATGTTGTTTAGTGAGTTTCTTTTTAGATATTTTAAATAGCAAACGTTGTCTAACATTTTATTTTTAATATTTGGAAATATTTCACAAGACAGACTTCTGCATTGGTAAGTTTCTCTGATCAAGCAAAAAGCTGCACAGAACAATGACCTAATTTCTTCAGACCAAGGTATTGATTTCTACTGAAAACTGTGTTCATCTTAGTCATTGCCTTTTGTTCCTCAATGTATTTGTTATCTGATCAGTATAATTAGCATGTTTCTTCTCAAAGAAACTGAAATTAAATTGTAGTTAGTGAGTCATTTCTAGTCCAGCTGCTATTTTTTCTTTCCTCTTCTGAAGGGCTTCTTTCCAACCTCGGGTCTCTGGCGTATGAGCAGGGAAATCTGTGCATGCAGATAGTGCTAAAACCTGAGTGGTGATGAGGGCCATTGGAAAAGGGATAAGTGATTCAGCAGGCAGATCAATAGAGAAAGATCCATGCCTCCCAGTCGGCTCAATCAGACCCCCGGGGGATGAGAGAAACATTAGAAGATGGACACGGTGCACGTGTGCGTGTAAGAAAAAGACAAAATATGGCCTTTTTTTAAAAAGAGATGATTAGACCGACAAAAAGGAGAGAGAGACAAATGTGGACCTTTTGTCTTAACTACAAAACAATGGTCTACAACTAGACAAGTGGTACTCCGATGTCCTCCAGTGCTGAAGGACTGGAACTGTGAATGTTTGTAGTTTTTGAGATGAGTGTTTTTCTGAATTGGATTTTGATTTGGCAACTCAATTTTTCATAATGATCATTCTTACGCCTAGATGGAGCTACACACCAACATGGAAGATGACACGTTGCTTGTGTTTTAAAGTGATCTAACTCACAAAGCTTACAAATGGTGGCAGCCATCTTGGATTTTGACATGGTAACCCAATTTTCTAAAGGAACCATTCTTACCGCTTAGATGTAGCCACATACAAAAATGGAAGTCGGTACCTCCCTTATTTTTCAAGCTATCGTGCTCACAACATGCACGCATGGACGGACAGATAGATGTAGTGTATTTCCAATTCCTCCTCGATGAGGGAGAAAACTGTCTGAAGAAAGGTACCAATGTAGGTAATGCCCAAATTTCTAACAAAAATCTATCCATCCATCATCTTTACTCGCTTCTTCCTTTTCAGGTCACTGTGCGAGAGGCAGGGGACACCCTGGACAGGTCTCCAATCCATCACAGGTACACATAGAGACAAAAGAGACAAACAACCATTCACTCTCTCACTCACACCTAGGGACAATTTAGAGTTACCAATCAGTCTAACATGCATGTTTTTGGTCTGTGGGAGGAAACCGGAGTACCCGGAGAAAACCCACGCATGCACAGAGAGAGCATGCAAACTCCTCCCAGAAAGGTCCCGGGTCAGGATTTGAGCCGACGACCTTCTCGCTGAGAGGCAACAACTCTACCAGCTGAGGCACCGTGCTGCCCTCTAACAAAAATAAAGTTTTATAATAATCTAAATAGGCAAAATGATGATATTTTGATGTATAAACTGTCTTAAAAGATTTAAAAAGAACTAGGGTCCAAATTAATGTTAAAGCACCTGTCAATGGCTCATTAAGGTCACCATGGCAACCACACAGCTGTGTCTCTTACTCCCTGGCTGCATTCAAAACTGCATAAATTGAGTCACATTTGAGAAAAATGAAGGTTGTATTTTAAACAATCCCAAACTGTGAGTGGTCACTCATGTCCAGTTTTATGTCTAAAGTGTTTTCTAAAACAAAAAATTGTGATTTCAGACACAATGGATGACAATGAGATTTTGAATGTGTGCGCTCTGCACGCTGGGAGGATTTATACAAAACAGTGTCCGATAGCAGCGAGAGACAAACGGGCTGAAAGAAGACAAAAACACTTAGTTTGATGTATAAATTGTAAAAAGTATAAAGTGTGTCAAAATGAAAATGTTTGAACACAATGACTTGAAGTTGTGACATACAAGGCTGCTATGAGCTCGTAAAAAATGCAACAAGTATCAAAATATCAACTTAGTCTAACTTAATGTTCTTTAAACTTTAGTGATGTTTCTAGTGTGAAGTCTGAGCTCTAGAACTCCAAAAGAGAGTTCAGTTTTCTCATGTGTTTGATCATAATCACATTATCTGCTATGAGATTTTTTTGTGTGCAAATGTGTCCAGCGTTATCTGATGTTCTTTATCAAAAGTCATAGCACATTGTTCCTGATCAAGTTGCATGTTACAACATATCTGAGGCGGGGTTTTTTTTCTAAAGCAGAAAATTGAAAGCCACTACAGAATCTAAAGAATACCAGGCCAAGAGTCAGTGCCTCAATGAATATGCATTGGCACATTTAATACAATAGACATAACAGAAAAGGTAAGGATAAGTTCTGCAGCTTTTGCTTTTTATAAATAATTTGAGGCAAAATTGGATTTTCAGAGCCATTTCGCTGCAATCTGGCAACACAATTCTGAACTCAAACACTTTTCTTTGAATCCCAAATGACTTCATTTCCGCCACACGATGAGTCACTTCAGCAGTTCCCCCTCTGTGCATTTGATGTGTGATTGGTTTATGGAGCAGCCGGTGCAGTGAGGGAGTCTCATCACGCTGCTGCGTCGATGTAGCATCTTATCTGCCGGTGTGGATTTCAGCATTGACCTCTGCTGAGTAAGTCAACCCAACAGCAGCCCATTGTCCTTGTATGACCGTCACACTTACGCCCCTCAACATGGCTCGGTTTAGTCCTGACAAGTGAGCTCACACGCCTGCCCGTCTCCACCCTCCAGTGCTCACTCAGAGATGTTTTCCTTACTTGAATAATGTATCAATTTCTAAAGAAAAAAAGGGCAATGTTTGCATTTCTGCCATCGCCTCGCACTCTGGATGCTTCTCCCTTTTCCCGTCTGAAAATAGAGTGCAGAAGAAGGCTGTTGCTATGGTGATACATCCACTGGCGTTGCCCGGGACATTTTTAGCCACGCGATGCGCAGGGTGGGGGATTTAGCTCGCCTGTAACTTTCTGTAATTTCCATTCTAATTATATCACTGCTGCCTGCGCTGTGGGCCGCCGCACGGGGTAAAACAGCCCAACACGGCTGGCTGAAGATCCCCAGCGCTGCCCTCACACCGTGCCACGCTATCAGATAACATCAGCACTCAAAGACGGAGGAAAGTCAGGGGACAAGGAGAAGGGGGGAGAATCTGAGCTTGTTGCGCCACTGTGGGAATGAGAAACTGGGAGAGAGGAAGAACTACCGGAGCTGAAAGAGTGATGCTGCTGCAGAGCTGCAAATGTCAGAATTATGGGTTTATATCGTGATATAAGAGAAGACTCTGCCACTTCTCAGTGGACAAGTTCAGGAAAAGGAACAAACGGAGATTAGTAGGAAGCTCGGCACTCACTGGACCTAAAACTGAGGACCAGCAGGGGGTCTCAGCCAACACTAATCACCTGGCCTGAAAATATTTATACTTTCCTTTGAGGCCCAGCACCGATCAGGAGAAGTTAGACACATTACTCGTTTTACGTTTTCCAGAGAAGTATTTTATATACAAGTTTTCAGTTCTAGATATTGATGATAGGCGCAGTCTAACGCTGCCTTGTTCATTTCTAAAGCCATCAATTTTAATTTATTTACCAGTCTGCGCTTTTCTTTTAATTGTTGTTGTAATGGCCCTCTTATGAAATAAAAAGACTGCCTATCATAAAACTACACAGAGACAGGCATTCAAAGCCAAATATCTGAAATACTGCTCATTACAAAACGCTAGAGCAACATTCATCCTTCAGTGTCAGGTTTCTAGCAATGTTACGAATGAATATTATAAACAAACGGCTCTTTGTAAATGCTCCTTTAAAAAAATCATGAATGAAATTTTCTAGTATTTTAAAAAATGTGTCAGACATAGCAGATATGATTAAAATATTTCCCCATCGAAGAAAACTCATTGAGTGCTTAAGAGGGAAATTAGTGTGTTTAACAGCGTGGGTTAAATACTGTGGAGTGCAAAGCTCAGTTATTTTGATGGATGTTTTAACCTCCTGAGACCCAAGCTTTTGTTTGGTGTGCATTTTGTCCTTTCTCCAAGGTACATGGGATTACCGTATTTTTCGGCCTATAAGTCGCAGTTTTTTGCATAATTTGCATGCCCTGAGACTCATAGGCCGAAGCGACGTATTTATGAATTTTTTCCCCCCCATATTTATAAACTAATTTTTGGCTGAGATATGACTGTTTTCATTCATTCTGACTGAAAAAGAAAAACTTAGCAGTATCACTTTCAGCCACTAGACGGCAGCAGAGTAGTAGTAGTAGCAGTATGGCATGCAGTTGTTTCATGTAAATGTGTCTATAATGACACATTCAAAAAGTTCAAGACAAAAACAACTGGACTTTATTTATTATACTTTGTACTTCATTGTTTTTGTCTTTAAATATTTTGAATGTACCATGTCCTGGATGACTGAGAATCTTCATCAGATATTAATGACACAATCGGCTTGCCACAGTCCCCCCACCTTCATTCTGTTCGCTGCTTGGAACTGTCAAACCAGCTGCACCGCCCCAGCGAAATGCAGCTAATTTGACCATTAAAGTGCATTTATTAAATAAAAGTTCAACTGAGACACACCTTTGCTATGATTTCGAGCAAACAAATAATTATTTTAGGTGCTTTTCTTGTTAAATTTCAAAGAAACGGACAACGTTCCTCCTTCTTATTTTTGTCCTCCCTCTTTGCGCTCCCTGAGCACTGAGGGAGCGAATACATTTGAAATGCAGCTGATTTGACCGTTAAAGTCCTTTTATTAAGCAAACGTTAGACTGAGACACACCTTTGCTATCATTTTGAGCAAAAAAAATATTGTTTTTAAGTGTTAATCTTGCTAAATTCTTGTTAAAGTCCTCCTGTGCACGCTCCCACTGCCGCCATTTGGCAGCCTACCGATTTTTGGCACAACACCGGCTCACATTTCTGGGTCGTCAGCGGTGACACATAATAGATGCAACGTATAGGGCAAAGGAACATATGTATGGATTTTTCCACTTTTTTAGACATATTTGGACAGATGCGACTTATAGGGCAGAGGGACGTGTACGGCAGAAAATACAGTAGTAGGACCTAATAAGTTAAATAACTAGACTCTGTCATGGTACAGGAAGTGGTTTTAGAAAAGAAATGATGTCCTCCTATGAGAACAGTTTTTTGCATTTTATATTTTTCTTTGCAAATTGGGGTCAGAAGGTCCCAATAACTCTAAAAACTAAATTTCAGCTTTCTATGATAAGCAGTTGTCTAAAAGTCTGTTCTCATATGAGGACCCAGAGTCTCAGGGGGTGCAGGATCATGTTCACTGTTATTTAGGTATTATGTATTAAACTGCAGCCTGAACATGAGTCTGCAGTGATCAGATGGGTTACAACAATTTAAAAGCAAGAAATCAGCAGCATGGATAATCAGCAGCACAGATAAGTCACATATCACCAATCAATGTGGCATTACAGTGATTTTTATTTTATTTTTCACAGTGGTTATTCTGGTTAGGGATTTATGAGTCTAACAGCTTCAGGGTAGAAGCTGTTCCTCAGTCTAGTGCAGTGATACTATTTTTTTTTTCAAAAGAGTCATATTGACAGATCAAAGTCAAGGGGAGAGCCGTGATATCACCCCAAGTTACTCAAATAAAAGAAAAAAATGAAACAACCCACCTATGAACAAAAAAGAAACACAGCCAGCACATTATCTGTTTAAACAAAATGTGCCTTTACGGAGATGAGCGGTAGCTGTGGTGCATGTCCTTGACTTTCTTCATGTTGTATTTGTAATTTGTTGTTGCAGCCACAGTGAGACATTCAAGATGGGCATGGGTCAGTGGGTTTCTCTGTTTTTGCTTGATAATGTTCATGGTTGAAAATGTTTGTGTAAAAAATTCAGATTTTAGCTATTACCCCAGTCCCATGAAGAAAACAGAGTCAGAGTCAGAGTTTCTTTATTATCATTCGCACCTCATGTGGTACATGTGGTGGAGCGAAATTATGTTCACAGGGTCCCAGTTACATCCAACAATAAAATGTATAAGAAAAACAGTAATAACATCTAAGATATGAACTAAGAAAAACATCAACTAAATATACACTAAGCACTCATAACATAAAAACATTGAACATCAGCACAAACATGAACATGAGTCTGTGAGCAGATGTGCACGCATGAACACATCAACATTGAAACAGATCAGCAGCAACATGAAACAGATCAGCAGCAACATGATATGGTTTTTCACAGTGATTATTCTAGTTAGAGATTCATGAGTCTAACAGCCTCAGGGTAGAAGCTGTTCCTCAGTCTAGTGGTTCTACACTTAATGCCCCTCAACCTCCTTCCTGAGGGGAGTGGGACAAAAAGTGTGTGTGCTGGGTGAGTGGGGTCCTTCATGATGCAGGTGGCCCTCTTCCTGCATCTGGAGGTGTAGATGTCTGTGATGGTGGGGAGGCTGATTCCGACAGATTTCTGTGCAGCCTTCACCACTCTCTGCAAAGCTTTTCTTTCTGCAGCTGTGCAGCCTCCATGCCACACATTGATGCTCGAGCACAGGATGCTCTCCACTGCACACCTTTAGAAGGAAGTGAGGACTGAGCTTCCCAGACCAGCTCGTCTCAGCCTCCTGAGGAAGTAGAGTCTCTGATGAGCTTTCTTGATCAGGCTGGTGGTGTTGTTGCTCCAGCTGAGGTTGTCATTCATGTGTACACCCAAGTACTTGTAGCTGGAGACCACTTCCACCGCAGATCCTCTTATGTTTAGGGGGGTGTAGGTGTTTTTGTTCCTTCTGAAGTCCACAATCATCTCCTTTGTCTTCTTCACATTGATGTGAAGGTTATTCTCTCTGCACCAGCTCTCCAGGTGTTCCACCTCTTGCCTGTAGCTGGACTCATCATTGTTTGTGATGCATCCCACCACCGCTGTATCATCTGAAAACTTTACAATGTGACAGCCTGGATGGGTAGCTGCACAATCATCCAGGCTGTCAAAACACAAGTCCACCATAACAATGAATACCAAAGTCCATGCTCAACAATGAATATGCTGTAATATGTGTACGGATGAAGATGCCCCTTTCGCATTTCCGCCTGCCCCCTCATGTAACCATGCCTAGAACCGGCCCAGCTTAGATGCTCCTACTTCCTTCACCGCAGCTAACAGCAGGTGCGGAGACGCCTGCAGCCGGTGATGATCAGCTGATCCATCTGAGATTAACAGGACTTTTTTTTTTTACATCTTTTGACCGGTGGGTCAGTGGACATGTGCAGCCAATTATGATCAGCTGATCCATCTGAAGATTAACATGACTTTTATTTTTACCTCTACTAGCCGGTCGGACCTGCCTCCTGCTCAACAAGAAGATTAACACAATATTATTCATAAAACCCTGAGCCGACATGCACAATTATTGTGCAATGTGCCAGCACATTTTAAATAATAATAATAATGTCATCACATTGCAATCACTGTATGTTTCCATACAAAGGCGAAATTATTCTATGCATTTAATCCATCCACTACCAGAAGGTGCAGTGGGCAGCTATTGAAAGCGCCTGGGGGGCATTTTGGGGATAAGATGTGCTGCCCAGAGACACCACGAGGTATGCAGTGACCAAGTACGAACCTGGGACTTTCATGTCCCGAGCTGGCTGCCCTGACTCTACACCATCTCGGCCCCCATGTATTGGCTGTGCTGGTGTATTGTTGTAACCTGTCTCGGGAGCCACACAATGAATATCCCTGGTCTAGTGGTTCTACACTTAATGCTCCACAACCTTCTGCCTGAGGGGAGCAGAGCAAAAAATGTATGTGCTGGGTGAGTGGGGTCCTTCATGATACAGGTGGCTCTTTTCCTGCATCTGGTGGTGTAGATGTCTGTGATGGTGGGGAGGCTGACTCCAACAGTCTTCTGTGCAGCCTTCACCACTCTCTGCAGAGCTTTTCTTTCTGCAGATGGTGCAGCCCCCGTCCCCTTTCTTGGCGTTTTCAACATATCAGATTGACATGTGTTTCCCATGATTCATTATTGGTGGCATGAAGACTTTCTGAAAATACTCAGTGCAGTAATTGTTCTAATTTTGTTTACAATTCTTGGACTCCAGTGGAGGGAGAGAAACATCATGGTGAAATCTTGGACAGAAATTATTTTTGTGGAAAAGAGCATGATTTGACTCAACTGAAAACTTGAGCTTTATTTGATCTTCATCCAGACTGTGTCTCATCACAGGAAACAGTGTATATGTAATTACATGTTCAAGGTATAGACTTAAATGTGATCACATTTGTTAAGTACATCCTCAAACATAACCATTTCCCAAGTCCGTTGCCTTTCTTTCCTGATTTGTAAGCAGCATAGAAATGTTAAGGTCCTGTGTGGCTGAAAAACTGCAAGTCACGACTTCATAGGCCACTCCTGACAAAAGGCACTAAAAAAGAAATAAATTGTTTGTAGGCGGCTTACTTTAGGCACTTGGATAGCAGCACTGACAAAGTGTGTACAAAGAGCTTTGTTCCAAGATGAGACCGTGCCCACTGTTTGGAAATAAAGAGATGCTGACTTTGTTTTCAAGGACGAGACAAAAGTTTGTTTAAAAAAGAAAAGAACTTTGATTGTTTTGTTTTAGTAGTTTGTAGACTTTTGCAAACCACTGGAAAAGTTTGTGTTTGATTTTATTTTTTTTAGGGTGTCACTGAGTTATTGACCTAAGTCACCTTTTGTTGTCTCCTGTCACTGAGCGAAGTTGGGGAACTGAAAATACCGTCCGTCCCTGCTTCTGTGCATGTTGTGAGCATGATAACTTAAAAAATAAGTGAGGTATCGACATCCATTTTGGTGCGTGGCTGCATCTAGGCGTAAGAAACGTCATTACCCAAAACTGGGTAGCCACATCAACATTCAAGATAGCTGCCACCATATATGTCAATTCGTCTTGTGAGCTGGATAACTAGAAAAATAATTGAGGTTCCATCTTCCATTTTTTGTGTGTTGCTACATCTAGCTGTAAAAAAAGGTCACCATCTAAAATTGGGCTGCTGCCTCAGATGATAAAATAACCAACTATTCTTCTGCACAGTGGAACTCCTACCCACTTGAATATCTTGCACCAAAAACATTAAGATCTTCTTGCACTCCCTGCTCAATTCCAGTCCCAAAAAATACATCTGGAAAACTAGAAACATTCACTTTCAAATCCCTCAGCGATGGGGACATTGGCATACTGCCTTTTTCCTCTTTTCAGTCGTGCAATGTGAAGATTTGACTGGAGAAACTAAAGGTATTTAAATCCAGTCTTCCTCTCAACCCATTCAAAATTTGTTGAGCCTCTTTTGGTGCCACATAGTAACTCATTTGGTGTCTTGGGAAACTAACAAAACAACTGTTTCCCGTGGGATTGATAAAGACCTTGACCTCCAGGAAGAAAGTCCAACTACTCAAACACCCAACATCAACCTGCTTGCATCTCTTAGTTTTATTATGCCACCTTTTGAAGTTCATAAATTGTGAATAGGTTGTCTGTTTACAAAAATAAGGAATTGTTAAAAAAAAAAAAAAAAAAAGTGTTGCCCTTAAATTATTCATTGACATCAAAGCCCTTTCTCATTGAACTTCATGAATAAACCAAAACCTCAGTCAAGCTGTGTTCTGCAGCACAAGTTCAGGAAAAACCGAAACAAAAAAACTAAAAGGTGTAAAAATAAAATATGAATACACAAGCACAGTATGTAGGACAAACCTCAGATCTGAGATGCTCAAACTCACGTAGACAATATCTGCTTGACTCATTTGACTCCAGACATTTTAAATGTTAAAATGCAGAAATCAATGGTACATAAATAGATATTATGGCATTTGCTAGATTGACACATAAATAGAAATTGAAAGCAAGATTTCCTCTGCGATATATGCACTCACTAAGAAAAAGTTAAGCATCCTGAAGTAATGGTTTGATTTAAGAGATAATATGGTTCACATGCAAATCAGAAAAGGGTATAGATTATTTAATTTGCAAGGAGCTGGGACATAGAGAACGAGCACCAAAAGGCATAAGCGATGACATCACTGAGCATCACTGAGGTCTCTCAACGCAATTGATAAAATTTTCTCGATGAGAAGACAGGGTGCAGGAGAACCCTCATGCCGTGAAGGGACACACACAGCTGGATATATCATGGATTCCTGTGGTGAACGGAAGATGATGTGTCTGTCCGTATTATTCTTTGAGGATGTTGAAGACCCATACATAATTGGATTTATAATAACAGGATTTCTGCTTTTTGAAATTGGCGGGTACCTTGAATATCGACAAATTAGGAAGACGTTGGCAGCAGTTTTGGCGATTGTGAGGTTGCCTGCCTTATTTGAAGGATTGTCCCGTGCTTTGAGCGCTCAGACTCAGTTGCTTTGTGAGCTAAACCATCAGCTGGATGGGATTTCTGAGGATCGCAGGTCACTTGCAGGTCCTGGAACTCGCTGGCATGAAGGAATCAACCTTGGAGAAGGCTACAAGCACGGACCGGCGGAATGACCACAAATCTGGTTGTTTGGATTCGCCACTGAGCGTACCAGCAGAACTATGAAGGCAGACATGAAATCAGTAGTCAGCCTGCCCCCAAACAGTTGTTGTTTATTTGAATCTGGCTTCCCTGCTTGGCCTAGGATGGGCCAACTTATCTCAAATTGCTCCTGGAGGATATATAAATCATGAAACTCTGCTCGGCTCCCCCTCCCTGCTCTTTCTTTTTGCTCTATCAGACCTGCTAATGATCAAATTCCATATAGCTGGTTTACTATATACATTACTATAGGATTCAAGGGTTCAATGTTCTTTATTGCCATTCGCATCGCATGTGGTACATGAAGTGGAACAAAATTGTGTACACAGGGTCCCAGTTACATTCAACAATAGCAAAAATATAAAGTGCAAAATAAACAGTAAATAAGGATCTAAGATATAAACTAAGATATACATTAAACAAACGCCCAACGGTACACTAAAAGATCTACGATATACGCTAGTCACTAATAGTGCAAAACAATACACCGAGCAACAGCAGCACGATTCTCATAGGTTCTGTGCGGCTATAATTTACACGCTTAAAGCGAGCGGAGTTGGGCTCAGAGCCTCAAAACTAACATAAAATGGGATTTAGTTGAAGCATGCAACAAATATACAGAAACAATGTGCCAAAAGTGAACAAGAAATAAATCTACAGCAGCCTGATCCTATTGGCAGAGAGGTTTTGATGACAGTGAGGTTATCTTAGCAACATGGTCGGTCCAGTTAGCAGCATGATAGTGTTAGCAGTGAGGTTTGGTTAGAGGCGTGGATTTGTTGTCAGCGTTAACAGGTCTTGTTAGCAGGTTCCATTAGCAGCTTGATGATAATAAGGACCACAGCAGTTGCCTCCCAGACTGCCCTCCAGATCCAGGTCTGGCAGACAGAGAACATCCAAGGTTCAACTGCGGAATCAAGCAGGTCCGTTGAGTTCGGTCCATGCAGGTAAACGGAGGGTCTTGTTAGCAGCGTTAGCAGGTCTAGTTAGCAGGTCCTGTAAGCAGCTTGATGGTAATAATGACTGCAGTAGCTGTCTTCCCAGACTGCTCTCCAGAACCAGGTCTGGCAGACGGAGAACATAGAGGCAGTGGTGGGCACAGCTAACCAAAAAGTTAGCTTTTCTAACCCATATTCTGCTAACTAAGATATTAGTTTAGCTAACACTAAACCAATAAACAGGTTTAAAAAAACTAAAGTTAAAGCTAAACCACTTAGACGACAGTCACTCAGTCTGAGTCACACGCCTTAGTCTACTTCCAGTTTAAGCTGCATCAACCAATCATATCTTTTCACGTGTACATGTGAACCAACAGCGTGCCTAACTGATTATTTGAGACATGCCCACAAAAGACAGGAACAAACTTGTGAATTTTGTTAGCGGACCTAAAGTTGTTCAAATCTAATTTAGTGGAAGCTAATTCCGCTGTTTCCAAAGTTAGCAAAAATGCTAATCCGCTAAACGAAAAGTTTGTTCCGCTATTAGCTGTTAGCGGATTAGATGAACTGTGCCCTCCACTGACTATAGGGAATAGGATTAATAGGATTATATATCAAAACTTGATGAATTAGAGTTCAGAACATGTCAGAAGAAATTTCTCAAGATCTGTTTCAAGATCTTTTGCGCTCAACAAAGACGATCGCTCTTAACATCTCTCTCTCCCTCCTGCTATTTTGCTTTATTATCCTGTCAACCTCAAAGCCTCTCTTTTACACATCTTCCGAATTGAAAGTTATTATGGATTTGATCAGTTGGTCCCTCAACGCAACTGATAATTTTTTTTCCACCAAACGACAATGTGCTGGAGAGCCCTCATGCCCTGAACGGACCCACACAGCTGGGTTTTGGTTCCTGGGGGAAGTGGAAGATGGTGTGCCTATCTGTGCTGTCCGTGGAGGACGAAGAAGATGTGCACATTATTGGATTTATAATAGAGTTTCTGCTTTTTGGAATCGGCGGACACTTAGAATATCAACAAATTAGGAAGACATCGGCAGCAGTTTCGGCCATGGTAAAGCTGCCAGCCTTATGTGGAGGATTAATTTGTGCCTTGAGCTCTCAGACTCATGCTTAACGAGCTCAACCGCAAACTGGACGTGATTTCTGAGAAGCGTAGGCCACTTCCGACTCCTGGAACTTGCCGGCATGAAGGACTCAGACTTGGAGAAAGCTAATCGGGTGGAATATTCATAAATCTGGCTGTTGGGATTTGCCATTGAGTGCACCAGCAGAACTGGAAGGCAGACAGAAATCTGATTCTGGCGGCCCAAACAATTGTTGTTTATCTGAATTTGGCCTCCCCGCTGGCCTTAGACAGACCAACGCAAAGAATAAGGTGCAAAGAGAATAACCTTCACATCAATGTGAAGAAGACAAAGGAGATGATTGTGGACTTCAGAAGGAACAAAAACATCTACACCCCCCTGAACATAAGAGGATCTGCGGTGGAAGTGGTCTCCAGCTACATGTACTTGGGTGTACACATGAATGACAACCTCAGCTGGAGCAACAACACCACCAGCCTGATCAAGAAAGATCATCAGAGACTCTACTTCCTCAGACGGCTGAGGCGAGCTGGTCTGGGAAGCTCAGTCCTCACCTCCTTCTACAGGTGTGCAGTGGAGAGCAGTTTGACGTAATGTTTTTATGTTATGAGTGCTTAGTGTATATTTAGTTGATGTTTTCCTTAGTTCATATCTTAGATGTTATTACTGTTTTTCTTATAAATTTTATTGTTTGATGTAACTGGGACCCTGTGTACATAGTTTCGCTCCACCACATGTACCACATGAGGTGCGAATGACAATAAAGAATCTCTGACTCTGACTCTTATGTCAAATTGCTCCTGGAAGGTATGTAAACTAGAAGCTTCTGCTCTAATGCACAAGGACATCTGTAGCCTTATCAGAATTGTGACACTGATAGACACTGTACCATCTTATCAGAACTTTGGAACTTTCTAAAGTGTCTATGGACTACTCACTGCCCTTGTTGTCCCCTATACAGGCAAGAGGTGGAACACCTGGAGAGCTGGTGCAAAGAGAATAACCTCCACATCAATGTGAAGAAGACAAAGGAGATGATTGTGGACTTCAGAAGGAACAAAAACATCTACACCCCCCTGAACATAAGAGGATCTGCGGTGGAAGTGGTCTCCAGCTACAAGTACTTGGGTGTACACATGAATGACAACCTCAGCTGGAGCAACAACACCACCAGCCTGATCAAGAAAGCTCATCAGAGAATCTACTTCCTCAGACGGCTGAGGCGAGCTGGTCTGGGAAGCTCAGTCCTCACCTCCTTCTACAGGTGTGCAGTGGACAGCAGTTTGACGTAATGTTTTTATGTATGAGTGCTTAGTGTGTATTTAGTTGATGTTTTTCTTAGTTCACATTTTAGCTGTTATCATTGTTTTTCTTTTACATTTTATTGTTGGATGTAACTGGGACCCTGTGTACATAATTTCACTCCACCACATGTACCACATGAGGTGCGAATGACAATAAAGAATCTCTGATTCTGACTATACATAAATGTATTTGTCTTATGTCTATTTATGTTTCTTTTTGTGCTGAGGTCATTTCTGATGTCTCCTTTCCTCATGTTGTCACTTTCCTTATCTAAAAAGGTGGTGCCGCTCAAGTGGCTGCAGCTTAGTCTCCCCATTTATGTCTTTCTTTTGTTAATGCACTTTGGTAACAGTTCTTGTTTTAAATGTGCTATACAAATACATTTGACTTGACTTGAAGATGAAAATGTTTTCAGTAAGGAATAATAAATAGATAAATAAATAACAATAAATAATAATCATAATAATAATAATAATATACCCTAACAACAGTCCAAGTGAGAACTTTTATTTCATGATAACTTCCTGCAGGTGAAATGCCCTGTCTTTAATTATTCATCAATAATTGCATTAGAGGTATAAGTTTGCATGGAGCTTCTCTGCTTTAGCCAATAATCCATTATCTGATTTCCTGCATTGTATCATTTACGCTAATGGATATACATTCATCCACTTTCCATAAAAGCAGGACTTGCAAACAACCAGAACAATGACAAAAGAAGTTAAAACTGCAGATTTATTTTATTTCTTGAGTATTTTTGTATTGTTGTCTTAATTATAAAAAGAATGACAGGAAGGTGAGGGAAATTAAAGGGGCCAAATCAAAGTCCTGACCTTAATCCAATCCAAATGTTATGGAAGGACCTGAAGCAGCAGTTAATGTGAGGAAACCACCAACATCCCAGAGTTGAAGCTGTTCTGTACGGAGGATTGGGATAAAATTCCTCCAAACTGGTGTGCAGGACTGATCAACAGTTACTGGAAACGTTTAGTTGCAGTTATTGCTGCACAGTGGGGGTCACACCAGATACTGAAAGCAAAGGTTTACATAGTTTGGCCACTCACAAATATGTAATATTGGATCATTTTTCTCAATAAATAAATTACCAAGTAAAATATTTTTTGTCTCATTTGTTTAACTTGGCTCTCTTTATCTACTTTTAGGACTTGTGTGAAAATCTGATGATGTCTTAGGTCATATTTATGCAGAAATATAGAAAATTATAAAGGTTTCACAAACAATCAAGCACCATTTCATCTGTCACAGCAGACTTAATCCAATTTAAGAAGACCAAAGACAATTTTCTTAGATATCTCTGATGTCCAGCAGATTTCTGCACAATTGTTTCCGTGTAACAGAAAACCGTAAACAGTGTTTCCACTGTGTCTGTTTTTGCAAAAATGATTTACTGACAACTGAAGGGCCAACCCATTTCATGGAGAGTTTAAAGCACCACACCCAGCAACTCAGTTTTATTGGAACACAAAAAAGAATTAAAGACTAAAAATGGTACGGAAATTTGAAATCAGGTTATAGAACAATTTAAACATACATTTGTTTGTTTTATTTGTACAAAAATACACTTCGATAGAGTATTTTTTAAAGGAATGCACATTGCCTGCTGTCCTGCATATCAAAGATCTTGTCATCTATTATCATTCAACTTATGCGGTAATGATGGCTCTTAACTATGACCACATAAATTTTAGCTTAATATCTGTATGAACAACTCAGTATAATAGTGGTGATTATCTTGGTTCAGGTTGTCTTTAAAAGTTAAGCAGTTTCAGATGTCCATGTAATGATCCCTTTTGTTTCGTGTAGACACTATAAAATAATGAACAAAATGTGCAAGCTGTATGCCGATGTCCCCATCACTGAGGGATTTGAATAGTGAATGTTTGTACTTTTTGAGATGAGTGCTTTTCTATCTCTGTGACTCCTCAGTGCACTTGCTACCAGTATATCTGTCCCAGATTTTCCATCCAGTACAGAAGAAAGTTCACATGTCAGCTAGTGCAAACAAGTTCCCAGAGCCTTTAAATACACCCGTTCATTTCCAGATTGAAGGACCTGTTTAGGACTGTTTATAAATGCTTTGGGTAAAGTCAGATTTAGAGTTTGCCTGTGACAAAAATACTAAAGTAATTAAAGTAGCTGTCTCACACCTGCTTTAGTACCATTTAAAGTAGGTTTGAATATTTATTTTTACCCCTGTTCTGCTTCTACAAGCCAGTGGAGAATTTATACTTGGATATTTTATTTTTGGCAAAGGGTCTTTCGTCTTAGTTTGTATTAGACGTGCTAAAGATGAGTAGCCAAGTCTTACATATCATACTAATTAACTCCAGAGCAGTATGTGGTGCTTTCTCTTTGAGAAAAACCTTCAGCAGTTTAAGCATTTAGAAGGTGGAAACAGCCATCAACGATTTTTCAGTATGCTGGGATCGTCTTCTGTTGGCCTTTTGCGGCGTTAAAGTGGATATCACATGAACAAATGTCCTTTGAAAGCGGCTGCACAAAAGCAAATATAGAACACTGCAGTGTTTAGGTTTAGCCCAAGAGCCAAATCAATAGGATTCTGTGTCTTTCTCCCTCACAAACGTTTTCCTCTCTCAGCTCATCGTCTTCAAACCCGTCCTCGCTTTGCCGTCCTGATTGGAAGCAGAGCAGGCAGGCTCGGTTCCATGGGAGGGCCTCTCCGCGGCAGATAATGGTTCATTCCACTCATTCTGGCTTCCTTTTATTTGTTCGCATCAACATCAAAGCCTGTCCGTAACCCTCCACTGGGAAGCAGAGCTTTAAGTCTTTGACTGATCTGCCTCGTTCACTCACAGCACTGCCCTGATGGTGTCCATCCCTCATTGCACTCGCTGCATACCCACACTTCCATTAATGTCAGTAAAAATTCCCACACCCCACTGGGACAAGCACTGCTTAGGCACCAACAGAAGACTTAGAAACAAAACGATTTCTATGTTAATGCAGTGGAAAAGAAGTTTCTCCCAGGATTTATATAAGCTAAGATGCACTAAGCAGGCACCAGTTTAATTACACCAGTAGCTGCACAATATTTAAAAACTGCAGTGATCACTCTGAAAGGAAAAACAGATTGGAGCCAGGCAGACACTGAATTTATTGATTTTCCATTATGCGTTAACTCACTCCATATATGTTTTTTCCTCTCACATTAAGACCCTGTTCCACTAAACTAGTTTTACCTATGAGCTTTTTGAGGAAGCTTGGCAGCTCGAAAGCCCATGCAAGAAGTAAAACGCAAATTCCTGTAACAAATTCTGGGAAAGTAAATTGATATTAAGAGTTTGATTTGCAGCAAAGTCATGTTTATTAACCTTTATTTAACCTGGCAAATCCCGTTGAGATCACAGATCCCTTTTGCAAGGGAGGCATGGGCCTGAAGGCAGCCTAACATGTTTATATGTTAGAGAATGGTTTAGCACTGTGATGGACTTGCGACCTGTCCAGGGTGTACCCCACCTGTTGCATCGTGATTGCTGTACATGGACACTGGCAATCCCCGTGACCCAAAATGGAAGAAGCGGGTAAAAGATAATGGATGGATGGACTTGCGACATGTCCAGGGTTTCCCCCTGCCTTTCACACAGTAACAGCTGGATTTGGACACCAGTGACCACCACAACCCAAAAAGGAAGAAGCGGAGAAGATAAGGGATGGATGGAGACTGGTTTAGCTTCAGCTTGAAAATCAGTTTTATATTATACATACACACACACACACATATATACAGTGCTGAGGCGAATTTATGGTTGTTGTGGGGTTTTTTGACAGGCTAATGAGCTTCATGCCACCAAAACATTTAGCTTCGTCACACCCAGGTGCTCTCATAGCTGCCCAATGCACATCTCTCTTGGGGGGTAGCCATCAATGACTTCCTGGTAGACTACTGTATTTTTTTTTAAATCAGCCGTGTTACAGGCACTGTTCAGAAAAAAAAAAACATTTACTGTATTTGTACGTGTTACCAGTACATATTTAATTAAGAGAAAAAAAAAATCTTTCTGTGTACAGTAAATATATTATGTTAAAATGTGAACACCCGCGGCTAACAGACAAGCGGAGCTTATTTATGTAAAATTTTAATTATCTTTTTAAATTTAGCGGCCACAGCTTATATTCAGGTGCGCTCAATAGTCCAGAAATTACAGTATACTGTATATGTATATATATATATATATATTTTTTTTTTTTTTTTTGACAAAGATTAAAAAATTTTATCGCAATTAATCTAAAATATTTTTGTGATTAATTGCAATTTATCTCATTAGTATGTGCAAACTTAAATTTTGACTTAATGATGTTTAGAACATTTGTAAGGTACAGTTTTATATAAAAAGTTCAATGCATTAAAAATGCTCTTTTTAACAGCAGTATTCTATCAAATAAAGTATTTCAAATAACATAAACTTGAACAATATCGTTTTGGTGTATACTATAATCATCAACATTTTTATTTTTTTTTTTCATGTACCCTTTATTTATGCAGGTAGTCTCATTGAGCCACGAGAACACATTTTCAAGAGAGACCTGTTTAGGGAGCAGATGGTGGGGGTTAAGGGCCTTGCTCAGGGGCCCAGAGTGGGGCGAAGGAGGGTGGGGGCAAGTGTAGGTGCTTCACCTACACTTGCCCCACCCACATTTTTGATGTTGTCGGTACCGGGGCGTGAACCATCGATCTTCCGATCACAGGCCCACCTTCTCTAACCTCTGCACCACCACTCCCCCATCAAAAGAAATAAACATTTGAAATATATCAGCCTGTGTGTAATGAATGAATATGCAAGTTTTACTTTTTGAATGGAATTACTGAAATAAATCAACTTTTTCATGATATTCTAATTTTATGACCAGCACCTATATTTCAAGTCAATAAATTTAAAAGTGCAGTTTCAATAATCTAAATAATCAACACGGAGTGGATGATGCTATCATCTACCTCAGGCACCGAGCTCTGACCCACCTGGAGAAACCTGGAAGCAATGTGAAGATCATGTTCTTTGATTTCTCCAGTGTTTTCAACACCATCCAGCCAGGACTTCTCAGGGACAAGCTGGAGCTATCAGTAGTGGATCATCACATGTCCAAGTGGATACTGGATTACCTCACTGGACGCCCACAGTATGTGAGGACACAGAGCTGTATCACCAATAGGCTGGTATGTAGTATGGGGGTCCCACAGGGACTTCAGCCTCTACACTGCAGACTTTTCCATCAACTCTCCACACTGCCATCTGCAAAACTTCTCTGACAATTCAGCTATAGTCGGCCTCATCACAGGTGAGGATGACTCAGAGTACAGACAGCGGACTCATGACTTTTTGTGGACTGGTGCCAGCAGAACCACCTCCTAATCAACGCTGCTAAAACTACGGATCTGGTGTTGGAACAGCCACACAAACACAAACACATTAGACAGGCATTGACATTCTTTCAACATAAGACATAAATGGCTGCCAAGTGTCCCAAAATCTCTCAACAGAACCTTTCAGAGTATATCTAATATGTTCCAGATGAACATGATACATGAACTCTTTTATCCAGTGTTCATATGCCGGGGGATGCAGATCCTTCCATCTGGAAAAATTAAGTCTCCTGGCTAGAAGAGAGCTAAAAGCAGTTATATTCCTTTCACACTTGCTGAAGGATGTATCCACAGGGGGCACCCCAAACAATGAAATGAATGGTGACGGGCACACAGTTTTCCCACATGTCCCGGAGAAGGTATAAAAAAATAGATTGCAAATAGTTCCACAGCTTTGGACAAGTCCAGAATGTGTGCAAGAGTGTAGCTGGAGTTTGTTTAAAGTGGTTGCATGCAGGATCCAGGCAAGATTTAATCTTGGACAGTTTATATTTGGACCAGTGCAGTCAATGCACCACCTTGAATTAAATTACAGCATGTCTCAGACAGATTGAAGATGAGTTTTCTTCTTCTTCTTTCGGCTTTTCCCTCTTCAGGGGTTGCCACAGTGAGTCATCCTTCTCCATCTCACTCTTTCCTCTGCATCCTCTGTCCTCACTCCGAGTACCTCCATGTTCTCTCTGGCATCCATATACCCGGTATCTTCTCTTTGGCCTTCCTCTTTGTCTTTTTCCTGGCAGCTGCATTTCTAACACCCTTCTACCAATATATCCACTGTCCCTCCTCTGGACATGTCCAAACCATCTCAGTCTGGTCTCTCTAACTTTGTCTCCCAGTTGTACAACCTGTCCTGTACCTGTGATGATCTCACGCCAAATCTTACCCATTCTTGTCACTCCTAAGGAGAACGTTATCATCTTCATTTCAGACAGTTCCAGTTCTTTATCCTGTCTTTTTTTCATTGCCACTGTCTCTACAACATAGCTGGTCACACCTCTGTCTTGTAAACTTTTCCTTTGACCTTTGCTGACATCCTTTTGTCACAAATCACTCCTGAAACATTTCTCCATCCACTCCATCCTGCCTGAACTATCTTTTTCACGTCTATATCACACTCCCCATTTTCCTTGACAGTGGACCCCAAGTACTTGAAGTCCTGCAGCTTTGTGACCTCTGCTCCTTGTAGCCTCACTGTTCCACTGGCCTCCCTCTCATTCACACACATGTACTCTGTCTTACTATGGCTGACTTTCATTCATCTTCTTTCAAGTGCATACCTCCACCTCTCCAAGTTCTGTTCCCTGTTCTCACCACAGATCATAAAGTCATCTGTAAACATCATAGTCCACGAGGATTCCTGCCTGACCTCATCTGTTAGTCGGTCCATCACCAGAGCAAACAAGAAGGGGCTCAGAGACAATCCTTGATACAATCCCACCTCCACCTTGATGCTATCTGTCACTTCTACAGCACATCTCACCACTGTCCTACTGTCCTCATACATGTCCTGTACCAGTCTAACATGCTTCTCTGACACTCCAGATTTCCTCATGCAATACCACACCTCCTCCCTCGGCACCCTGTCATATGCTTTTTCTACATCCACAAAGGAGTTCTTTCTGACCCTCTCTGTACTTCTCCACCAGCATGCTCAAAGCAAAGATGACATTGGTGGTGCTCTTTCTTGGCATGAATTGATACTGCTGCACACAGTCACCTCTTGTCCAAGTCTAGATTCCACAAGTCTCTCACAGATCTTCATTGTGTGACTCATCAACTTAATTACCCTGCAGTTGCTACAACTCTGTACATTATCCTTGTTCTTAAAAATGGGCACCAGCACACTTTCAATTCAATTCAGTTTATTAATTTAGTGCCAAATCACAACAAAGTTGTCTCAGGGCACTTTACAGGAACATTCGCATACATAAAGAAGCCAATTAGTAAAGTTCTCTATCTAAGGAGGCCAGCAGACAAGTTGAATCTTGGCTTCGTTGCAGTCTTCCTTCTCACTTCTTCTCCATTCCTCAGACATTTTCTCACTCTCAAATATACCATTGAATATTTGAGTCAAAAACCTCACTGCCATTTCTCCAAGACATTTCCAAACCTCCACTGGTATGTCATCAGGTCCTACTGCCTTCCCATTCTTCATTATTTTCAGAGCTTTCTAGACTTCAGCCTCTCTAATCTTTCCCACTTCTTGGTCCACACTTTCTATGACATCTACTCTTCTTTCTCTTTTTATTCTCTTCATTCGTTAGCTCCTCAAAATATTCCTATCTTCCCATCACCCCCCCCCCCACACACACACACACACACACACTTGTTAGAACATTACCATTCCTATCTTTAACAAGCCTAACCTGCTGCACATCCTTTCCAACCTGATCCCTCTGTCTTGCCAATCTGTACAAGTTCTTCGCTCTTTAATGTCCAGCCTCCAGACTGAAGATGAGTAAAGGCTCTTAATTATATCCTGATGCATGCTCAATAACTGAGGAAGTCTCTTGGATGAGAGACGAAACGTTTCTAGATTTTTTTGCTTTGTTTTGCTTTTGTTTTGTTTTTAATGTCCAGAGGACCAGATTGAACTTTTTTGGGCTCTTAATTATCTTTCTCCCGATTCAGTCTGATATGAATTCCTCCCAGTCCATTTCCCATTTCAGTTTAAGAGAGTCCAAGCTGGTCTCATGGTATGAACTAAGCAGTGTATAAATCTTGCTGAGGGCCCACTTAGTGTCAGACCTGCACTCCAGAATCTTAACAACAAAATGTTTAGGGGGTACAAAGGAAAACAATCAAAGTTAGACCTCATAAAATGCCTCAGTTGCAGATATTTGAAGAACTGTGACTTGTGGATATTAAACTTCTGTACCAGCTGCTCGAAAGAGGTAAATTTATCATCAACATAGAGATCATACAGTGTATGTACTCCATTTAAAACCCAGGCATCAAAAGCTGCATCAGTTAATGAGGGAGTAAACGTGATTATTTGACACAGGTGCCACAAACAGGAACTCTGTAGTCTCTTTATTTAAACAAAAAACAAAATCTGACGGGGCAGCAAAACTTACGTGGATGAATGGTACAATGGAGGAACAGAACATGACAGGCTGGGAAGAACAATGCACAAACAAGGAGGAAACAGAGATGCTGAATTTAAAGAGAGACTGACAAGACAATAATGACGAACACCTGGGTTGATTAGGATTGAATACAGGCAAGACAGGAGATGACAACAAGTGAAAAAACACTGGGGAGAGCAGGAAATACAAGGATCCGAAGAAATAACTGAACAAAAACACAGATTCACACATCAACACACTGCCGCCACCATGATAAACCACCATGACCACACTACGGAAGTGTGTGCATAGGCTACTCAAAACCGTCATGGACCTATCACTTTCATTCAACCTTTATTTAGACAGGTTAATCCCATTGAGCCTAGAGGACTCATTTACAAGAAAGACCTGATTTCTTAACAAAGAGTGATGACAACAGTGGACAACAACGACAACAATAGACAGTCGCAAAAGAAGCAGACAAAATTTAAATGTCTTTTTTTTAACAAATCAAAACAAAATAGCAACCAAAAGGACAGTCAAAAGGAAAAGTAGTGAAAAGGGAAAAAAACCAGCTAGATTATAATGCGGTGTAGAAAACTAAAAACAGGAACATGTCTGCACTGGTTTTTCCAGGAACCTAACAGATGTTTAAAGCCACTTAGAGAGGTCATGGTTGAGAGCTTCAGATCTTTTTGCAAGATATTCCAGGAAACAGGAGCGGAGTAGGAGAAGGCCCTTTTGCCTAATTCAGTTCTCACTGAGGGAACAAGGGAACACTGCATGTAATAATGTCCTGAGAGCGCACTCCGTAGCTGCACTCACGCAGAGACATGTAGTAGGAGATGTATGAAGGCAGCAGACCAAGAAGTGATTTAAAGATGAAAATGTACCAGTGGGAGAGTCTACGTGAAGTTAATGATGTCCATTTAACCAGTGAATACAGGGTGCAGTGGTGGGTTCGGTACAGCCAGTTAAGAATCTTAATGCACCATGACTGGCCTGGGAACGCCTCGGGATTCCCCCGGAGGAGCTGGCCCAAGTGGCTGAGGAGAGGGAAGTCTGGCCCTCCCTACTTAAGCTGCTACCCCCGCAACCCGACCCTGGATAAGCAGAAGAAAATGGATGGATGGATAGACAGCATCTAACATCTGCAGGGTGCTTGTAGGAGCATTCATGTAAATAATGTCACTGTAGTCAATGGAGGGAAGGCAAGTCGCAGTTACAAGGAGTTACCTACTGTTCAGAGTTAGACGATCTATTTCTGAAAAAGAAACCCAGTTTAACTTTCAGTTTCCTTACTAGGTTTTCCACGTGAAGCTTAAAAGAGAGATGCGAGTCGACCAAGATATCTAAATATTTATAGGAATCGCCAAACTCAATCGGGACACCATTTGAGGATAAAATCAGAGGAAGAACTGCAGGGACTGACTTCCTGTTTGAAAAAAGCATCCCTTTGGTTTTGTCGGCATTTAGGACAAGTTTGAGACGGAGCAACTCTGACTGGATGATGTTAAAGGCGGATTGCAAAAGCTGGAAAGCCTTCACACTAAAGATTTGGAAGCCCACTGGGCTGAAACCCCTACAAAGATTTCGCAAGGCTATCTACATTCTGGCTACAAATTAAAGTGTTTATTTTTTTTCTATGTGTCCTCTCGACAAAAGCATGCAAGTGCATAATGTTGTTTCAAATCATTTCCATTGTATTTTAGTCATGTTGTTCCTTTTGTTTGTTGCAGTAAGAAAAGCATGAAGTTTGTCTCTGTTGGACGTTTGATGCTTTACTAACGTCAGACTTTACCGTGTCAGACTGCTCAACTTTTCTGCCTGTGAAATACCACAGGACTACAAGCTGTCACTGAAAAGTTTATTTTTAGCTTCTTGGTCAAATGTATCAGCCTCACATGAGCTTAATATAAAGTGACAAATCTTTCAGTTGCTTCCTCTGGTTGTTGTTTCTGACAGGTGCACAACTGCATTGTACACGATTGCTTTAGAACCATGTGCTGTCATCACCTCTCTGTGCTTGTTGAGGAGTACAAGGAACAAATGTCTCAAATATGTAAAGTGTTGTGAAATGTACATTTTCTAAAATCAAACTGAAAATAAACTGACTTTAAAAAAAAAACATGATCAGTCTGAGAAGCACATAAAAACATGTGCTCTGCTTCTCATCAGTGAGGGTGCTTCAATGCAAAAGCACTGAAGCACCCTCACTGTTATCTCGTTCAGTGTCATCACAATTTTTGTTTGTTTTCATGCGCCACAGCTTTGTATAAAAGAAAGTTTACTTTATCCAGTCATGGTGCAGCTTGTACTAAAACAGTGTGCTCTGACATTTGGTACAGTTACATATTCATCATCTTTACCCGCTTCTTCCTTTCCAGGTCACAGGGGTCACTGGTGCCCATATCCAGCAGTCACTGTGTGAGAGGTGGGGGACACCCTGGACAGGTTGCAAGCCCATCACAGGGACACATGGAGACATATGACAAACAACCAGTGTAGTAAAAATCTGCCAAAAAAAAAAATACGCACATGGACATCAATGAAACTTTAGTGAAATGTCAGAAAACCCATCCCTCTTTGAAACTTTTTAACTCGGACATACTTCACAGTAGAAACTTCATTCTAGTTTTAAAAGAGTCTCAGAAAGTTGGACTTCACATGGCTGAACTGACATTTTGATGTTTAAAAGTTTTTGCACAGTTTAACTTTTCATGATTTTTAGACATTTTCCCACGAAACATTCCAGTTAGAGTGAAGTACAAAGTCAAAGTAAACACGTATTCATTTTTCTTTAAAGATATAACTGGATATCCAACAAACTGGCCTAATTTTATACTGTCTTTAACTTTATGCTTTAAGTAGGACGCTTAATTCTTCAACAAGTAAGAGAACTCACATGGGCCTGCAGAGTTCAGTGTTTTCATCCATCCATTATCTTTACCCGCTTCTTCCTTTTCGGGTTGCGGGGGTCACTGGTACCCATATCCACCATCAGTGTGTGAGAGGCAGGGGACACCCTGGACGTGTCTCCAGTCCATTACAGGGACACATAGAGACAAACAAGACAAACAAGTATTCACTCTCACTCACACCTAGCAGACCAGCCTAACATGCATATTTTTGGTCTGCGGGAGGAAACCGGAGTACCCAGAGAAAACCCATGCATGCACGGAGAGAACATGCAAACTCCAGCCTAGGCCCCCGGACCACGATTTGAATCGGGGCAGCCTGCTCGCTACGAACTGCGCCACCGTGCTGCCCTCATTTTTATAAATAAATAAAAAAATCTGTCTTTACATGAATCTGGTCTTTTCTTTTGTATTAAAATGTAAAAAAAAAAAAGTTAATAATAGTTAGAGATTTTTTATATATATATAATATCACCCCCAACTGCTGTAAAAGTCATCTCCAACAAACTTGCCGAGGTCCATGAGCCACCAGTTGATAATACACAGTTGTAGCAAGTTTTACGGCTCCGGACATCAAAATTAGTAGCAAAGTGGCCAAAATGGCTCTTTTTATCGCTAAGGTTGCAGACCCCTGTTTTACACAGTGTAACTCCTACCAATTTGAGTATCTTGCACCAAAAACATTAAGGTTTACTTGCATTCCCTGTTCAATTACAGTCCAGAAAAACACTCATCTCGAACACTAAAAACATTCACTATTTTAATCCTTCAGTGATGGGGACATTGGCATATTGCTTGTTTTAACTTAAAATATTTTCTTCACAACTAGAGGTGAGGGGTCTCTTTGCCTTGTTGTATCTCCTACATAAAACACTGTAAAAACATGAAATTTACATGTGTGGCCATCAGGCTTAGTTTACACACAGTGACTGTTTCTGGTTTACTTTCAGTCTCTTTCTGTTTGTCTCTGTTTAGCTTGCTGTCAGGGAGTGAAAGATGCAAGTGTGTGGTTACCATGGTGACCATAATGAGCCTCTGTCTACAGCTATAACTATTTTCTTTGCTTGGTTTATCAAACAGTAGCTTCATTGGCTCCCTTCAAAATGTAAAACCAAATGTTCTAGTTGTCCATGTAATTGTTATGAAGTTCAGGTCGTTCATATAATGAGAAAACTGCAGACACACATTTGTGCACTCACACTGCAGAAAGCATGATGGCAAAGGATCAACTACTGATTTAGATGATGGGAGCTCCTTCACTTGGATTTCTTTAGAAGCTGAACCTTCCATGTTTCTCCTAATTGGCTGCTAATCTCATCTTCTTGACTGTCTCTCCTGTTCCTCTCTCATTTACTGGCTTTATACTTTTTGTTTGGGTTTAATTTTTTTATTTGTTTTCGGACCACCTCATCCACCTTTTCTTCTCGTGTCTCTTGACACCACACATAACTGTAAAACGTGCTGGGACCATTAGCGCAGACCCGCAGCCAATGCCTGTCTCTTTGTTCATTCATCTGTCTCTATCTCTCCATCTCTGCCCCACTCCTTCCTCTGTTCTTGGTCAAAAGTTGCTTTGTGAGAGACACATTAGGCGAACAAAGGCAGCAAGCAACAGTGGCTCTCAGAAAGGTCATGATGATGCGCAGCCACCAGGGTCGGTCCTGTCTCTGTACCAACAAACTTAACTCTCAAGATGCCAACACTTGTATGGCTTTTTTAAAAGACATGCACACTCTCCTGAGTCTTAAAGTGACAAACCATGCAAGAATAACCAGATTGTTTTAATTTCATAGCTGATGCACAAATATCGTACAACAATGAACACTCCCTAATGTCAGAGATTTATGAACAAAGATGTCAAAAGTCATTTTTACAACGATTCAAATCTGATTCTATTTTTTGCTACACAATAAATGCATTGTTTGGTTCAGTTTAGTTTCACATGTTTTTGCGAACCACTTAGATTTACACTTACCTGTTGGCACCCCCCTGCATTGACACCATTCACTACTAGGCATTGGTTAGTTTACAGTAGGGATGTGCGATATGGCATAAAACTCATATCACAATATGTATTGTGATGGGTGGCGGTAAGGATATATATCACGTATATATTTGGTATAAAACTTGCAATAGGAATGAAGAAAAAAACATAGGGTGTCCTTTTGCCATCATTTATTTTGAAAACTGCTATACCACAAAATAATCTCAATTAAGAAAATTCCACTACTAGGTCCAGAGAGTTTTTAAATAATTAACTAATCAAATATTAGGCTTCTTTCTTGTAGTGCAAAACAGTACAAAATATATCAAATGTAGTTTTAGCCATATGTTTTAAACAAAATAATATGTTGTTAACTCTTAACAGTTTCCAGTATTCTCACTTAAGAAATGAACAACAGAGCAGCATTTTACACTGAAACACTTCATCCTCCAACCCTCTAGTGGACGTCTCCTTCCGCTTTAAGGAGAGCTGACACAAAATGGCGACCAGATTCCTCTGTGGCTTTGACCAGAGGTTCTCGCAGTAAAATCACACAAGGAGTTTCTCACTCCGTGAGAACCGATCAGCAGAGAATGCCATCTCCTGTGTGGTCCACACTGCGCTCAACCACCTGGAGCAGAAAGACTCTTAAGTCCATATGCTCTTTGTGGACTTCACATCTGCCTTCAACACCATGATCCCCCAAACCCTGATGGACAAACTATTCACACTAGGACTAAGCCCCTCCATTTGCAACTGGATACTAGACTTTTTAACAAATAGACCACAGTTAGTGAGGATCCACAACTTCTCCTCCACCATAACCCTCATTACTGGCTCTCCTCAAAGATGTGTGTTGAGCTCCCTCATATTCACTCTGCTCACATATGACTGTGCTCCTACCCATCCAGGCTGTCATAATGTAGTTTACAGATGATACTGCTTTGGTTGGATGCATCACAAACAATGATAAGTCTAGCTACAGGCAGGAGGTTGAACACTTGGATAGCTGGTGCAGGAAGAACAAACTTCACATCAATATGAAGAAGACAAAGGAGATGATAATGAATTTTAGAAGGAGCAAACACACCAACACCCGCCCCACCTGCACATAGGAGGCTCCGGAAGTGGTCTCCAGTTACAAGTACTTGGGTGTGCACCTGAATGACAACCTCAGCTGGAGCAACAACACCACCAGCCTGATCAAGAAAGCACATCAGCGACTCTACTTCCTCAGGCAGCTGAGGCGAGCTGGTCTGGGAAGCTCAATCCTCACCTACTTCTACAGGTGTACAGTGGAGAGCATCCTGTGCTCCAGTATCAACGTGTGTCATGGGTGCTGCACAGCTGGAGAGAGGAAATCTCTGCAGAGAGTGGTAAAGGCTGCACAGAAAACTGTTGAAGTTAGTCTCCCCACCATCACAGATATACACTACACCTCCAGATGCAGGAAGAGGGCCACCTGCATCATGAAGGTCCCCACTCACCCAGCACACACACTTTTTGCCCTGCTCCCCTCAGGAAGGAGGTTAAGGAGCATTAAGTGTAGAACCAGGGAAGGGAGGGAAATCTGAGAATGTCATCATTGTATGTTCCCATACAATGGCAAAATTAATGCTCTGCATTTAACCCATCACACCTGAGATAAACCCAGGTGGAGCTGTGGGCAGCTATGTAAGCACCAGGGGAGCAATTAGGGATTATGTACCTTGCTCAGAGACACCACAACATGTGGGAATGGCTGGGACTTGAGCGGCGACTTTCTGGTCCCAAGTCGGCTGTCCTACCTCTACCCAGAAAAATTACTGTAATGCCACTTTAATTGGAAATTTGTCACTTTATCTGAGCTGTTGATTATCCATGCTACTGATTTCAGGGGTGGTTGTGGCTGAGTGGTTAGAGCAGTCATCCTCCGATGCAAGAGTTGGGGGTTTGATTCCACCAGCAGGCATGCCCAAGTGTCCCTGGGCATGACAATGAATCCCTCATTGCCTCCGATGTGTGTCCCATCAATGTATGAATGTGACAAAGCACTGATTAGTCTTTGTATAGATCTTGTAGAGTGATGTATGAATGGGTAAGTGAGGGCACAGATTGTAGTGTAAAGCTTTTTGAGTGTATTGATAAGATAGAAAGATGCTATATAAGTACAGTCCATTTATTTCTTACCTTAAGTTGCTATACAGCAGTCCCTCGATTATCACTGGGGTTTCGTTCCACACACCCATGCGATAGGTGAAAAACCACAAAGTAGTAACGTTATATTTATTTTAGTATGTATATATATTTTAAGGATTTTATAAACCCTTCCCACACTCTTGCAATATTCTAAAAACTCTTAAACCTACATAATTTTAACAACATACCTAGTGTACATATCCTTGAGGGACCCCTGGCCTCCTTAAAATGGAGCGTGACACGGTAGTACAAAGTGTCTGTTGTTTTTCCGACACGAAGTCTGTCACAAAATCTTGTTACAGTTTGTCTGTCAGCTGCGGTGGAATGATTGTGTTAAAGGTTGTGATAACACTGCATAACAAATCAGAGAATGTACAGCTTACATGTTGCAGAAACTACTACAAAAACAGTACTTTATTAACATAAGTTTCAATTTGAAACCATTAGGTTTATTGGGTTTTTTTTATACCAAGAGAAATATCAGTTCACTGCTGGATACTAATGTAGCAATTTTGGTTTAAACTAGAAGAGTTCAGCATGAATTTGTGTTTATAGTGTCATATAGCATGTTGGAAAACTTGGTGTTTAAAGAGTCGACATTCACTGTACAGTCTCGTCAATTGCTCCCTATGTTGTGTGCTTTGTGAGAGATATTGGTGTTAGCTTGTGCAGCTTGTGTCAGGGCTCTGGAGGACCCAGAAAATTGAATCTCATTAGTGAACCATTCAGCACGTGTCTCTGGAAGAGCACACAGCACTATCTGATCTGAGAAGCTTTGCTCCCTCTGTGGTAAGGCCTGCTATCTGTAAGCCTCAAAATGTATAGATTTTCCAACATATTAAACATATTAAACACAGTGACACCTAAAGGTTTGGCCATCCAAGTCAAACATACAAAAATAACCTTTTCCTGGTGTTAGGCAAGATATAGGGTTATATTTGGGCAGCACTATAGATAAGTAGTTAGCGCTGTAACCTCACAGCAAGAAGGTCCTGGGTTTAATCCCTGACTTGGGCCTGGGGTCTTTCTGTGTGGAGCTTGTGTGTTCTCTTTGTACTCAGGTGTTCTCCCATGGTCCAAAACATGCATGCCAGACTGTCTTCAGGCCCAGGCCTTCCTTGCTAAAGAGATCTGTAACCTCAGTGGGATATGGTTAAAAAAGTTCAATAAATACATACAAAATCTTATTCTAAAAAGACAACCAAAGAAGGAAGAACCATGAATAATTCAAAGAAATTTGAATGAATTTTAACCAAGTCCCCCCCCCCCCCCCCCCACACACACACACACACACACACACAAATTCAGGCACCTTTATGCAAGATTCTTGTTTTACTTCTATCGACTGTTCCCTCTTCAGGGGGTCTCCACAGCGAGTCGTTCACCTCCATCTCACTCTGTCCTCTGAATCCTCTGGCTTCACTCCAACTACCTCCATGTCCTCTCTAACTGCATCCATATATTTCCTCTTTGTCTTTTTCCTGGCAGCTGCATTTCTAACATCCTTCTACCAATATACCCACAGTTCCTCCTCTGGACATGTCCAAACCATCTCAGTCTGCCCTCTCTAACTTTATCTCCCAGTTGTGCTGTACCTCTGATGATCTCATTCCTAATCTTATCCATCATTGTCACTCCTAAGAAGAACCTCAACATCTTCATTTCTGACACTTCCAGTTCTTTATCCTGTCTTTTTGTCCATGCCACTGTCACCAGACCATACAACATAGCTGGTCTCACCACTGTCTTGTAAACTTTTCCTTTGACCATGGTTGCCACGTTTTTATCACAAATCCCTCCTGAATCTTTTCTCCATCCACTCTATCCTGCCTGGACTCTCTTTTTCACCTCTTTACTACACTCCCCATTTTCCTGGACAGTGGACCCCAAGTAGTTGAAGTCCTGCACCTTTGTGACCTCTGCTCCTTGTAGCCTCACTGTTCCACCAGCCTCCCTATTTTTTACTCACATGTACTCTGTCTTACTACGGCTGACTTTCATTCCTCTTCTTTCAAGTGCATACCTCCACCTCTCTAAGTTTTCTTCCACCTGTTCCCTGTTCTCACCACAGATAACAAATCTGCAAATATCATAGTCCACTGAGATTCCTGTTAGTCTGTCCATCACCAGAGCAAACAAGAAGGGGCACAGAGCATATAATGCAGTCCCACCTCCACCTTGAAGTTAGGGCCTTAACGTGTGAATATGGTAACACACACACACAAACTTACTGTACATGATCATTTGAGGTTGCTGTTTTCTCAGTCTCTGGTGTAAATTGAAAAAAATTATGGCTTTTAGCCTGAATTATTTTAAAATAAACAGAACAACAAGCAGGAGAAAAAGCTTGTAGACATTCTCTATAAACATATTAGGCCAATGCAACTGTTGGCGACTAGTTGGAAATACATCATTTAGTGAAAATACTTAAAATTTTACTTGGAATTATTCTGAATTACTTATTTATGACAGGTTTGTGTATGTTGCTTGAATTTTGCATAAATCCCCAGCTAAATGTGTGCCATTGGCTATTTCACCACTGCTGCATGACATTCTTTTGACATTGGCATGACTTTGTCGGTACAGAATGGTTTAAAATAACAAAGGTCTTAAGAGGTTCAAGCTAAATGTTTGGCCATGATCAGTTCTCTAAAATTGACAACTGCTCTCAGTTCTCTAAATGGAAACACATCCAAGGGACAAACATTTCAGAGAACTAAAAATTTTGGAGACATAAAAGACTTTAAGGCATTACTGTCTAGAATATCCACATTATTACTTTGAATTAATAAGATAATTAGCATCTGTAGCTTTATATCTTTTGGAGCTTATGATCTTTCCATTCCCCGGCTCTTGATGGTAACAGAAAATTAGAAAGTTGTGCACGGCAGCATGTGTTGCATTGCTGCACATTTAATATCTCTTTGTGGAGAATTAAAAGTGCAGTTTATTTCCTGTGCAGGCTGTGTGTCTGTCCATTCAGCTCTGCTTGCAGTTTAATTGTCTGTCAGAATGGCGCTTGTCGTGGTCGTTACTCCAGTCATCTGCTAGATTTATGCCACTGCCTGAAGTTTCATGGCTTTATAAAATAAGATGAAAGTGGAGCTCAGTGATGGAGAATAGAGACGAGGGTAGTGTGAGGGCAGAAGAATATAAATCGTGACGTCTTGAAAGTGTTTATACCTTCAGTTGGTTGTGATAAGTAACAAAGATCGTGTGCATTTAAAGAAAAATAATGTAAAAGAAGGAAATATTAAGTAAACAGATAGTGTAGGTAACACTGACGTCATCTGAGAGCCAAATAAAGATTGAAGCTTTAAAGATCTTTTTTCAGTCTTGAGCATAAACTGACTTGAGTCCTATTGAACAGAGTTGTAAAAAGTAAAACTAAGAGACACCCAAAAGACTTCTTCATATTTTGGATGAAAGACGCAACGTTTCAAAAAAAGACAACATCCAGAGGAACTGACTTAACTTTGATTTTTCTCCCTGGATTGTTGAGCATGAATCAGGATATTTTGAACCACTTTGGTCACGACTGCCTCAAACGGGTCGGCGGGGGAGAGGGCGGACTCGAGAAACCATGTGAGCACCATAAAACTGGTTGACCAGTTGACCATGTGAAGGTGCTATTTATGACTGAGTTTGTTGTGGCTCCT
Source organism: Nematolebias whitei (assembly GCF_014905685.2). Taxonomy (NCBI): domain Eukaryota; kingdom Metazoa; phylum Chordata; class Actinopteri; order Cyprinodontiformes; family Rivulidae; genus Nematolebias; species Nematolebias whitei. The sequence continues at coordinate 20,712,978 of NC_056509.1, forward strand.
CGGACTGAAGAAGTCTTTTGGATAAAAGATGAAACATTTCAACTAAAAGAAACTGTCCAAAGTACCTGATTTAAATTTATTCGACTGTAGTATTGTTCAAAATTTCTTATCTGGCACCCCAACTCACATGGAAACTACAGTGTTTCCATGTAAACCTTCTCTTTTTTTATTACCCCAAATAAGCATTGAAAAAACACTAACATTTCCAGAGGTGTTTTCATGTAAACAGGGCCTTAGTGTCTCTAGGCAGTTTTCCCTCAGTCGTTTTTGCTCTCTACTATCCATTCACACCTGCTCCCCATATTCCTAAGGCTCAGTTGTCACTACTTGCTTCATAATTCCCCATCCACTGGTCCCCACTGCAGCTTCAATGGGTCACCCTGTGTGTTTTTGTGTCTGTTCTCCCTGAGCTGCACGTCTTCCAGTGTTGTGTTTTTGCTGTCCTGTCAACATTTTGACTCTTGTGTGTTGTTGTTGTTGTTTTTATAAATAGGGCATAATTTGTTTTTTCTTAGAGTCCATTGTGTGTTCTGCATATTTTTAACCACAGTATGTGACAGTGGGTCTCTAAAACATTGAGAAAACTTCTAAACACTTTTACTAAGTGTCTACCGTGTATAAGTCGCGTTTTTTGCATAATTTGAATGCCCTGCGACTTATACGCCTAAGTGACATAGTTATGGATTTTTTCCCATATTTATAAACAAATTTTTGGCTGAGATATGACCGTTTTCATTCATTCTGACTGAAAATATAGAACACTAACATTTTCAGCCGCTAGATGGAACTCGAGCTGTATGGCATGCTGTTGTATCATGTAATAGGTAAAAGTGGCTATTAATGACACAATCAGCTTGCCTTAGTCTGACACCTTCGTTCTGCTCGCTGCTTGAAGCAACCATCAAATCAGCTTCATTTCACTGCACCGCCCCGGCGAAATGCAGCTACTTTGACCATTAAAATGCATTTATTAAGTAAAAGTTCAACTGAGACACACCTTTACTATAAAGTTGAGCAAACACATAATTGATTTTAAGTGTTTATCTTGTTAAATTTCGAAGAAATGCACAGTGACTCGTCCCTCTGCGTGTGCCCGCTTCCGCGAATCGGGTTTTGAAATGCAGTTGATTTGACCGTCAAAGTGCCTTTATTAAGGAAACGTTCAACTGAGACACACTTTTACTATAATTTCGAGCAAACAAATCATTGTTTTTAAGTGTTAATCTTGTTAAATTCTTGTTAAAGTCCTCCCGTCCACGCTCCCGTGGCCGCCATTTGGCAGCCAATCGATTTTTGGCACAACACCGGCCCACATTTCCGAGTCGTTAGCGGTGACATGTAACAAAAATGACACGTCAACGGTGACACATAATAGATGCAATGTATACGGCAAAGCAACGTATTTATCAATTTTTCCACCTTATTAGACATATTTGGACTGATGTAACTTATAGGGTGGAAAATATGGTATATTTTGTAAAATCATGAATTATTTTGTTTTTATGGAACCAGCAAAAGGTTGTTTCATTCACATCCGTCCATCCATTTGTTTTCTTTACCCACTTTTCAGTGAAGAGCCACAGGAAGCTGGTGACTATCCCCAGTGTCATGTTACACCCTGGACAGATCTTCAGTCCAACACAGGGACACATAAAGACGATCATTCACACTCATCACTCACACCTATTGACAATTTAGACACCAGTTAATCAGCAACCATGTTTTCTGTCTGTGTAAGGAAACTGGAAGACCCGATAAAATTTCACACATGGCACCCCAACTTGATTCAAATCTTTTTTATTTTCTTCTTTTTCTTCTTTCATCCCTATTGTCAGTTGATGCTGATGATGCACAATCAAAAAGCTTTGAAGGATTTTCAACACCCCGCCAAGACACACACACACACTCACACACACACGCCTCTCTTAACAAATCCCAGCTGAACTCCTGTACATACCTGTGCAGTGGTTTTACATACACAGGCTGTGACTCATAGAAACAGAATTCCTCTGTGCTGAACACACACACATCACTTCCAGGACAGTCGTCCCATGTCTGTGCACTGCTATAAGCTCATTGGTTTTGTTCATTGTTTGTCTCTGAGCACTGAGAAGCTTTTTACATACACACACACATGCACGCACGCATGCACGCACACAGCTTCTTGAATTTGTTCGATTAAGTGGGTCATCCTCGTCTACAGACTCTTGAAAGAGAAAAGAGCTTTTCCACGGGTTTCTAGCCGAGAGGCAATCGCACCCTTCCATGGTTTTGGCTGCACCTTTTAGGAGTATTTATGGAAATGACAGTACAGCACTTTAAAAGGCTGCTTGTTGCTTTGCACGCGTCTGGGTGTGTTTGGCATGTGTATCACCGTGTGCATGTGTGAAATAAAGAGTTTAAAATAAGGCATGCTTTGGTGGGTATTATTTGGAGTCTCCGGTCATTAACGTGCACAATGGATGTTTTGTTTATTGTTAGGGTGGTCTACTGTGTGACTTCTTTATTTTTTTAATTCTTGGATGGAGAGCTTGGCGGACACTACTTGCTTAGAGCTCTGCTTTAACTCCACTGCACATTTGGCAAGAGCACATAGATGCAGACCTGTCTCCGCGTATGAACGCCAAGTGTCTCAGAACCACCCCACTTGGGTTATCTGAAAGAGCGGCACTGAAAGCTGAAGTGTGTGTCCATCCCCTTTTCTTTCCTCTTTATCCATCTCTTTGGACAGCTCTACGGCAGTCCAGGCAGATCAGACTCTATCAAGTATTTGGACTGATTCGCCTCCAACAGCCACAGCTGCACAGGAAACATTGATGCTGCGTGGAATAAACAGGCATCACAAAAAAAAATACAGGGTGTAAGGATCATGGCTAATTCCTGGAGTGTTTTTCATGGCTGGGCACTGGTTTAAAAACCAGGGATACAAAGTAATATGGAAAGAAGAATCTTTGAAATGTGCTTAATATTTTAAAATACTGTAATTAAGACAAATAAAAAGCTAATCTGAAATCTGAAATGAAGACAGTCAGACAGCGACAGTCCAGCATGCAATAGCAAGTAGTCAACGCCATAACCTATGATGATCAATACAAGGGTTGGACCCAGAATGCAATATTGTTGACTGATGTATTATTTTTCAAATTTAACCACAACACAATATTTCTGATGAGGGTTTATTTTTTTTCCCCTCCCTGGGCTGCCACCTTACCGTGGTGGAGGGGTTTGAGTGTCCCAATGATCCTAGGAGCTATGCTGTCAGGGGCTTTATGCCCCTAGTAGGGTCACCCATGGCAGACAGGTCCTAGGTGAGGGACCAGACAAAGTGCAGCCCAAACACCCCTATGATGAGAAACACAAATGGACCTAGTGTTCCCTTGCCCGGACGTGGGTCACCGGGGCCCCACTCTGGAGCCAGGCCTGGAGGTGGGGCACGTGGGCGAGCGCCTGGTGGCCGGGTTTTAACCCATGGAGCTCGGCCGGGCACAGCCCGAAGAGGAGACGTGGGTCCCCCTTCCCATGGGCTCACCACCTGTGGGAGGGGCCAAAGGGGTCGGGTGCAATGTGGGATGGGTGGTGGCCGAGGGCGGGGACCCTGGCGGTCTGATCCTCGGCTACAGAAGCTGGCTATTGGGACGTGGAATGTCACCGCACTGGTGGGGAAGGAGCCTGAGCTGGTGTGTGAGGCTGAGAGGTTCCGGCTAGAAATAGTCGGACTCACCTCTATGCATGGCTCGGGCTCTGGAACCAGTTTCCTTGAGAGGGGCTGGATACTCTTCCACTCTGGAGTTGCCCCTGGCGAGAGGCGCCGAGCAGGCGTGGGCGTACTTATTGCCCCCCAACTTGGTGCCTGTGTATTGGGGTTCACCCCGGTGAATGAGAGGGTGGCCTCCCTCCGCCTACGTGTGGGGGGACGGGTTCTGACTGTCGTTTGTGCTTATGCACCAAACGGCAGTTCAGATTATCCACCCTTTCTGGAGTCCTTGGAGGGGGTACTGGAAAGTGTACCTTCTGGGGACTCCCTTGTTCTGCTGGGGGACTTCAATGCTCATGTGGACAATGACAGTGAGACCTGGAGGGGTGTGGTTGGGAGGAACGGCCCCCCGATCTGAACCAGAGTGGTGTTCTGTTGTTGGACTTCTGTGCTCGTCATGGATTGTCAATAACGAACACCTTGTTCAAGCATAAGGGTGTCCATATGTGCTCTTGGCACCAGGACACCTTAGGCCGCAGTTCGATGATCGACTTTGTCATCGTCTCACCTGATCTGCGGCCACATGTCTTGGACACTCGGGTGAAGAGAGGGGCGGAGCTGTCAACTGATCACTACCTGGTGGTGAGTTGGCTCCGATGGTGGGGGAGGATGCCGGTCAGACCTGGCAGGCCCAAACGTATTGTGAGTGTTTGCTGGGAACGTCTGGCAGAGTCTCCTGTGAGACGGAGTTTCAACTCCCACCTCCAGGAGAACTTTGAACATGTTCCAAGGGAGGTGGGGGACATTGAGTCTGAGTGGACCATGTTTCGTGCCTCTATTGTCGAGGCGGCTTACCAGAGCTGCGGCCGCAAGGTTGTCGGTGCCTGTCGTGGCGGCAACCCTCGAACCCGATGGTGGACACCGTCGGTGAGGGATGCTGTCAGGCTGAAGAAGGAGTCCTATCGGGCCTTTTTGGCCTGTGGGACCCCGGAAGCAGCTGATGGGTACCGGCAGTCCAAGCGACATGCGGCTCGGGTGGTTGCTGAGGCAAAAACTCGGGCATGGGAGGAGTTCAGAGAGGCCATGGAGAACGACTTCCGCACGGCTTTGAGACGATTCTGGTCCACCATCCGGCGTCTCAGGGGGGGAAAGCGGTACGCCACCAACACTGTTTATAGTGGGAGTGGTGTGCTGCTGACCTCAACTTGGGATGTTGTGGGTCGGTAGGCGGAATACTTTGAAGACCTCCTCAATCCCACCGGCACGTCTTCCACTGAGCCTGGGGACTCTGGGTCGGGCCCTCCAATCTCTGGTGCTGAGGTCACCGAGGTGGTTAAAAAGCTCCTCGGTGGCAGGGCCCCAGGGGTGGATGAGATCCACCCAGAGTTCCTTAAGGCTCTGGATGTTGTAGGGTTGTGTTGGCTTACGCGACTCTGCAATATTGCGTGGACATCGGGGGAAGTTCCCCTGGATTGGCAGACCGGGGTGGTGGTCCCCCTATTCAAAAAGGGGGACCGTAGAGTGTGTTCCAACTACAGGGGAATCATGCTCTTAAGCCTCCCTGGTAAGGTCTATTCGGGGGTTCTGGAGAGGAGGGTCCGTCGGATAGTCGAACCTCGGATTCAGGAGGAACAGTGCGGTTTTCGTCCTGGCCGTGGAACACTGGACCAGCTCTACACTCTCAGCAGGGTCCTGGAGGGTGCGTGGGAGTTTGCCCAACCAGTCTACATGTGCTTTTTGGACTTGGAGAAGGCGTTCGACCGCGTCCCTCGGGGGGCCCTGTGGGGGGTACTCTGGGAGTATGGGGTAACAGGCCCTTTGATACGGGCTGTTAGGTCCCTGTATGACCGGTGTCAGAGCCTGGTTCGCATCGCCGGCAGTAAGTCGGGCTTGTTCCCGGTGAGAGTTGGACTCCGCCAAGGTTGCCCTTTGTCACCGATTCTGTTCATAACTTTTATGGACAAAATTTCTAGGCGCAGCCAAGGTGTTGAGGGGATCCGTTTTGGTGGCCTTAGGATTGCGTCTCTGCTTTTTGCAGATGATGTGGTCTTATTGGCTTCATCAGATCGTGATCTACAGCTTTCGCTGGAGCGGTTCGCAGCCGAATGCGATGCGGCCGGGATGAAGATCAGTTCCTCCAAATCCGAGGCCATGGTCTTGAGCCGGAAAAGGGTAGAGTGCCCTCTCTGGGTCAGGGAAGAGGTCCTACCCCAAGTGGAGGAGTTCAAGTATCTTGGGGTCTTGTTCACGAATGAGGGAAAAATGGAGCGTGAGATCGATAGGCGGATAGGTGCAGCATCTGCAGTGAAGCGGGTGCTGTACAGGTCTGTCGTGGTGAAGAGAGAGCTGAGTCAAAAGGCGAAGCTCTCAATTTACCGATCGATCTACGTTCCCACCCTCATCTATGGTCACGAGCTTTGGGTTGTGACCGAAAGAATGAGATCTCGGATACAAGCGGCCGAAATGAGTTTTCTCCGCAGGGTGTCTGGGCTCTCCCTTAGAGACAGGGTGAGAAGCTCGATCATCCGGGAGGGACTCGGAGTAGAGCCGCTGCTTCTCCACGTCGAGAGGAGCCAGTTGAGGTGGCTTGGGCATCTGTTTAGGATGCCTTCTGGACACCTCCCTGGTGAGGTGTTCCGGACACGTCCCACCGGAAGGAGGCCCAGAGGAAGACCCAGGACACGCTGGAGGGACTACGTTTCTCGGCTGGCCTGGGAACGCCTCGGGATTCCCCCGGAAAAGCTAGCCCAAGTGGCTGGGGAGAGGGAAGTCTGGGCCTCCCTACTTAGCCTGCTACCCCCGCGACCCGACCCCGGATAAGCGGAAGAAAATGGATGGATGGATGGATGGATGGATGGATGGATGGATGGATGGATGGATGGATGGATGGATGGGTTTATTTTTTATTTTTTTACGTTAGAATTTAATCTATAAAATGTAACTTGTTGATTATAATTTTAATTAAGCTGGTCCATCTGAACAGATTTTTTTTTGTCATAACTCGCATAACTTACAGCAAACATGAGAAATGTGCTTGAAAACATGACTACACCCACATTTTGTTTCCCAAGAAGCTGGAGTTAGACTGCAGGAAAAAAAATGTGTTCGTTGTACAAAATATTATCAGAACCATCTGTAGAAAGGTTTCTTTTTAAAAAGTTGGTTGCTACATCAAAATCCAAAATAGCTGCTGCCATATACTGTATATACAGTAGTTTTTTTGCTACTAAGTGGTTCGACTTTCGCGGACTCACTGTTTTGCGGGTTTTCAATGTAAGATTGTACATGACACACGATTGGTTGATCGATGGAAGGTGACCAACCAGAGCATTGTGCTCTGTATCCTGAGCGCTGATTGGCTCAGTAACCGTAGCATCAGTCTGTCTCCTCTCTTTTGCTGTGCTCTTTTTCATAAGAGACTGAATTTATTTCAAGCCCTATGATGCCATCTCAAACGCTCTGCTATGCTAGGAAACGCCTTGTATCTGTGACTTTCCTTCCCTCCATTGATTACGGTGACATTATTTACATGAACGCTCCTACAAGCACCCTGCAGATGTTGGATGCTGTCTATCATGGTGCACTAAGATTCATAACTGGCTGTAACTACCGTACCCACCACTGCACCCTGTATTCACTGGTTAACTTGGTCATCATTAACTTCACGCAGACTCTCTCACTGGTACATTTTCGTCTTTAAATCACTTCTTGGTCTGCTGCCTCCATACATCTCCTCCTACATGTCTCTGCGTGAGTGCAGCTACAGCGTGCGCTCTCAGGACATTATTACCTGAAGTGTTCCCTCGGTGAGGACTGAACTAGGCAAAAGGGCCTTCTCCTACTCCGCTCCTGTTTCCTGGAACATCTTACAAAAAGATCTGAAGCTCTCGACCTTGACCTCTCTAAGTGGCTTTAAGAATCTGTTGGACTCCTGGCAAGGACCAATGCAGACATGTTCCTGTTTTTAGTTTTCTACATTCGCCTTATGATCTCGCAGTTTTTTGTTACTTTTTTTGCCATCTTATTTGTAAAAAAAAAAGAAATAAAATATTTTTTGTGGCTGTTTATTGTTGTCGCTGTTGTCCAATATTTTCATCACTCCCTGTTGAAATCAGGTCTCTCTTGTAAATGAGTCCTCGAGGCTCAATGGGATTTACCTGTCTAAATAAAGGTTGAATGAATGAATATATATATATATATATATATATATATATATATATAAATACTAAAGTAAACATAACACTTCTACTTCACAGATTTTCACCTATTGCCAAGGTGTCTGGAATGTAACCCCCGAGATAGGTGATGGACTACTGTATATATGTAAACTATGTGAGCTGGATAACTTCAAAAAGAAACAACGGGTCAACTTCCTTTTTGGTGTGTGGCTGCATTCTATCCAGAGGGCTTCATTAGTCTGAGGAGTCCCAAGTAAATTGTTTTCCCCACTAAGCAGTACACTCCTTTTGTGGACCAACCAGTTTCCTGGTGATAAGATGGTTTCTGGGGGCTGTCCTGTCCCCCATCGACTCCTCACAGGCAGACAGCCACAGCCAAAATGGTTCAAGACATCAAAGTTCATGCTCAATCATCCAGGTACAAAATCCAATAATGGTCAATCAGGTCATCTGGACAATTTCTTTTTTTGTGGAAAGACGTTTCGCCCTCTATCCAGAGGGCTTCATCAGCCTGAGGAGTTCAAAGTAAACTGTTTTCCCCACTAAGCGGTACACTCCTTTAATGGATCAACTTTGATGTCTTGAACCACTTTGGCTGTGGCTGTCTGCCTGGACGGAGTCAACGGGGGACAGGACAGCCCCCAGAAACCATCTTATCTCCAGGAAACTGGTTGGTCCACTAAAAGAGTGTACCGTTTAGTGGAGAAAACACTTTACTTGGGACTCCTCAGAATGATGAAGCCCTCTGGATAGAGGGCGAAACGTCTTTCCACAAAAAAAAAAAAAAAAAAAAAACGTCCAGGTGACCTAATTGAACATTAGTGGCTGCATTTAGGCGTAAGAAAGGTTCCTTTCAAAAATGAGGTTACTCCATCAATATCCAAGATGGCCACCACCATATGTAAACCAGCAACTCACAGTATGTGACAAAACTATGATTTCTTCTTTTTATATTGCTCCAAAGTATAGTTTATTCAAATAACTGGGGTGGACAAAGATTAGTCTATGGTGGCCAAGGCCACCATTGGCCACTCCCTGGCTCCACCATTACACCTGGTGGTGGATAAAATTCCTCCCTTCGCTTGCCAGGATTTGTCAATCTACACTACAACGGACAATAAAAAAATAAAAATAAAAACACCGTTCTTATACACAGTTTAAGTTTAAACCACTTGAACATCTAGCACCAAAAACGTTGGTTACGCACTGTAACCCCAGATTTTATGAGTATAGGTGTAGCCCTTTAAGGCTGTTGCTAGTGGGTTTCATCCCGTTGCGAGCAGTGCAGCACTGAAAACTTTAGTCCACGCCCACCTGCTGTGTGGGTGTTAAGGTCTGTGGGTGATGTCAAAGGCGAACGGTTTGAAGAAAGGACTAAACAACTTAAGGTAAAAAACAATTATATTTATTGGTTCAGGTGTAGCTGGTAAACTGAAACTCAGGATGGATCCACTGTGGGAATAGAGAGGAGATTGGTGGTGAACGACAAATCGTCTTGAGAGGAGATTTTGGAAATGTTGATAGTAATCCAAAAATAAGCTTACTTGTCGTTGTTGTTCCAGGAGCATGAGAACAGGAGACAGGATCCGAATCCAACAATCCACGGTGGGATCAGGTGAGTATATTAACGAGTGTATTTACAAAAATCACCAAGGGAGCCGGGGTGGAGGTGAGGAGGAACCAGGAGCCAGGTGAGACACACAGGAGTAAAGGTGGAGGAGGAGAAACGCTGCTGTCATGCAGGGAGACCGATAAGGAGCTTGAAGTCAGCCAGCCAGTAGTCACAGGAACATGGAGCTTGGTAGAACTTTGCTCTGGCACTGATCTGGAGTGAGGCTCCAGATTAAATAGCTCCTCCACCTGGTCCAGGTAATGAGCAGCAGCTGTGGAAAGATAATTAGAAAAACACAAACAACAGAGAAAGGAGGGGTAGAGGAGCCAACCTCTACAGTGGGCCTCTCCCCGGTCTGTATGAATTACAGTGAGACCGGGTAATTGGCTCCCAAATAACTTTTTTCCAGCCATTTAGGAACCAGTGCAGCCCAGAGCTTAAAGGGTTACGCCTATACTCATAGAATCTGGGGTTACAGTACGTAATCAACGTTCTATTTTGTATAGGCTTTGCCCTTTAAGGCTGTCGCTAGTGGGTTAAAGGCGAAGCAGGATGTAGTCTATGTCTCACTGGGTTCGTTCAGACACAATATGAAGCGCCCGCTTGCCCCAAAAAACATTTCATCACTCAGCCTTCTGTGTAGTGCGTAATTACGCGCACAATGCACAGACGTGTGCTGCATAATTACACGTTACATTACATAATTGCACAGAGCGCCCCGGAGAGTAAAAGTTTTCGACGGGGGAAAAAAAGGGGAAGGCTGAAAGTAGTCCTGCTGCCAAGAATGGGAAAGAACAGAGGTTACAATTGTAAACGTGTAACAGTGAGCAGAGTAGATTAACAGCTCTTCAATATGAACAGATTAATAATAAATGAACTGATTAATAATCAAATGAACTGATTGGTAACAGTAGTCATGAACTGATTAGTAACAATAGAAAACAGCAGTCACAAAACTTGTGACTGATAATAAATATCTCACATTGTAATTGCATGCAGTCAGATGTGTGTTTAAAACTAAATTCCATGAAAACAGTAAGATTCATTCTGTTAAAACACTAAGAACAGAATGGGTCATGGAAAAAGCTGAAACATCATGCAGATAAAAGCGGATAAATGAACAAGGCGATGTCCAAGCGGCCGTCGTACAAATATCCTGCACTGTCATACCACTATGCAAAGCTGTCGAAGATGCAATTCCCCTGGTGGAATGAGCTCTAAGATTCTCTGGAGGCTCCAATCCTGATGCCCTGTAAGCTTCAGAAATGGCCTTACACAGCCAGTGTGACAGACGCTGGGTGGATAACGGGCAACCTGCAGAGATGTCCCTATAATGCACAAACAGACACTGAGTCTTCTGCAGAGGGGCCGTGAGTGTTATGTAACATGCCAGCGCACGCACAGGACAGAGGAGATGAAAAGATGCTTCTTCTTCTGATTTGTGAGGGAAGGATAAAACCCCTCTATTGTTATCATTCTCGATTTAAATGAACTTGTGATGTTTTTGGGAACAAAAGCTGTATTAGGTCTCAGCGCAACTGAGCTGCCATCAGCCTGAATCCTGAGGCATGACGGGGCAGCAGAGAGCGCAGCTAAATCGCTCATTCTCTTCGCTGATGTCAAAGCCAACAGCAGGGCTATTTTAAGTGACAGGAATTTAAGTGACACCTGATCTAAAGGCTCAAAAGGAGCTTTGATCAGAGCTCGCAGAACTATCGTTAGGTCCCACTGTGGGGCTAGTGGGCGTGACACCGGTTTGTGTCTCCGTACACCTTTTAGAAAATGCTTCATCAGCAGATGATTAAAAGCTGTTCTGTCACCGAAGCGTTCATGACAGGAGGAAATAGCTGCAGCGTAAGTTTTAATTCTGCTGAACGCTAGATTTCTGTCCATCGGCTGCTGCAGAAAGGACAGCACGCCACCTAGTGGACATGAGATGGCCTCTTTACCATACGCTAACACAGCTAACTGCAGAATGAAGCAGCTTCCTTCCTTTAACTTGAAGTCAGAATGTCTCTTCAACATGTTCCGTTTATTAAATTTTCTTTATTTAGATTTGAACAGTCGCAGCAGAGGTTTATCTGCTCTCTAGACAACAGGTGATGTGCTGACAAGTGCATGTCTGCTGAGTTTCACTCCACTCAGGCAGAGCAAGCGTTCGCTGAGTGGGCGGAGTTTGTAGACAACCAATTTATGTGAAGCCAAGCTCCTCCTTGTCATCAATTCTAGCTGGATCTAACACCGGCTGACTGGTGAGGAACAGATTCAGTCAGGCTCAGTGTGCATTTTTTCCTTCTGATTTTAATTCACATTTTCACAATATTTTATTCAACAATGCATGGGATTTCATATGAAACTAGTTTTAATATTTGAAATAAAACATGCAAGTAAAAGTCAAGATAAAAAACATGTTAATTGACAAAAGATATAATCAACTGCAGTAAAGCGAGTAAAAATTGCTGCTTACCAACTTTGACTGCTTGATAGCACAATAAGTTTCACTAAGCTTTATACAAACTGTTGTTTACATGTACACAATTAAGATTTTATTTTAAAATCAAGTATTTGATCAAATCACTTCTTTTACTCCACTTGAAGTGTTATGGACTGTAATAAAGTCCTTAATTTTCTTTATAATGCACTCTGCATTCATTTCAATTCCACACTGTATTCGTCTTCGCTGTTAACAAACACGCTTCATCAGAAAATTCAGGTCCTCTGGCCTTTTGAGGTGCATGATCATCTTATCTGACAGCTGTTTTCAGTGTACTCAGAATGCTCTAACTTCATTCCTTGGAGCAGGTGTAATAGATATATCATCACCATTTAATGTATTTTTGTCATTTATATAAATTCATCTCTAATCCATCACTACCACCAAAATGAGAAGACTGATCATTTTCATTATCCCCAAAGAGCAATTTGCTGACAGAATGGAGGCTTTGTTGTGTTTCCCGCTGTTTCCAGAAATGGAACAAGAGGCAAAGCCTTCAACTATCAGGCTTCGTCTCATTTGGAGCCACCTCACAGTTTGGCTCGGAGGAGCAGGTATCCTCTCTATTTTTAACATTGGGCTTAAACATTCTCTGTTAGTCGTGTTGCACTGAGCCCAGGCTGCAAGTGAACTCCCTGTGACGCACCGAGCACCTTCTCTCCAAGCATCCGGGCTGCCTTTTCATGCCTCTAACTCTCCGTTTCTCTCTGTTGTAAGTTGCTCCTTTTCTTCTCTGTCCTGCCTCTTTCTGTGGGTGTCTCTTCTTCCAGCGCAGCATGTTTCCGATCTGCTGTTACAAGCCTGCAAAGAGTTTATTGCTTATAGCTGTCACACACAATTTTCTACTCTGCACAATTTTCTGCTCTTCACCTTATACATCATATATTCATACTTTGTGCTTTTGAGACTTGTCCGTAAGATAAACGACCATCATCTCTGTCATCCAGCAGTTTGCAGCCTCAGTGCGCTGTTTATCATTATAACAGTAACCTTATAAGGACACTTCCTACACACCGAACTGCTCTGTTATTAATATTTTCCTGACTCATTCAATTTTATCCACAGTCACTCATGTATCTTTTATGGACCATCTGCATGTATTATGTGTATAGGCTAAATATATGATAATACGTTTTACTCTGATGTATGAAATCACCTGCTTGTCTTTGATTATTTTCCTCTGTTGTACCACCTTCTTTATTGTCTTTCTCCTTGCCAAATCACTGATCAGTCTCCCAAGCTATCTTGAATACATTTTTCTTCCTAACATTGGGAAACCCTGTGTGGGTTTTAAGATGTGTAGTTTGCAAACCACCATGAGGCACTTCTGTTTTCTGTCACGAGGACGAGAACCCAGAGAATACGGACTGAGAGAGGAACAGAACTCAAACTCCAAGTATAATTAAAGTGATATATTTACAGTGATGAATAGAGCCATGTACAAGGCAGGGATCAGGGAACCTGGAAATGGCAAAATAAAGGTTAGTCCTTGGAATTAAGTTCTGGTTGAAGATGCTAATGTTGGTTCCTGGTTCCTTACAGTTGGGTTGGCCAATTGCAGCGCTTAGGAGAAAGCTGAGGGTTTCCAACAGGGGAGATCCAGGTAGTAGATGCAGCAGTGATAATAGAATGTAGAAGGCTGGATGGAGCAGGAGCAGCTGAAGCAGAAGTTTTACAGGTGAGTACCAATGTAGGAGGTTCAGGTTGTCAAGTACAGCTAAGTGATCCAGAAGATTAGGCTCAGAGAGCAAGTCTCTGGAAACACGGAGGAAGACATAAGGGTAAGTAATCTTTGGCAGTTCATACATTAAAGGGCTGGAGGCACAGATACCGGTTGGTAGGTAATACTCCAGTAGGGAATGGAGCTCATCTGAAGGGATATATACTCCTGGAGCCAATCATATGGAATGACCTCCAGCTGTTGCTGCTCATGGGCGCCATTCTGGGAGGTTGTTTTCAAACAGGAAGTCAGTCCCAACCGTACTTCCTTTGAGTTTATCTTCAAATGGTGTCCCCATTGAGTTTGTTGATTCCTACAAATAATTGGGTATCTTGGTTGATTCGCATCTCTCCTTTAAACTTCACGTGGAAAACTTGGTAAGGAAACTGAAAGTTAAATTGGGTTTCTTTTTCAGAAATAGATCCTGTCTAACTCTGAATGCTAGGAAACACCTTGTAACTGCAACTTTCCTTCCCTCCATTGACTACGGTGACATTATCTGCGAGAACGCTCCTACAAGCACCCTGCAGATGTTGGATGCTGTCTATCATGGTGTGCTAAGATTCATAACTGGCTGTGATTATCGTACCCACCACTGCACCCTGTATTCACTGGTTAACTGGTTATCATTAACATCACGCAGACTCTCCCACTGGTACATTTTCATCTTTAAATCACTTCTTGGTCTGTTGCCTTCATACATCTCCTCCTACATGTCTCTGCGTGAGTGTAGCTACAGCGTGCGCTCTCAGGACATTATTACCTGCAGTGTTCCCTCAGTGAGGACTGAACTAGGCAAAAGGGCCTTCTCCTACTCCGCTCCTGTTTCCTGGAATATCTTACAAAAAGATCTGAAGCTCTCGACCTTGATCTCTCTAAGTGGCTTTAAGAATCTGTTGGACTCCTGGCAAGGACCAATGCAGACATGTTCCTGTTTTAGTTTTCTAGATCGCTTTACAACCTAGTTGTTTTTGTTTCATTTTTTAAATACCTTTTTCTTTCATTTATTCATCTCAATTTATATGCATTTCTTTTATGATTGTCTACTGTTGTCATCAGCCATTGTTAAAATCCAGGTCTTTCTTGTAATTGAGTCCCTGAGGCTCAACGGGACTAACCTGTATAAATAAAGGTTGAATGAATCCTGGAACTCAGGAACCTGGAGGGAAGAACTGAAAACCCTACCGTATCCCACATGATGACCTCACTATGCTTTCCAAGACATACTTGGAGCCACATCATTACATCACATTAAATGGCTTGTCTAATTCATGCTGAAGTCAAGTATTTTGTCTTAGATTAGGTGCAGTATTAGGAGCTAACAATGTATTTATAAACATGGCACTCGTAACATTTTGATTGGTTGTTGGTCTTTATGAACCTACCCCCTACTGCTGATAAAAATGATCTTCTGAGTTGGTGCTGAGATAGTTCACAGTGGTGAAAACAGGAAGAACTGTTGCTAAGTGAGCTTAGGCTCCAGTTAGCTCATTTGGAAGAGAGAGACCCAGATGGCAGAACTGTCTAATATTGCGAAAGCATTTCTCACAATCAAATGTCGAATGAGATGTCAATCCCTGTGTTCTTTATTGCCCCCTGCCACAGAGCGTAGAGGGGAATTGGAAACACCATCCATCTGTCTGTCCTGTGAGCTTGATAACTTGAAAAATAGGTGAGGTACCAACTTCCATTTTGGTGTGTGACTACATCTAAGAGTAAGAAAGGTCACAACTGCCATATACCGATATGTAAACCGACCACCCCTATCATTTGAGGAAACTATGAATTCTAGCTTTTGAATTGCTTCAACATATTCATTCATTCAACCTTTATTTTTACAGGTTGGTCTCATTGATCTTCAGGGACTCATTTACAAGAGAGACCTGTTTTAAACAAAGAATTCAATTCAGTTAAATTCAGTTTATTTATATAGCGCCAAATCATAAGAAAGTTGTCTCAGGGCACTTTACAGAAACATTCACATACATAGAAAAGCCAATTAGTAAAGTTCTCTCTCTAAGGAAGCAGCAGACACGTTGAATCTTCACTTTGTTGCAGTCTCCCATCCTGAGCAAGCAAAATGGTAACAGTGAATGATGACAACAGTAGCCAATCTTAAAAGAAGGCATATACATTGAAAAACATAGTTTCCTCAAATGATTGGAGTAGCCAAGCTGTCCATTGACCACCCTCTGGCTCCACCATTGTGCCGGGTGGTGGATAGAATTGCTTCTTCCGCTCATCAGGATCCATCACTGTGCCACCTCAGACAAGAAATTAAATAAATAAATAAATAAAAGCCTACCTTTGTTCTTCCACACAGTTAAACTCCTATCCACTTGAATATTCCTCAATATTCCATATTTTCCTAACAGACCACTTTGCTCTCAGACTGCAGGTTCCTCTTCTCTCCTTATTCTTCTCGGTCTTTCAGCTGCCTTTGACACGGTGGATCGTTACATCCTACTCCACCGTTTACAGCATTTTGCAGGGCTCACTGGCACTGCCCTGGAGTGGTTCCGATCATACCTGATGGACAGAACAGAGTTTGTCTCCATTGGGCGTGCCAAGTCATTGAGCCATCCTGTTTCTTGTGGTGTGCCCCAAGGATCAGTCCTGGGACCCCTTCTTTTCAACTTGTACATGATACCACTTGGGTGTATTATCAGCAGCTAAGGGGTCTCATTCCATTGTTATGCTGATGATACTCAGCTGTATCTTAAGCTGGGTAGCAATGTCTCTGAGACCCCATCTACATCATCTTCAGCTTCTCCATTTTCTCCACTTTCTTCTCTTTCCACGCTCACAGCTTGTCTGGAGGCATGGATGCAGCAAATTTTCCTTCACCTTAACAGTTCAAAAACGGAAGCAATTCAAATTAGTACTTCACACCAAATTCAACAACAAAAAATCCTCAGTATCTCTTTCTCTTGCCAGAACATTTCTCTTTCCAGTACAGTCATCAATCTTGGTGTTATTTTTGATCCACAACTCACCTTTGAAAGCCATATGAAGCATATCTGTAAAACGTATTTTTTTCATCTTCGAAATATTGCAACGCTTCGGTCTACACTGTCCTTCATCGATGCAGAAAAGCTCGTCCATGCCTTTGTCTCCTCCAGACTGGACTACTGCAATGCACTTCTCATTGGGATTCCTGGCAAGAACATACAGAAACTACAGTATGTCCAGAACAGCGCTGCCTGATGAGAGTGCGTAAGCATGAGCACATCACCCCTGTACTCCGTTCACTTCACTGGCTTCCTGTTTCTGCCCAGATCACTTACAAAATTTATCTGCTCACTTTCCATTGCTTGTATGGTAATGTGCCATCTTATTTAAAAGAACTTCTCACTCCTCATTGTCCTTCACACACTCTCCGCTCTTCCAACAACCATCTTCTTCTCACTCCCAGGTCTCGATCCCGCACAACAGAAGACCGGGCTTTCTCCTGCGCTGCCCCTCGGCTGTGGAACGCCCTGCCTTCATATCTGAGGGCCCCACAGACCGTGACGTTTTAAAAAAGGTCTTAAAACCTTTCTTTTTACCCAGTTTTTTAACTGATTGCACTGTACTTTTGGTTTTTATTCACCATAGTTCTTATTTAAGTATTTTATCTGCATTTTGTGCATTTTACGTTTTTGATGTGATCATTCTGAGGCGTTATCCTCCTGAATGTTCCTCCTCTCGGTTGCTTTTATGGTTGCTTTTATCCTGATGTTATCTGATGTTCACTCTTTGTAGAACTTTGAGATTCATTGTGAATGTAAAGTGCATTATAAATAAAAGTTATTATTATTATTACTTGTGATTCCTAGAGTTTCCAAAAGCAGAATGGGAGGTAGAGCCTTCAGTTATCAGGCTCCTCTCATGTGGAACCACTTCCAATTTCTAAACTACAAGCATTCACTTTCTAACCCATCAGTGACAGGAGACATCAGCGTACCACTCATTCAGTTAGAAAGTACAACACCCAGAACAGGCCGCCGTAGCTCGGTGATCAGATCTGCGGTCTTGTAATCCTGAGGCTGCAGGTTCGAGTCCAGGAAGGGCATCCAGCATAAACAAGTGTCAAACCGACTGTGTGTTGGCTTGGTGTGGTGACCCCTGCAGAAGAGAGCAGCAAAAAAAAAAAAAAAAAAACACACTAGTGCAATGACAAACCACAGCAACTGCACTACAGAAGATTCAACCTTTCATGTACGATGGAAAGTCCACTGCATTTTTAATTTTCACTTGATCAAAGACCTCACCTGGTTTATTGAAGATTATAACAATGTTTTGTTGTTGTTTTTTTACCTTTAGTGATATAAAGAGGAAAATCCAGTTTTGTTGGATTACTTTTAAATGCCAAGTACAAATATTTTTTGTTTGATACTAAAGCATTCGTTACTATAATTACGTAGCTGTGGCTCAATGTTTGTGGTACGTTGTTTGTTGCAATCACTCATGTGGCTTTAATAACTTAATGTGGTATTGATCCACTTTGTGGCCTTTAACGTTGTGACAACAGCTTGTGCTTGGTTTACATTAATCATTTCTACTTTTGGTTGAAGTATAATGACTTTAAATAATATAGTGTAAGTGAGTAAACAAGCAAATATTCAGTCTATAAAGCCACAGTGGGCTTGTACAGAACAGGCTAAGTTACTGTTTACCCATCTCAGATTGTTAAGTACACAGAAATAAAAATAAAAAAAAGCTTTTTAAACAATCTTCACTTTTAAAGTGTTGCTGATTGCCACCCCTCCGAGAATCACTTTGCCTATTTACAGTCTTGTTTTAGTCCTAAATATCTATCTTTAGACCACCTTAGCCTAACCAGGTTAGTCCTTAGTTATTATGTATTTATCACATAGACAACATATAAATACATTTAAAAAAATCCCCAAGTCAGATTTGTTACATCATGTTAAGATCTTCAAGGAGCACAAAATGTGATTTTAATTTTATTGTTAGGTTAAAAACTTGTTTGCAGTCTGGATGTGTATGAACTGTTCTCCTACACATGCAATTATGTTTAACACTGTAAGAGCATTTTAAAAAGCACACAATTGTTACAAAGAATGATGGTGTTTTAAAAAAGACAACAGTGGCAATTATGAGACATTTTTAAACCCCAAAATGAATTAGCTCAGATCTGGTCTGCATTGTAGAAAGACACAGTTCCAATGCGTTTAATACTTCATATGATATTTTATATAGAAAACTATAACTTCCAACAGAGTGCTTCAAATACATCATAAAAGAGAAAGTAAAATACTTAAATGGAAACAAAAATGTCAACCCTTAGGCACAATTTATAATTTAGTTTTTCAACATCCCGTAGAACAAATGTTCATCTAAATCAGAAGCTGATGCTGCGGTGGAGCTGAGTGACTTCACGGTTCTTTTGAAGTTTGGTCTCGTGTTTTGACTCAACTATTCTTTCACCACAACCGACCGAAGCAACGCCCTCATTACTGAGGACAAAATCTTGATCTGTCAATCTATCTCTTGCTCCTTTTTATCCTTACTTGTAGACAAGTCACCCAAATACTCAAAGTCATTCACCACTGGACATTTCCCATTGAGAACCATGGTCTTGAACCAACAACCTTGATGGATAAACAACAAATGCATCATAAACCTCACCCAGAAGAGGGGAAACGGGTCATCTCTCTGAAGCCAGGCCTGGGAGTGTGAGCTCACCAGTGAGCACCAGGTGTTTGAGCCTTGGCTCCTGGGGCTTGACTGAGTCAAGCCCAAAAGAGAAACAGGATGCAACTTTTTTTTCTGCATACCTCCTAATTCGAAGGTTCAGCTGGTCTCTCAACAAAATTGATCAACTTCTCCCGACAGGAGTCAGGGTAAGGAGGACCGATGACAACTGTTTTGTTTTTTTTGCTCTCTGGCTGATGAATTCTGGATTGTCTACAAATTCGTGTGGATGTGTCGAAGCTCGGCAGCACTCAGACTGAATTATGTGCAGTTGCGTCAGAGAGCTGGAGCAGCTGTTATCAGGACTGTGGACTCTGTAGCAACACACATGAAGGGGAAATAATCTTGGCGAAGCTGTGAGCTCGACTTTTGGTGTAAAGAATCGTTTCGGCTGTTTGGAGTTTCCATCAGAGGAATATATACCAGCGAGACTTTAAAAGGCAGAAACAGCAACTCACGAGTTCTGCCTGACCCAAACTGTGGCCTTGACTCCGGACTTCTCAACTCCTCCTGGCACGTTTAGAAAAAACAAAGACGCTTTGTCTGTCTCCTCACCCTCCCATCCCCAAGGCCGTGGACATGTGACAGAGCCTCAACTGAGCTGATGATGAATGTCACCTCTTATCTGGACACTGGTGCGGGGGGGGGGGGGGGGGGGGCCTCTGAACTATGCTATGACTTTCCCTTAAAAATTCAATGTTTTCACCGCCTATATGTACATGTATAACGTCTATTTATGTTGCTTTGCTGTGGTAGGTTTTTTTGATACCTCAAATCATGCCCTGTCTAGGACACGGCGTGAGAGATCTTTTTTTATACCGTCTCTCCTCATGTTTTTGAATAAGAATAAGAAGGCCGCGCTATTTATAGCCGCAGCTTCGTGCACTCCGCCCATCTTTCGGACGACTGTACGTACATGTTTTTGTTGTATCTCGGTGCAATGATAATAAAGTTTATTGTGATTCTTCTGATTCTGATTCACCTTAGTTCACCAGTTGTGAGGAGGAGCGTCAAGGTCGGGTGCCATGTAAGCTGGGTGGCAGCAAAGGGAGGGTGCCTGGCAAACCCTGTTGGCATAAACTAGCTCTATAGAGACATGGAATGTTGTCATATTCTTTTTTAATTTTATTTTATTTACCCTTTATTTATACAGGTAGTTTCATTGAGTCACGAGAACTCATTTTCAAGAGAGTGTCACAATCCTCACAGTTGGAACCCATTTGCAGGGAGGCGAGCGAGGCAGGAGTTTAAATAAAAATAATTTATTTAAACAACAAAACAAAAGGCTGTCCGTGCAGCAAAACTTACTTGGGCAAAACAGGATCAAAAACAAGGCTGAACAGGACATCAGAGTACACAGGCAGAGCAGATCATCAGGTGGACAAAAACAGACAGGACAGAGGAGGACTGAGATGTCTGTGAATACAGAACAATGACCGGACGAGGAGTGGTGGAGATAAAGGCTTTTTATAAGACAGAGGGAGAGTGAGTAATGAGAGCACCTGGGCAGGTGGCTGATGGACAGGTGTGAATGATAAAGACTGAGGAGTGGAGAGGCAGACTGAGGAGTGAGTGGAAAACAGGACCAGATACACAGGAACAGAAACCACACAAAGAGCAGAACAACAAGAGCACAAAAAGCAGAGTGGGGAACACAAACACAAACAGAAACAGCAAATGGTACCATCCTTACAGTACCCCCCCCCCCTCAAGGACGCCTCCAGGCGTCCCCAAAAACCCCCCTCCCGAAGGATTAGGGTGGGTGGAGGGCGGCACTGCAAGGGTGGAGGGCCAGAGGAAACACAAGGAAGAACACAAGGACCTGAAAGAACTAAGGCAAGACACAAGCAGGAAAAACACAAAAGATTTGAACGGTCGAGAGACCGTCCCTGGAGTCATCGTTCAGGAGGACGGCCGGGAGGCCGTCCATCACGGGACCCACGTTCAGTGGGGCGGCCGGGAGGCCGTCCATCACTGGACCCACGTTCAGGGGGGCGGCCGGGAGGCCTTCCAACACGTAGGACCTTGGAGGCCGCGGCAGGCGGCGTAGACGACTTGGAGGCCGCGGCAGGCGGCGTAGACGACTTGGAGGCCGCGGCAGGCGGCGTAGACGGCGAGGAGGCCGCGTCTGGCGGCGTAGACGGCGA
>NC_056509.1:20734532-20754406 GCF_014905685.2 Nematolebias whitei
GTAGACGGCGAGGAGGCCGCGTCTGGCGGCGTAGACGGCGAGGAGGCAGCGTCTGGCGGCGTAGACGGCGAGGAGGCCGCGTCTGGCGACGTAGACGGCGAGGAGGCCGCGTCTGGCGGCGAAGAGGGCATGGGACACTGCAACTTTAAGTTTGCTTTTGAATGAATATATCAGATTTTATAAATTTTCAAAGCTACATAACATATAAATCGGACATTCAGTGGTCTAACTTCATGTGTTTCAACAATAAAATGACACAACTGTTAAATTGGAAGCAGATTCATCACATGCCAATACTTAAAAAATTGCAGTGGCAAAACATTCTTCATAAATCCAAACTCAAGACCACGGATAACCATGTAGTTGCATTAGTTACAAGTATATTCTTTGTAATTTAAATAGTAAAATTTTATAACTGATGATATGACAGATATCTTCTCCTGCGCCCAGACAATCACTTCTCACTTTCCAGTGTTGCCAAATAGGGGCGAGGTTTTCCAGCCCAAAAATATGTTAAAAACCACTACATCAGACAAAAATCCACCCAATCAGTAATGGTCAGCGGCCCCCGGCTCCCTGTGTTTGACCCTTTTGGGCCACATCCCTGCATTGCCCCACTTTCAACTCTCTGTCTATTAAGACTGGACTCCTGCCTTGGACCCTGACTCCAGCTACCAACAGCCTAATTAATAAAAACTGTTCTTGTTTTTGCACTCCTGTGTCTGGCTTATTAAGAATCCAAAAACCCGCCCGTGACACAATCAATATATTGTTACAGTATATTTACTGTTTGAACATGAACACACATCAGTATAAGCCAATGTAATTTAACAATATGTGGCAAAATGAAACATTCAAACAAATCTTCCCAGAGTTCCCAACAAAATCAGAATGAAAACCTCCCAAATGGCAGTAAACAACCCAATCTGGCCACACTGGGAGTGACGCATGCGAATGAAATGGGGTGGGCGTGACAGAGGTAACAAAACATGTATTTAGCAATGAGTTACGTTATCGCTTGGATTTGAATCAGTACATTTTGCATCCAATAAAAACAAAGATGTTAACAAATAAACTGGTCAATGTTCTGGCAATTTAGTGATATTGCCACAGTTGTGGTCTTGACTGGTCTTGAAATAAAATCTCGAGTCCTCAATGACCGAGACAAGACTGAGACCAAATGAGGTTGAGTCCGAGACAAGACTGAGACCATCAAAAAGTGGTCTTGAGACCGGTCTCAAGATCAAGACCAGTCTCGAGTACTACAACACTTCAAAAAAGTAAGAGTTTTGTTTATGGGGCTTACTTTTGAAGGATGACTTTCGTGGGAATTGTTTGCAGAGTTTGAAGATCACACATATTTTCACAGACAAATTATTACATTTTATTTTTTATCACGACACGCTGTGCCCCAACATCAGAGTACAGTTGTGTGTATGTGTTTGCATATCTTTACAGTTTGCAACCAAACAGCAAGGTTGACATGAAGCTGAGGAGTGTGAAGGGCACGGTACCTCGAGTGGAATGACACCACTCACACACATATAGTATGTACTAATATACCTCCTCTCCTTTCCTTTTTCCTCTCCCTTCGATGACTCATCCCACCCAGGGACAGCGAGTGAGGGAGAACGCGGGAGGAAAGGAATGGGGGAGAGTGTGAGAAGCGACACAGCACTGAAGAGGAAAATAATGGCTAATAGAGAGAAAACATATTTCATGAAGCTTCTTCTTACTGACCTTTTTGTTTCCATGCTTTGCTAACCTCACAATGTGTATTACTGTAAAAGTAATTTGCAGCAATTTCCCTACATGTTCATTTTTTATCTCTAAATTTTCTTATTTTTGGTCTTTCTTTTTTGCACTGCAGCAGCTCTGAGCACCACAAAGCCCTCCTAACCAGCACGGCATCACACTGAGCTTTGTTTCAGTCAGACCCTCCGCACTGCTGGGCTCATTTGATGGTATCTGCCAGAGGGATCCCAAACTTCCAGGGCATTCCTAGTCTGTATCGTTGTGCATCACAGATGTAACCCTCTCCAAATCCCTTAATCTCTAATGTCTTTATCTTATGGAGTGAGGGTATTTGAAGAGATAGGTACACTCTTGAGAAGCCAGGGGTTTTGTCACAAGAGGTGATTACACTGCAAAGAGGGCACTCTTGAGCAGCTGTTTTGCTGAGAACAAGAGAGTTGCTGAGGATATTCTCTATGTCTGTATTGCTGACTACTGGAAAGCAAATAGATGGTGGAGTGGTCATGTCCCATGAGCCTGTGGAGCTACATATAGCATATTCCCCAGGTGCGCTAACAGTGTATTCAATCTGAACAATGGCACTGGAGTTCTGTGAATATACAGTATTTACGGATAACGGGATTTAAAAAAAAGGTTTAGTATCAAACTACAGCTTGACTCCTCAATCACTGGTTTGTTCTTTTGGTCCTGCATGTGAGGATATGTGGATATGGTATAAGTACATGGGTGTAAAATGGTAACAATTTTGTACCCTGCTGATACAAAATGTCTAATATCAAAATCATCTAGGACAAAGCCTGACTGCTGGTGACCATTCTGGTCTCATTAGTACTAATCAATTAGTTGATGTATGCTTTTCTGCATTCTATATGAGAATCAACCGCAGGTTCTCAATGTGGTCAAGATCCTTGGTTTCCTGGTATAGGTCAACAATTTCCATCCATCCATAAATCCATCCATCATCTTCCACTTGTTCCAAAGTTATGTCTCAAGGGCAGCAGCTTGAGCAGGGAGGTCCAGACATCTCTTTCCACGGCCACTTCTTTTAGCTCGTCTGGGAGGACTCCAAGGCGTTCCCAGGCCAACCGAGAGACTTAGGGTGCATTCACACCAGCCCTGTTTAGTCCGCTTTAATCGAACTCTAGCTCATTTTTCTAGAAAGTACAGTTCGTTTAGGGAGGTGTGAACGCGCCATCGAACTCTGTCACAGAACAAAAAGGTGAACTCTGGCCCGGGCTACAACCTAGGTCTCGGTCCGGTAGAAGCGAACTCCAGCGCGGTTTGAGTATAGTGTAAATGTAAACAGACCGAGCCCCGCTCCGCAGGACAAACAAACACGCATTTCTCTGATCTTACATGGAGCCGTCAGCTGCCTTGTGTGAAAAACAATATGCTCCATGGTCTTCTGTCTCATCTTCTGCTCATGCTAAGTCCATTTTTGAAAAATGACTAAATATAACCCCTAAAACTGCTAAAACTTGATGCCACTTCGTTTTTGTTTTTACTTACAAAAGAAGAAGTGTCTTCAGAGTTTTTTGTGTCATTTCTTTCAGTAGTTCTTGGTGCAGCGCCCCCACAGGCGAGCGGGGGAATAGGTTGGTTCAACAGGTTGACTCGACTGCACAGTGCAGTGTGAATGCAAATGCACCAGCTCAAATGTAAACAAAAGGTCATGAATATTGGTCCCCAACCGAACCGAGTCTACCGGACTATCTGGTGTGAAAATGACCTTAGCCTCTCCAATGTGTTCTGTGTCTTCTCCGGGGTTTTCTCCCAGTCGGACATGCCTGAAGCACTTCCATAGGGAGGTGCTCAGGGAGCATCCTTACCAGATGCCTGAACCACCTCAACTGGCTCCTCTCAATGTGGAAGAGCAGCGGTTCTACTCCGAGTCTCTCCTGGATAATTGAACTTACCCTAACTCTAAGGGAGAGTCCAGCTACCCTGCAGAGGAAACTCATTTCAACCGTCTGTATCCATGATCTCATTCTTTCAGTCACTGCCCAGAATTTGTGACCATAGGTTAGGGTAGGAACGTAAACCGACTGGTAAACAAAGAGCTTTGCCTTACAGCTCAGCTCCCTCATCACCACAACGGACCGGCACAGAGTCCACAATACTGCAGATGCTGCACCAATCCATCTGTCAATCTCATGCTCCATTCTTCCCTCACTGGTGAATAAAACAATTTCAATGTTTTGATTTCTTTGTGATCACTTTGTTCTGCCTTGTGAGAAAAAGACACACTGTGTCACGACATGAAAATACTCAGATCATCACCAAACTGAGGCTGGATGGTTGGGTGACGTTCTTGAAATAAAGTCTGACAGCACTTTTTATTGGTGGTAGTAGTTCTTTTTTTTAGCAGAATTCTCAACAACTCAGTTTTCTTGTCTTCACTGTTGGCACGTCACCAGGCTCATGGTATTTCTCACGTTTTTTTTTCTTTCGTCAAATGATTTTCCAGATGTCCTTAACACTCAAAATGAGACGTCATTGGAGTAAAGAACGTTGCACCACACTTCTGCTGTCCAGTTCTTGGACTTTGTGCAAATTTCAGTCAGTCCTTCATGACTTTTTTTGGTCAGAAGCAGTTTCTTTGCAGTTCTTTTAGTTAACAAGACCATTCTCTGGCCTTGCTGTGGGTAGATACAGTCACACCACCTGCTGTTGGTGTTGGTCTGCACAACATGACTCACTCCTCAGAAGCAAATGGTCCTGGTGCTTGCTGGAAACTCTTGAACATCTTGAAACCATCTTCACAGCAGGGGAGCCTCTCACCTTGGAGTTTTTGATGGTTTGAAAGACTTTTTAATCAGGTGCAATGTGTTAAGGAGGAATTTCTGACGTATGCAGCTATTTTGATGCAAAACAATGATAGCTGATGATTTTCTAGGATTTCTAGCACATCTGCCTCACTTTTGTAGCAATCAGTCTGTTAATTCAGTCAACAGTGATTTCAGCTCATTCATAGAGCAACTCAGTTAGGCGATAGTTTCTTGCCAGGGTAAAAGTATTGTGAGGAAAAAAAACATCTTTATTGCACGTTTTGTCAGATAAAAAGCTCTTTATAAAAAAGTTATATTCACCTGATCACTTTGCACAAAGATCTAAAAACACTGAAACGTCAACACAAAAACTGGTGTAAAAGTTCATAAAACACAACATTTGTGTCACTGCCTAAACTTTTGGCTGGTTTGGTCTTACCTGTCTTTCTCTGAGTCTAAAAGTTTTATCCAGATCCCAAGTGTTTCCCAGAAAAGGCAGGCACAGACAAGTCTTCACACCAAACAAGACCCTCCCTTCGAAGTTTTTCCTGTTATTTTTGGGACAGATTATTGAAGCCATTTGCACCATTTCATCAGTAAATTTAAAACCTTTTTTGCATTCATTTTTTTCAATTATGTGCTGCAGCTGGGTGTTAATTAAAGAACACGGGATTGGAGCCAGAAGGTCAAACAGCAGATGAGATTGCAGGAAGTGGCATCACGGTGGCTCAGCTCTGGAAATGTGTGACAAAATCACTCCCCAGCATTTTCCTGACGGTTCCAACAGCACCTTTTAATATAAGGAATTGAATTAACTTAAATGAATTATATTAAAACACATTAACGCAATTTTACAACTTAAATGTTAATAAACTTATGTTTTGAGTTTATATATTGTATGAATCACAGACGGTTTAAATTTGAGGACTGTTATAATTTAGTCATTTCCCTCAAACTGTTTAAGTTGAATCAACTCAGAAAGTTTTACAGTATGGTGTTTGCCTGTCGGTTGGTTTTTCAATATGCAATTATCAATCAGTTTTATGATTATCTACCAATATGAACGGTAGACATTGTGTGGGGGGGATGAGGTGTTAGCAAAATATTTTATGAACCACTGGACATATTTAATTGAAACTCCTAGAAATACTTTTTAATTGTAAGCCTACTACTGGATAAACTTTGGTGTCAACCTGATTCATGATGGCTGCCACAAATAATTAAAATGTGAAACGTAAAAATGGCTACGACTCTGTCAGATTTACAGATATTGAGCTAACATCTGGTGTGGTAGTAGCTGAGAGTCATCCCAACCAGACACAGAGCACTGACAGATTGTGGGAGTTCAATCTTTATTTTATTTTATTTTTATTTTTTTTGTCATGTACAATCTTATTTTGAAATACCACTAAAGAGTGAGTCCGCAATTCAAAACGCGAAGTAGCGAGGGACTACTTTATTATATATTAAGTTTTTGATGCTTGTGAAGGGAAATCTGAGATTGTCATTGCATGTTCTATTTCATATAGGCTTCGCCCTTTAAGAGCTGTCGCTTAGTGGGTTTATCCCGTTATGCGCAAGCATCATACTGAAAAAATTAGTCCACGCCCACCTGCTGTGTGGGCCCCACCCGATCCGTATAAATTACATTAAGAGCGGGTAATCTGCTCCCATTTTTCTTCAGCAAGCTAGTACAATAAAATAAAAAAAAACAACTGACCTTTCGTCGAGATGTCCAGCTCCAGCACCATCCGCTTGTGTCCCTCCTGCAAGACCGGTTACTTGCTTAGCTTCAATCGGCACGACAAATCAAAAAGTTAAAAGTTTCAGTGCTGTGGAGAGGTTTAAAGCCAGATTGGAATAGCTCTAAGATGGCGTGATCCTCCAGGAAGTATTTCAACTGGGACTCAACTGTTTTCTCCAGTATTTTAGAAACGAATGGGAGTTTGGAGACAGGCCGGTAGTTGGAAACGACTGAGGGGTCAAGGTTTGGTTTATTCAGGAGAGGCTGGACAGCAGCATGTTTAAAGGATTTTGGCACCACGCCAGTGGATAAACTACTGTTTACTAAAGCCAGAATGGACGGACCTAGAGTTGGAAAAGCCTCCTTTAGTAGTCGAGGGGGGACCCCTGAGATACATCCAGGTGGAGCAGTGGGCAGCTATGTAAGCACCCAGGAAAATTGATTTGGAAATAGAAATTTGCTGCATCTTGTCCATCAAAAGAAGGATTTATCAAAAACAAAGGATTCAATCAAATTCTCAACTTTATTCAACCCCTCATCTTAAGAATGTGCATAATGATGAATGTCTGTTGAGAACTTTGTTTTACAAAAAGAGATCTGTAGATTTTTTTTTTTTTTTAATTGTCCTCAACCCACTCGAGAATGATGGTACACAAGCATAAAACCAAGAGGCTAGATTTATCTGCTATATGTCAAAGAGAAAAAATGAAAATGTCAATATTAATGACACTCAGAAATGTAAAAATGTAAGAAAGTACAATAGGCAACCTAGGTCTTGAGCAGAAAAATGTAAAGGAACAGGTCACCTGAGTCAGTTCTAATTATAAACATCAAACAAAAAAGTTTTACGTCTAATCTTAAAGGTAAAGAGCGTGTAAGCTTCCCAAACCCAAACTGGGCTCTAATTTCAGGGGAGAGGAGCCTGAAACCTGAAATCTCTGCCTCCTATTCAACTTTTAGAAACTGTAAACCTCCAACAACCACCCCACAGAGTGAGAGAGGAGTTCAGCTGGGATCTGGGAAGTCTGTAAAACACAATGAAGTTGAGGTCATTGAGACGGTTGTATGACGTGAACATTGCTTTCAAATAGTTTGAACAGTGAGACGGCGTTCAGGTTCAAGTTTAAATATTTTATTTCACCCACATTTGGAAATTCAGTGAAACAAAGAGCCTTTAAAAAATTGTCAAAATGGAAAAACTTGATTTCCTGCTGATTCTTGTAAGAACTCGTGCAGCATGGGTTCTCCCAAAAACCAGCAGGAGGTTCAGTTTTGATCAGCATGAGGCTTTATAGAGAAATTTCAGGACAGACTGATAGAAGAGAATTAAATCAGTGTATTAGTGTACAAATGCAAAAACTAGTTTCCCCTCAACACAGTAGGAATTGTTCTGTTAAATATTAACAATATAATGTCTGGAGTTTCGAAAGATTTTGATAGGGACTTTTGATTGAACGTGTTTTGATTAAAAAAATACAAAATTATAGATTTTTTTAATTCAATACTACTGAAAGACTAAATTATACATTTCAGTGTAGTAGGAAATACAAATAGAAGAATCACTTCCATTGCTGTTTTCCTCTGTATTGCAAAGTAACGCAGTAGAGAGCCGTGACTTAGATGATGTGGTTGATAATTTTACTTCAACGCAAACTTCACTTGATAAAATTGTTCTGCTAAAAAAGAAAGTAATCAATCAGAGGATTCTAGCTCCTTGCTTCTATTCTGAGTTACATTCTTTAAAACAAGCATGTTGGGAAAAAATAGCGCTCCAATAATGTTGAAGAATTTTATTTATATTAAGCTTTCTTATATGTTAGCTTGATAACATATAAGAAAGTTCTCCGTAAAACTAGAACTTTATATTATTAATCTTTAATAGATGAGAATAAAAATAACCCCAGATTTGTGTTCAGTACTATAGCTAAATTAATGAAAAGTCCCATCACTGTTGGCAGGTTGGCTTTCTTGGACTGTGAGGTCTCAGTCTCTGATAGAGGACATTTGCAAACTGAGGTGTATCACAAACCCACCCACACAGACCAGTATTTGCAGTTTGACTCCCATCACCCTTTGGAGCACAAGTTAGGAGTCATCAGGACTCTGTACCACAGAGCAGACAGCGTCCCCACTAACTCAGGAGCCAGGCAGAAGGAGAAATCCCACACAAGACAGGCTCTAGAGCAATGTGGATATCCTAACTGGGCCTTCCTGAAAGCAGAGAAGAAACCCAAACAGGACTCCAGTCAGCCATCAGGTGAAAAGGAGGAACCCAGACCCAGACCAGTGGTCATTCCATATGTTGAGGGAGTATCAGAGAAACTGAGACGTTTATTTTCTAAACGTAACGTCCCAGTGGCTTTTAAACCCCAAAATACATTACGGCAAAGACTGGTTCCTCCCAAAGATCCAGTCCCCCGGCACAAACAGAGCAATGTTGTGTATGCTGTTCAGTGTCAGGAGGGCTGTGATCAGTCTTACATCGGGGAAACTAAACAGCCACTGGCCAAAAGGATGGCCCAGCACAGAAGATCAACATCATCAGGCCAGGACTCTGCGGTCTACATTCATCTCCAGGCCAGCGGTCACTCTTTCAGGGATGAAGATGTTCACATCCTGGACAGAGAGGAACAATGGTTTGAGAGAGGAGTAAAGGAGGCCATCTTTGTGAAAAGAAATCGTCCATCGTTAAACAGGGGTGGAGGCCTCCGTGTTCAACTGTCCCCCTCTTACAATGCTGTGATTGCTAGTATCACTCAGCCCTCTGTGAATAGTAAACAGCCATCAGTGTGCTAATGATCCATTGTTAGGCTGATGGTCCTTCTTGAGCATGTGATCAGCTGGTTTTGGTTGTCAGCAGCAAAACTGGTTGATCCACTCTGAGAAGGTGCTATTTAAGAGACTGAGCTGAATACAGCACCTCAGACTGAGGAAGTCTCTCGGATGAAAGACGAAACGTTTCTACAATTTTTTTTTTTTTAAATGTCCAGAGAACCAGATTTAACTTTTTTGGACAGTATAGAAAAATTACACTAAGGCCATTTCTTTTATAAACAAATGTAGATAAAACAGGAATTTTGTTTGTTAAAAGAAAGATTAAAATGTTTTTGAACCGGCAAAGAACAGTTTAAACTTTTCCAAATACAATGAACAACAAACAGGTAAGTGTCTTCAACTCTGACATCTGTCACCCTTCACTTTCTGAACCTTTTGTTCAGTGTCAGCAGGAGCTGGTTTTCTAAGTTAACAGAGTCTATCCATCTTCCTTTGGCTGTGAAGAGTAGACCTGCACAGCTAAAAAGTCGTTCACACGCAGCAGAGGCAGAGCTGTGTTCAGCTTCAGAGAGAGCTTCTTAATGGCTGAGGAGTGCAGGAGCTCCGCAGAACAAGAAGATAACCATCAAGCTCTGAACTTTGCAGCCTTCTGGATGCTTTGAATATTAATTCAAATTGTGGCCGTTCTTAGTAGCGACTTCTGATTTTAAAAGTAGCGAAGTAGATTACATGGTCTAAATTGCTCTTAAGTATGAGTAAAAATTACACACTTGAAAGAAATTCTCATAAAAGTACAAGTACCCCCAAAAATCTACCTAATTACAGTAACGTGAGTATTTGTAATTCTTTACTTCCACGTAACCAGCCTTAGCAAACACAAATGTAAATCAATTAGTGATGCACAATATCGGATTTTTGGCAGATATCCGATATGCCGATATGTTAAAACTTATTTGGTCGATAACTGATGCCGATACCGATATTTTATATACGTTCCTTTGTCAAAACATATCTCTCTTATTTAGGCTTATTTGCTACAAAAATTGTGCAACAGCTGTAAGAGCTGGTGACATATATTCAGTAACAGCCATATCATATGCATGGCACTTTAACTTATATTAAATGAAAAGCGTTAAATGTTATTTATTAGCATTAGTCACCTGCAATGTTTGTTCCAGGTTCCTAGCTGCAGTGTGGGATCTTCTGCACTCCTGTGCATGAAGGACAGACTTTTTAAGTTCAAAGTTTTTGTCTATCCATTGTGTCGTAAGACTAATCAAGCTAACGGAGCTAACACGACGTCTAAATGTTTGTGGTAAAACTCACCCAACAAGTCGTGCTAACAGCTATTAGCTTCTCAACGATGTTGGAAATGATGACTTGTAACTCGGGTAACGTCACATCGGAAAATATCTCCGACTTGGGACGATGTAGCGAGGCTCAACGTACTCCATAAATCTTTGGAATCCGACATCCTCACCAACGAAAAATAAAACTTCCACTCCGTCGACATTTTGAATTTTCTTCTCCTCCATGAGATCGGAAAGGTGCACGTGACATCATCACGTTGTGCTGCCGCTGCAGGCAAAAACAGCACCTTTTATATCGGTGAGTTATTTTAACGGAATTACCGATGCCCGATATTGAACTTTAACGCTAATATCGTCCGCTACCTATACCATGCCGATAATATCGTGCATCCCTAAAATCATTTAAATCAATTTGACAGGTACTGAACTAAAAGTTGGTGCGGTAATAGCTGCGAGTCATCCCAAACACATACTCTGAGCACAAACAGATGGAGCACCAACACATGACCTGTGTCATCCACACCCACTCACATTTAACTGGTTTTTTAGAAACTCAGTTTGATGAAAAACTGAAAAACGAACAGGAACTTGTTTTTGTTACATGTGAATTTAGTGCAGAATTTTTAAGCAGTGAGAAACAAAACAGTTCATCTTTCATCTGTGTAAGTTGAACTTTGAATTAGTTCTTTTGAGAAGTGAACTTAAACTGCACTGGGCACAGATTGGACAGAACACGCTCAGTTTTTACTGGTTCCACATTATTTTACGACGATGGAGTCCACTGTCCTTTTGGGTTCATTCTTTATCCTTTTACAAATCTGTACCCCGACATCATCTGGGCTAGCAGCTTCATGGAAAGTCTTCAAAATACAATTTTTTTCTGATATTTCTTGCTTGTCCATGAAAACAGTGCGACCTTATAGACGTATTTGTGCTCTTAAATGGATCTCATGAATTCAGCCAGACGTCAACGTATAGAAGCGTCTCAAGGACAATCAATAAAGAAAGAATGCAGCAGAGTGCTCAGCTGTAGGTGTCATAATTCATGTTACTGAATACTATTGATTAAAAAAGAATGAATAGAATCCAGTTTTAGATGTGTCTGAAACATGCTGACAAGTTAAAAGGGTGTGAAAACTTTCCGTCTGAGCTGCACTGAAAGACATCACCGGAAAGAGACACCGGGATACTGTTACTTTTCAACTCTTGAGCATGAGGAAGTCTTTTGCTTGTCAGACTTGAGGGAGAAACATGGTGGGGGAAAAAGAGACAAGGAAAAGCAGAGAAACACACTCGGAGAAAGAGCACCGAGAGGGGGAATAAAAAGGCTCTTTGATTGACAGCCGTGCCACACGCAGGACTGCTGACCCACCCTGCTGCTCGCCCGAGGCTTCTGGTTAGACAAGCTGAGATGGCAGCCATATTTAAGGAATGAAGGATTGTGAACGGGTGTTCAGCACCTCCCTGTCTGCAAGAGTGTGTGTTTATATGGCCAGAGAGCAGAGTTGGAAAAATAAGTTATCTATATAAAAAAATAACGTAGACTTTAAGAAGTAGTTCAGATCTTTTAAAGTGGGACTCTGTGGAAAGTTATGAATAAATAACATCTTACCTGTTGCAGATATATTTTAACAACCTCGTTTAACAAATTCTGACCTGGTTCATACCATCTCAAAACAACTCAAACATCCAACATTTCATAGGTTTTCACAAGAAATACTCCAAAAAAGTGCCATCAAAATTTTAGATTTCCACCTGCTATCAGATCAGTTGTCTCTCCTCATCATTAAAAACGGGTGACGATGTAATTGCTGCTGTCTGTACGTAAACAAAATATCACATGAACCACCAGATGAATTTTATTGAAACAGTCAGAAAGTAATAACTGAACAAACATCTACAACGTTTGGAGTCAACCAGATTTAAAATGGCCGCCACAGCTAAATGGACAGAGCAAACACCAAATGGTCATAACTTGGAGTCAGGCTCATTCCCAGCACACATTCTACGCATTAACAAACCATGTGAAAGCTTTGTTTAAGTTTGGCGTGTATGATGTTGATTCTTTAAAGAAATACTAGATTTTTATTCATAATTTTATAATCCAACCATTAAGCTTAATTAACCAAACTTTTCTTTCCATCCATTTTTAGAACATTTTTCTGTTTCAGATCATCAACATTAATAAAGACAGACAAAAGTGTCTGTGTTGTCCAGGGGCGATTCTAGAATCTGATCTTTAGGGGACACTTAGCCCCCCAGTGCTGACAGTGGCTCTTGGCTTGAACAAAGTGGTGGGCAGTGGCGTAACAAGCCTTCATAATGTGTGGGGGAACACACTCATGGGGGGGGGGGGGGGGGGGTCCTCCTCCAGAAAGTTTTGAATAAAGTAGATGCCATTTTCTGCACTCTGGTGTATTTTAACGGGTTGTTAAACATCTAGTTTTACCTACATATAAAATTAATCCTGAACTGCAATAAACACTTTAAAGTTTCTGTTGGCACCTGACCTGTTTAGAACTTAATTGTTGGTATTTTTATTTATTTTTTTGTTTGTTTGTTTGTTTTGTTTGTTTTTGTGATTCCTTGGGTATATTCCTTTGTACTGAAACTCTGGCACAACAATTTCCTGTTTGAACAATAATGTTCTATCTTATCTTATCTTATCTTATCTTAACTTAACTTAACTTAACTTATCTTAACTTATCTTATCTTATCTTATCTTAAGTAAACACTTGATTCAATAACTGTTTTAGAGCTCGGCACAACAAGAAGTAGTGCTAAGCTAGCGGCGTACAATACAGACACGCTAGCTAAGATGCTATGGACGTAGCACTCTGCTTTACATTACACAATCTAATAAACACTTTGTACAAAATCAGTTTAGTGTTAACTGATCATAACAAACAAAGACTAAACTTATACAACCAGAATTTACAACATATATCGACATACAAAACACACAAAACAAAGCACAACTAGCTTTAAGCATTAACCTTTACTTTAACCATAAAGCATACAATGTAATTATGACAGAAAATGGAGGATTTACCTGCAGTTACCTTCATACAAACGAACATGTGGTACTTCCTGTTTATCACTGTTGTACTCAGCTGCTCATGAGGTCGGCTGCAGGGCTTTATCATCTTTTACATTTTTCCAGACTCAGTTTTGTTTTTGGAAATGGTATAAACTGTGTTCCACCCTCTGAAGCAGGGATATTCAACTAAACTGCTCAGTGGGGCCACAGTTACTGAGAGCCAGCAGCTCAGGGGCAGGACATCCAGCAAATAAAGTAATTATGTAAATAAACCAAGTATTACAGTGACCTGTTAACCTTTACATTTGTTTATTTTGTTGCACTGAATCTTAAATGCAATAAGAACCCAAAGCCCAAACACAGAACCAAAAAAAACAATTATTTTTCAGGGATGCTGAGTTAAAATTTAGGGGTGCTTGAGCACCCCCCAAAAAGAGGCTAAAATCGCCACTGTTGCCGTCCCGATGTTAGAAGCTGAAACCAAAATGTCAGTTTTTGTGGGCACTGCCATGTATTTTTGCAACAAATATTCCACCTACACCCCCCAACTCTCCAACAAGCTGTCAATCATTGTCTAACATAACACTTGTCTTTGAGGCTCAAATAACTCGTTAGAGCTAAACTTATCGGAGAAACAAAGCAAATGTGACAAAACAGCTGCAAGGTAAGAACTGCAGTAATCAAGAGAAAATACCACCTGAAAATTTATCTCAAGTGTATTTTTATTTCTGTAGTCAGGAAAATATCCCATTTGTTTAAACAGAGGGGCGGGGCAGAGGAAGTTCAGCTGCACAGAAAATAAAATTGGTTTCTGTTCACTGATGCTCCTAAATGCATTAAATAATGAGCTTTAAAACATTTGTTTTAGAGTA
The DNA here is from genome assembly GCF_014905685.2 of Nematolebias whitei. Lineage (NCBI taxonomy): Eukaryota > Metazoa > Chordata > Actinopteri > Cyprinodontiformes > Rivulidae > Nematolebias > Nematolebias whitei. The sequence goes on from NC_056509.1 coordinate 20,748,797, forward strand.
ATGAATGTTTTTGTAAAGAGAAGTATGTTTTAAATCATTATTTAATAAATAAGAATGCGTGTTTGCCAATTTAATATATTAAGGCAAATATATATATATATATATATATATATATATATCCACAACCTATATGTTCTTTATAGGACTCATTTTCAAGAGAGACCTGTTTTAGACAGACAACACATAAAGTACAAACAATAAACAACAACAAAAAGCAGTTACAAAAAATAGTGTTATAAAAACAATGTTAATGCATGGTCCCACCAGCAGCATGGCATTATTTGCAGTATGATCACGTTAGCAGCATGAAACTGTTAGCAGTGTGGTTCTGTTAGCAGCTTGGTCTCATTAGCAGCATGGTTACGGTTAGCAGTGTAGTCCTGTTAGCAATGTGGTTCTGTTAGCCACATGGTACTGTTAGCAGTGTGGTTTTGTTAGCAGTGTGGTCCTGCCAGCAGCATGGTGCTGTTAAGAGTGTGGTTATGTTAGCAGCATGGTGCTGTTAAGAGTGTGGTTCTGTTAGTAGCATAGTTCTGTTAGCAGCATGGTCCCATTAGCAGTGTGGTTCTGTTAGCAGTGTGGTCCCATTAGCAGCATGGTCCCATCAGCACCATGGTTACGGTTAGCAGTGTGGTTCTGTTAGCAACATGGTCCTGTTAGCAGTGTGGTACTCTTAACAATGTGGTTCTGTTAATAGCATGGTCCCATCAGCACCATGGTTACGGTTAGCAGTGTAGTCCTATTAGCAAGGTAGTCCTTTTAGCAGTGTGGTTCTGTTAACAATGTGGTTCTGTTAGCAGCATGGTCCCATCAACACCATGGTTACGGTTAGCAGTGTGGTCCTGTTAGCACCTTGGTCCTGTTAGCAGTGTGGTCCTCTTAACAATGTGGTTATGTTAGCAGCATGGTCCTGTTAGCAGTGTGGTCCTCTTAACATTGTGGTTCTGTTAGCAGCATGGTCCTGTTAGCAGTGTGGTACTGTTAGCAGTGTGGTCCTGTTAGCAGTGTGGTTCTGTTAACAATGTGGTTCTGTTAGCAGCATGGTCCCATCAACACCATGGTTACGGTTAGCAGTGTGGTCCTGTTAGCAGCGTGGTCCTGTTAGCAGTGTAGTTCTGTTAGCAGTATGGTTCTGTTAACAGCATGATACTGCCAGCACCTTGGTCCTGTTAGCAGTGTGGTCCTCTTAACAATGTGGTTATGTTAGCAGTGTGGTCCTGTTAGAAGTGTGGTTCTGTTAGCAGTGTGGTCCTGTTAGCAGCATGGTCCTGTTAGCAGTGTGGTACTGTTAGCAGTGTGGTTCTGTTAGCAGTGTGGTCCTGCCAGCAGCATGATCCTGCCAGAAGCATGGTGCTGTTAAGAGTGTGGTTCTGTTAGCAGTGTGGTCCTCTTAACAACGTGGTTCTGTTAGCAGTGTGGTACTGTTAGCAGTGTGGTTCTGTTAGCAGCGTGGTCCTGCCAGCAGCATGATCCTGCCAGAAGCGTGGTGCTATTAAAAGTGTGGTTCTGTTAGCAGTGTGGTTCTGTTAGCAGCATGGTACTGTTAGCAATGTGGTTCTGTTAGCAGTGTGGTCCTGTTAGCAGCGTGGTCCCGTCAGCACCATGGTTACGGTAAGCAGTGTGGTTCTGTTAGTTGTTGCAAATAATTAAATACAAAAGTGAGCAAGAAGAGCAATAATCACACTCCATTTTTAGTTTGAAATTGTTAATCATTGCATAAATATTGCATAATTAAATACTTTGCACAAATATTCAATCAATTCTCAAAGGTTGTTGATTTTTTTCAATTCCATTCAAATTTCACAGTTTGAGTGCTGCTCTATGTGCAGGCTTCAGAATTCAGCCTCGTTTTGTCCCATTACCATTAGCCTTAATCTGCAACTCTTAATCCGAGCAGGATGACTGCAGTAATTTACTTTTGTAGCCTGTAAAGTCCAGCTGGATCCTGCTGACGTAAATAGGACACATAACTTAATAGTGCAGGAAACAGAGCACTGAGCACTTCGTCATCCTCTCGGCTGAAAACTCACCCCAAAATATTCAGGATGAGTTGTTCATGCACATGCAGTATTTTATTCACACGATGGCTCAAACTTCATATATGGATGCAGTAACACTGAATATTAGATGAATGGATTCTTTGGAGTGACAACAACAGCATTTGATTTATTCTATCTGGCACTTCTTTGATGATAAAGGCATATGTCTGCCTGCAGCTAAACCAGGCACTAATTGGAGTGTGTTTGTGTGTGCATGGATGGACTGGTGCACCTTTAGAGAGCAAAGCCTGATGCCAGCACAGTGGACTGTTATCTTGGGGTATAAGGTTGTATCTCACAGGGCTGCGGCCTTTAAAGACTAGTTGGCAACTTAAACTCGTAAGAAAACTGCAAAAAATTGACAAGTTTTTAACTGCAGTCTCAATTAATTTGGGGCGACCATACTGTGCAGTCAAGTTTTCCCAATAACAGTTTATTTTAATTTATCACAGCTTACTGTTGCATGCATGGTTTGAAGGCTCTATTCTAGGCCATGCACATTATTTTATTACCCACATCATACCGTCCTCGGCCCGTTTTGGCCCCACCTAGTAGCCACCATGTTTGTTGTATTTTGCTACACTTCTGAAATGAAGATAAGCAGATGTAGAAGTCTCCTTCAGGTGTCAAAAACGCTGGTGTCCTTGAGACTGGCTAAAGATGCCAAAAAGAAAAAAGTTCAAGAAGCTTGCAACTGTATTTTGAGACACAAGGCAAAAAAACAAACAAACAACAAACAAACAACAAACAAACGTATTTTCTAAAGTATAAGTTGCATCAGTCAAAAAAAGCAAAATGTAGAGGAAAAAATATATAAGTCACTTCAGCGTATAAGTTGCGTTTATTATGCATTTATTATGCATTTATTATGCATTTATTATGCATTTATTTAATGGTCAAAACGGTTTCATTTCGCCCGGGCAGCACGGCGCCATCCATCCATCCATCCATCCATTCATCCATCCTGCACCAGCTGAGTGAAGCGAGTGTGCACGATAGGACTCGCTGTTGCATTTCTTAGAAATTTAAAGTCCATCCATCCATCCATTATCTTTACCCGCTTATTCCATTTTGGGTCACGGGGGTCGCCGGTGCCCATGTCCAGCAATCACTGTGCGAGGGGCGGGGTACACCCTGGACAGGTCGCAAGTCCATCACAGGGAGAAATTTAAAGTGTCCATCAAAAATTGTGTTATGAATATGAAAAAAAAAACATAAGTTGTAGGACTGACAAATTTATGGGAAAAAAAACTGTGACTTATACACCGGAAAATAGGGTCAAACCAAACCGTTTCCATGCAAACAGCTCCTTAAATCTCCTAATCCTTTTGGATTCACGTACCCCTCGGTCACACCAAATTAGGTCAAACCTGGCTCCAAAAACAACAACGTGGCGACAACTAAATGTAAAATATGAACATTAGAAACCAGAGGGTGACTTGATCACAGTTTTTCTCACGCCTCATACATCTGTACAGTTACAGTCCAGACCTCCTATCACAGAGTTCGGGGACTTTAAGATAAGATCTACCGTCGGCAGCAAACGTTAAGGCACAATTTAAAGATCCCCACTGTCACTTCAGCTTATTGCAGCCCTCTGGGCTCGCAGTACAAACACAAATATGCTCGTGTACACACACGGCCTCCCACTAATAATAGGGGCTGAGAGACGCAGCCTGGATTCAGGGACTTGTAAACACACTTCATTCTCCCAACAATTCTCTTTGATCTTTATCAAACAAAACAGTTTTCTTGATGTATTTGGTGCTTCCGCCTCCAAACTCGAACTCACCACCGTGCACTTTTCCCACTTCGATTTCCCAACCCATAAATAAAGCACTCCTGGTTTTCCTGACTTCAGGCTTTCGGCAGGCCACGTCTGTCACATCCATTAATTCAGCGGCGTGCAGGCGAGTCCTGTTGGACCACTTCAGGAGGCTGCGCGTTTACACCTCAAAGAAGTTCGTTCTGCATATCTAATCAGGTCTGGTGTATTTTTAGCAGCAATGCTTGTTTGAGGAACATGCTAGTTATGTCTTGTAAAGAGTTGCAGGGGAATGGTTAAACGTCTAATTACGCTCAGCACTGTTGTAGTTAATACAACTTTTCTTGTTACAAATCTGCACATTTTAATGGTGGCTTTTTTGCTCAGGAGTCCGGGCTTCAAAGGTTCACTTCCTGTGTTTACGGAAAGACAAGTAAAAAATAAAAAAAAACTGCCCTTCAGTCAGTTTCTGGATCCCATGGTCCACAGTGATCTGATCTCAGTCTCCCATAGGCGGGCCGTTGCTATGGCAACCTGATGACGCTCTGAGGCAGGACGGAGGGAAGAGTGAGGGAGGGGCGGAGCCAAGAGGAAGAAGGTATCCGCACCAAAGATCTTGTGTGTTTGAGCAGATGAGTCACGCAGTAAATAAAATCTAAACAAATACATTAAAAAAAAAGAAAGAATTTGCTGTCTTTGCTTCGACCTTCCCCATTCTCCACTCTTTTTGGATCAAATCAAATTAGGGGGAATCTTATGTGTTTTAGAGGGTAATCCAGTATTACTATTAGGGTTATTCAACATGACTTTCACTGTGCGGAAGCTCCTAATGTAGAAATGAACATCTTTACATGATTGACTAACCTGTTCACACACAGAGGGCAGAGTCTCCCTCCTTCCATTTTCTGTACTGGCTTCCACACTCCTGCTGACTCCCTGCCTCTTCTTCTGCCCCTCTGTTGCCATAGCTACCATCGGGTTCAGACTCAAAACAACTTAGCAGCAGGGGAAAAAAATCCTTTGTTTTACCTTTGGATGACACCTGTGCTAATTTTACCTTGTGTTTACTCGAACGGTTCTCCATATGGAGCAGGAAGTTGTATAAATATATATATACTGTAGTACAAGTGGATTTATATATGTTCCTGCTTTGTTTTTCCCATAATTAAATGTTTACATCATTGTAAGATGACGTAAAGATGACATGTTGTTGTTTGATTGTGACAAATCCAAATATAGACATGATGAAGCCTACACTGGTGTGGGTGTTAAATATACAGTTTTTTTTATTATAAGGAAGTTTTTTTGTGTGTGTGTGTGTGGGGGGGGGGGGGTCATGGCTCAGTCTTATAGTCTGTGATGTCATGACATAATCATGCTGTGAACATTATCAATTGAAAGCATGCAAACAAAAAAGACTATTTAAAAAGCCCAGCAGTGAGAGAGCTACAACAACATGCAATGTATAAAACAACATTTGGACTATTCTCAGTTTTAATTTGTTGTCTTTGGACATGGAGTAAGTAATATCCAACAACAAAAACATTGGTTTGTCCCTAACTTTTAAATTCTCTTTTGAAACTACAATTTCAACCAGACAAATCTGTGAACGTCACACCAGTTTGTTTGTACAACAAATATATTTTAAACAGACTGTCCAGATCTTTCACAGTAGGACTCTATGAACTATCAATATCTTACCTGCTATAGATAATTTTTTGAACAACCTCTATTTGTAGAACCAGAGCTAGATTCTGACCAGTCTGATATGTATACATACATAGATATGAATTATATATATATATA
>NC_056509.1:20754506-20788664 GCF_014905685.2 Nematolebias whitei
CGACGCTCTTTATATCTATATCTTTATATATATGTGGATATATATATATATATATATACACATTGTAGTTATTTAGGACAGCAGCAATTTATTTCTAGTCTTCTCTCCGTTTGGACTCGTCATTATCTTCTCAGTTGAGTCAGAATTTATCTCCATTTCCCCAAACTGAGATCATTTAAAAAACTATCTACAACAGGTAAGATATTCATTTGTTCATAACCTTTCTAGAGAATCTCATCTCGTAATATCAGAACTATCGCTTAAAATGTTCCCTCTTTGCTGCTTGTTTGTCGTCTGTTGTCGTTTTTTATTATTTTGATTTGTGTTTTTGCGTGTTATGGGTGGTTAATTTTTTTCTTTTGTTTTATAAGAACAAAATTTTGTGTCAGTAGTTTCTGCAGTTTTAGCTTTTCTAAAGCAAATCAGTCACTTCCTGGAAGTCCATCCATCCATTTTCTTTACCCGTTTATTCCATTTTGGGTCACGGGGGTCGCCGGTGCCCATGTCCAGCAATCACTGTGCGAGGGGCGGGGTACACCCTGGATGGGTCGCAAGTCCATCACAGGGACACATAGAGACAAACGAGACAAACAACCATTCACTTTCTCATTCACACCTAAGGACAATTTAGAGTTACCAATCAGCCTAACATGCATGTTTTTGGTCTGTGGGAGGAAACTGGAGCACCCGGAGAAAACCCACGCATGTGTAGTGAACTAGGCCTCAGGTCAAATCTGGCCTTGAGGGGCCTTCCTGGGACAAGAACTGTATTTCATTGATTTAAGTCCATCCAGAAGACTTTCTAAGTGTCCTGCACTGATCAATTGAAAGAACACTCTCTTTTTCTATTATCATCACTATTTTACAAATGTTTGATAATCGAAGTGTGTTAGTTCAAACCATTTTTAAATGTTGAAGTGAACTACTCATTTTTAAATCAACTGTGAAACAGTAATAACGATTTTTAATCCTCATTCAAAGTGGAAATCAAGTTGGAATATGTTACAGAGTAATGATTCAATTTCTTGATCGTCTGTCTGAAATGAGCAAGTTGTGTAAGTTGGTCAAAGTTCAAGTTTCGGTCAACTGCAAGTTTACTGAAAAAGAAATGTCATGTTTAACTTTTACAGGAAGATACTAGAGAAGTGACTCCACGAAGTCTGAGTTCTTCATAATATCTTCTGTCTGTTCTTAAACAATCTAATCTTTTTCCTTGACTTTTTAATAACACCTTACATCACAAAAACACACCCACCTCTGTTGGTCCATCGACCAATCAGAAAGTCCTCAAATGAACCGGAAGTGACCCTTTTTAAAAGGTGCACCACTTCCTAGTTCACAGCAGTTCCAGAGTTCAGAAGGCTGGAATTCAGGATGCTGGAGGAAGAAAAATAAGCTGAACGAGAGAAGATCAGGGAATTATGAAATGTCTGTTCTGGGATGACCTCACGACTCCTGAGGTTTAGCTGTTCTTACGGAGACGCTGGAAGAGTTGAAAGGAAAGCTCTACACCAACGCTGAAACTATCATCTGCAAAGGTAAAGAGTGGATCTCAACCAAAGTGTACCGTTGGGTCAAGCTGGTCTAGAAGGAGCGTGCTGTTCTGGTATAACAGACAAATTCCCTCCCCATCTCTCTCAACTTAAACTTCATTTTCCATCTTTAAAATTCTTCTTTTTGCTAGAAATCATTCCAGATATTTTCCAGAAATGTCTGTGCGAAGCTTGAAGCAACGGAAAATCATGGCCGAATGGTTTTCCTGATTGTAAAGCTGATTGTTTTAACCTGTTGTTGTTATTTTCAATTTGCCAATTAATGTAAATGTGTGATGTTAAACTTGATTCTGTAAATAAATGACCACGTTCATTTTGATGGGTCAAAGAAAATTAACGTCTCACGTTACATTTTTAATTATTCAATGCACGATATTATCCAGTCCAGAAAAATGAAAGAATCCGTTTAATCTATGAATATATACAGCATATGTTCATCTACACATGCACGGAGAGAACATGCAAACTCCACCCAGAAAGGCCCCCGGACCGGGGTTTGAACCAGGGACCTGCTCGCTGAGAGGCAGCAGCTCTACCAGTTGCGCCACCGTGCTGCCCCTGGAAGTCTGTTGTGCTAATTAATGTTTGCCTTTTATGCTAAGGCATTGTTTACCCATCCATCCATCCATCCATTTTCTTTACCCGCTTATTCCATTTTGGGTCACGGGGGTCGCTGGTGCCCATGTCCAGCAATCACTGTGCGAGGGGCGGGGTACACCCTGGACAGGTCGCAAGTCTATCACAGGGCCACATAGAGACAAACGAGACAAAAAAACCATTCACTCTCTCACTCACACCTAAGGACAATTTAGAGTTACCAATCAGCCTAACATGCATGTTTTTGGACTGTGGGAGGAAACCGGAGTAACCGGAGAAAACCCACGCATGCACGGAGAGAACATGCAAACTCCACCCAGAAAGGCCCCTGGACCGGGATTTGAACCAGGGACCTGCTCGCTGAGAGGCAGCAGCTCTACCAGTTGCGCCAACGTGCTGCCTGCATTGTTTACCCTACTAGTTAAAATAGTAAGTTACTTTTGGCTGCTCCTTTCATCAGGGGTTGCCACGGACAGCGAACTCGCACGAAAGATTTGGCATTTTGTCATATGTCGGATAGGCCTGTCATGATAACATTTTACTGGGCGATTAATTGTCTCTGAATTTATTGCGATAAACGATAATATTGTTTGAAATTTGGCAATTATTAGTAGTTATTGTCAAATTTAAGTAGAAATGTTATTAATTTTATTTTGTGTATAGTACCTTTTTTGACCACCCGATGGCAGTATAAGACTGTTTGAACCGAAGGATGGATAGTGAGGGAACAAGCAGTGTGTCTCTTTAAGTAAAATGGGAGGGAGGTCCCTTGATGTGACATGGGCTGTCTTGCCTTCTTTTTTTCCTGATCTCAAAATGACGGCTGCTCGGTGTGGTTTGAGCTCTTTAGCGTAGCATTTCTCACACAAAGCTTCTAATAAAATATATTTTTTAAAATCAGTAAACAAGTTCTCAGCTTCTTTTTGCAGAGAAAAACTTTTTACACAAAGGCACGGGTTTTAACTGTGAATTTTGGAGCTTCGACAAGACGGAGGTTTTTTTCTCAAGGTAGGCCTGTTAGATTAGCTCGTAGCTTAGCTTCTCAGCTTAGTTTTAACGATCCAAAAACGCGATTTTGGACGATTAAAACAGATTTTAGAGAGAAAAGAGAAATGGAGGGGTCAGTGAAGAGCACCGGAGTTGAGCTTTTTATCATCCAGTGTCTTCAGTAGAAAGAGAGACACGAAGAAACCATAAAGCCAATAAATGAAAATCAAGTCACTAATTTTCATTTATGCGATTAATTGATTTAATGTTTATTGCGACAGGCCTAATGCTGGATGCCCTTCCTGACGCAACCTGGGCTCGAACCTGCAACCTCAGGATTACAAGACCCCCAAATGCTGTACTGTATTTAATAAAATAAGCTACAATTTTGATTTGTATTAATGTTAATATTACAAGCTTTGTTAGTACAATTCAATTATAGTCAAGGAAATGAAAAGGTTGAGTGAACCGTCCTGTCACGTTTATAGACGATCTTTGGCTTCATCTTCAATGTGGCATTCTTTCAGTGAACACGACTCTCTTTAGGACCCGGGGCGGCCGCCGGGGGAAGTCCTTTGCCGCTGGCGGGGCAAGACATGCAGTCAGAGGCAGAGCCCAGAAACACGTCCACGCACACACACATGCACACGCTCACACACACTCACACGAGCTCTTCTCCGTCAGAGGAGAGAGCGCAGAGAGGGATAAACGGAGGGAGACCAGAGGAACGCGGCTGCGACTCGTGCGAGCGTGTATGCGTGTGCGCGCGCGCTCGTTCGCTTGGTGCTAGTAGAAACGACTGGCGGGGCGGAATAATGGAGGGGCTCGGGAAGAACGCCGCAAAAAAGTGACCTAGAACGGAAACCAAGCGACAGAGAGAGGACACGAGACGCGTGGAGAGGTCGCGAGGAAGGGACGAAGGAGAGGAAGAGTGTGGACAACAAGGAGAGGAAGAGTGGAGGAGAAGAAAGAGAAGAAGAAGGAGCTTCATCTGGAACTCAGAGCAGGATCCTAAAGGTGAGTCCACGGAGTGAGTGTGTGTGTGTGTGTGAGCTGCGTGGATTTAAAGGGAAATGTGAAGGTGCGTGTGTGTCACTGTACACTGAGGTGTGCGTGTGAGGACAGAGGTTGATTTTTCAGAGGTATAAAAGTGCACAAAGTGAGCAGAAGTGACCACTGTAAACTGGAGTGAAGGGATCAAAAGGAGTGGCTACTTTTTTTTAGGGAACAGCCTGATCCAATTCCATTACACACGCACACGCACACACACACACACACACACACACACACACACACACCTCCCATATGCTACTTTAAATTGAGCAAAAGAAAAACAGGAGGTGGGGGGAGAAGTCTTCCTTTTAAAGAAGTCAGAGTCCACTTTCACCCCTACCTCCACCACCACACTGGTGTGTGTGTGTGTGTGTGTGTGTGTGTGTGTGTGTGTGTGTGTGTGTGTGTGAGTGTGTGTGAGTGTGTGAGTGTGTGTGTGCACATAAGTGTGTGTTCAGGAGTTGTGTTTTTAACACGTCTTTGCTTAATGTTGCAAAAACAACACTGAATAAATTTTCTGTTTTCCCAAAGCTTTAAACAGGCTGGATAAGTAGTAGCAGCTTCCATATGTGAGTGTGTGTGTGTGAGTGTGTGTGCGTGTGTGTGTGTGTGTGTGTGCGTGTGTGTGTGTCATATACAGCAAACAGGTTGAGGGAGGCAGATCTGATCAGAGGCACAGCAACAGAGGAGAGAGCGTGGCACAGGCTGAGCAGCAGCACATTGGATTACACACACACACACACACACACACAGTCACCAGAAGAACAGCTGGCAGAAATGTGTGTGTGTGTGTGTGTGCGTGTGTGTGTGTGCGTGCGCAATGGGAGCCTTTCACTTAATGCATTCGTCTGCTGTCGCACGTGCAGGACTGTTTGCTCTTATATTGTCTTCCTCTGCTGTGTGTGTGTGTGTGTGCATCCCTCTGAGTCTGTGCAAACATGCACGAGTGTGTTGAGTCGTCTCCTGAGACAGACAGACAGACAGACAGACAGACAGACAGACAGACGGACGGACGGTGCGTGTCTACCTCTGGTCTGCATACCAGAGGGTGGAGGGGCAGAGTCAGGTGACCAGCGACGAGGCAGATTAATCCAGAGGCGAGGGATGAAACGCAGATCGGGGATGCAAGGAAGGAAGGGATGATGGAGGTTTTAGGACAACGGGAGGAAGAGGAGGAGGCGGCGGGAGAGAAGTGAGAAGCAAAAGCAGAGGAGAGCCGTGGAGTTGAAGAGGCGGAGGACGCTGACACGCTCTCTCCAGGAGTGCTCAGAGTGCTGCTCATTCATAATTCACCTCTATGGCAAACGCTCATTCACATATTGACCCCCCGTGGCTGCGCTCAATGGATTCCTCGCCCCTCCACCTCTCGCTTGTCTCTCAATGGACACCCACCCCGTGGCGCGACACCCCCTTGTCAGCCGACCCATTTCTTTCCCACTTTGCCAGACGGTTGACGCTCTCGCAGGAGAACCTCCACTTGTTTAATGTTTTTCTGTCTGTCACGGTCCTGACACTGGTGGGCTGTGCAGCCAGAGGCTCTGATGGGAAATTGAATTGTGTAAATTGAATATTGAATTGGGACTCCACCCTACACAGATAATTGGTATGGACGGATCAGTGGGTCGGTGCTCGCAGTGCTACAGTTTGACTCATTCCCTGAACTCAGCTAAAAGAGTCCAAACCGGATCCATGCTCGTGTGTGAACAAACTGTTTTACATACAGACATTTTGCTTTATTCAGCATAAATACTCCAAAAGAAAAAAGTGTTTTAATATTTCTGAGCACATTAGCATCATGGCCTGGAGCTACGTACACACACTGCTGAGCCTTGGTCAGTGGTGGCAGAGAGCCATATGGCGGAGTGCGTCTAAATTGCAACGTCAGGCAAAAGTATCGAGCCGAGGCTGTGGTACATTTAGTTCTGAAAGGTAAACCCTACAGTAAACATTACCTTATCAGCAGAAGTGATAAAAATATCCTGACCTCCGAAGTTTTAGAGGTATGATAGAGTGTATTTACTCAGAGAAAAGAGGACACTGCGTGGCGTACTCGCAGGGGAAACAGCGTTTGCTCATAATAATTTCAGTTTTCACTCAGGAGCAGGTGGGCAGGGCGTCATTTGTATGTGTATTTGAAAAAGAGCGTGACTGTATTTGTGTTGGCAATGTACACTTTTCTTTAAATAAAGTGAAACATCCACATACATCATTTCCTTTATTCAGCAAGAGAAGTACATTTTTGCTTGTCTTGTGCTTTAGTCTTGAACAGTTGTATTAATGTACCTTTGCATACCTCATCATTTCATCCTTGACTCCACAAAGTATTTTTTGCCTTATAGAGTGTATTCTTGTATTCTTTGCAAAGGTCAAGGTATGGTTTGGGCTAGAGGTCAGAGGTTAAGGGTAGTGTTTTTTGAGATTATATCTGCCCTTGACAGATGGACATCAAAGGTTAGGATTAGGGGTTAGGTTAGGACAGGGCTAGAGACTATTGTAAACATCAACCTACTTAATTTAGAGAAGGGAGTAATAATAAAACACCAGTAGATGAAACCATCAATGTTGGGGAAACTGCCAAGGTTGGTCCCACGGCAAGTAAGTAAAGTAAAGCAGACCAAGGTGGGTGCAAAGTGAGCAAAACTTAGTAGCTCAATGGGCTGCGATTGTTGGTCACTAGTTGGAGATACAAATTTGTGAGAAACTACATACATTTTCACATGGAATCACACTAAAATACATTTTTGCATGAACGTCTGGAAAAATTAGGGTCAGATATTGATGGGACATTACATACACATCAATAAAAAGGTACAGTTGTCCCTCGCTATATCGCGGGTAACTTCTTGCGGCTTCACTGTATCGCAGGTTTTTTAAACCCGTTTTTTTTACCCAGTTTTTTAAACCTGTTTTTTTATATTGTGTGTACTGTACATGTTGTGCAGTACTGTACATTCTTATCATCATGGCCATCGCCAAAGTGTCTGAGCATACGAAGTGTTTAGAAGAGAGTGGGAAAGATTAATAAGAGAGTGGGAAAAGTTTGTAGGAGTGTGGGAAGGGTTTATAAAACCTATATAAATAATACAATAAATATAAAGCCGCTACTTCGTGGATTTTCATCTACCGCGGGAGTCTCTGGAACATATCCCCCATGATAGATGCGAGATCAATGGCTGGCTATAGTTATAGAAACTAAATTGGGAAGGGTTTAAGATGGGTTCCAGAGATCTTGCGATTATTAGTTAGACAAAGCTTCTTGTGTGGATTTTTTCAGAATATGATTAATGATCCTGTGAAATGAAACAAATACCCTGGAACCCACCTGAGGAAATGGAGAGCGTTTGCAAACATTTTGGAAATCCAAAGTTTTGGTAGTTTTCAAAACTAATTGAGGCCAAATAGTGGCCTCAATTGCACTACCAAAAAAAAAAATCGTGCTCAGCAGATTTTTTCATGTCATGGTAAAAAGATTGCATAATACAAAAACAACATATGATGCATGTGACAAAAACTGTTTATCACAAACAGTAACAGTTCATTGTAAATAAAAACAATTCATTTCGATGCATGTGGTGTAGCTAAAACCAGCAAAACAGAACAAGTTACACCACAGTTAGCTGATGCTTTGAAGACTGAAGACTTTTGCCCGTATTTCATTCTTCTTAAAGTCCGTGTAATTTTCTGACCGTAGATTTGTTTGTTGTAATGGACTTGCGAGCAGTCCAACATGTACGCCGCTTGTCGCGTTACGATTGCTCGAGATAGGCACCAGTTCCCCCAAGAACCAGCAAGGAACAGCAGGTAAAGAAAACACATGGATAGGTTTGTTTGTGCGTTGTAAACAGTGTCCGTGTCGGTCATCGATTGTGTGTTTACCTTACAAATAAAGACCTTTTGTATAGACGGTGGTTTCCAAACTTTTTGTCTTCCATACCACAAAATAACAATAGCAGAGACTTACACTTAAACCGCTGCTGGCTGAAGTAAACCAACACTGCTAAAAGGCCGTTTCAACAAATAAAAAGCTATAACACATACAGGCTCATCCATTGTTCCGTCTTCATCCATCTATGACTACTAGTGTTTGATTTCTAGAGATTATTTCATGACCTTCTCTTAATGTTTCAGGACCAACACCAGATTTGGGAACTAAGCAGTAATATAAAGTTGGTCAGCCTCCACTCATTCTGGTACTGTTGTGGTAGTGGTTCAGACCCACTCTGATGTGTACTCTGACATTATTGTGAATATTTTGCCTTGACCATTTGTTGGACCTTTGGCACAACCTCAGACAACCAATACTGGGCCACTGGGGACTGCTCAGTGGGGTGATGGGTGGCACTGGTATCTTAAAGCAAGAAGTTCTCAAGTTTAAATCTCAGCTGGAGTCTTTTTCAGTGGAGTTGTCATGTTCTTCCAATGCACATGTGGATTTTCACAGTCTAAAACATGCACATTAGGATAATTTACTGTAAGAGTGGGGGTGTGCATGAGAATGGTTGTCTTTTGTTGACCTTGCTATGAACTGGCCACTTCTCCTGAGTGTATTGTTGAAATTGACTCCCGCCGTGCTTTACAGCAGCTTGAAAATGAGGTTTTGTTTGGTACAGAGTAAAGTTCCACAAAGAGACATCTAATGTTTAAAGTGCAGTATGAGAGTGGTCCTTCATCCAGAGCCTAAAGCCTGTCCTTAAACCGCCACTTCCTGCAATGTGGATTTAATTACCACTGAAAATCATTGCGGAGGTCTTTATAAACTGACCACTGGTCAGCCATCTTTTTAAGTGTAGTGTATGTTTATGAATTGCAACAAATTATTAGCATTCAGTGGAAACATTCAGGGAATCCTTAAGTCTTTGGCATGCAGAAAGCTGTTGTTTCAAAAGAGCCATAAATGCCGAACATCATATGGGATTTTATAGTAACTTAACAGCAAAGCACTAAGTTAGTCACTCTAATCTCATAATTTATGAAGTTTTACACCTCCTCACAGCCATATAACTATTTGCTTTGTGAGTGAGCTGAAAGTTAATTCTTGTTAGTACACAGCTCCTGGCTTGTACATGACAAAAAAGTAGAGAAAGTTTAGAATCAGCCAGAGGAAGGAGGTCAGGACAGAAACTATAAAAAGGAAGGTTAGATTGTAGTTTTACTGTAATCGAGGTGGGAGTACTGAAGGTGTCTTCTATTGCAGCTACAGAGGACAACCTGTCTTCCAAATGATCTTGCCCTGGTTTGCACAAGTACCAAACTTCTGTCTGACTGGGAGAAGTCTGCAGCCTGTATGAGAATCTGTATGTAGCCTTGGTACTATGAGAGTGCAGTTCCAGACCCCAGGCTTTAAGATGCCTTCATGTTTCGATCAATAAACGTGTGCGTCAGCTTGGCTGTGCTGAATCTGTATTTGTTCCTAATGTTGGATCACAAGTTCAAGCAACTTTATTGTGTTTTCAGTAAAGTAAAACTTGGTTTCCAAAAGTATTTGATCTCATGGTTGTGCTCACTTTTTATATAATTGTGTGTAGCAGTGACCTACATTATAAAACTTGTGAGAACGATGCAAAATACATTGTAATGTTTACTAAAATTCACTGCTCATCTATGTTTGCTCTATTTAATCAGCCACTTGTTCTGTGTTTGTTACGCTAAGCAGGAATGTAGAAATACTACCTGGAACATTTTTGTTTTTGTTGCAAATTATTTGAGTCAAACACAAGTTGTAGTGTTTACAGCTTGAACTAGAAATTCTTGAAACTTCTTGTGAGCTGTCTAGACCTCAAATGACTCTGTGTGGTTCAGGTTCAGGTTTGGTTTATTTGTCATATGCAAAATCAACACAAGGTCAACAATGCAATGAAATGCTAAGGACGAGAAGAATCTTCTCGACTCGCCCCCACCCCCCCCCCCCCCCCCCTCAACAACAAAAAAAAAAAAAAAAAAAAAAAAAAAAAAGCAAAGACAAAAAAAAATTTCCCCCCCCCCCCCCCCCCCCCCCCCCAACCAAAAAAATAAACAAAAAAAAAACAGCAACAAAAAATACCAAAGCATGCAACAAAAATACAAAAACAAGGCACCAAAGTTAAAAAGAAAACATCTACAGTAGCATGGTCCTACTGGCTGAGTGGTTCTGTTGGTAGTGAGGTTCTCTTAACAACATGGTCTCATCAACAGCATAGTACAGAGAACAAGTGTGGTTCAGTTAGCGGCGTGGTCTTGTTAGCAGGTCCCGTCATCAGCTTGATGGTAAAAACGACCACAGCAGCTGCCCTCCCAGACTGCCCTCCAGAACAGGGTCTGGCAGACTGAGAACATCCCAGGTTTCCATCAGAACCGAACGGACCCGCAGAGTTTGGTCCGTGCAGGCAGACGGAGGATGATAGAGACAGCCACCATGACAGGCCGGAGCCTAAGCCCGAGGCAGGAAGGACTGAACCACGATGGCAGGATGGCACGATGACAAGGCAGCGACACAGAAAACTCCATGAGTGTGTTGTGGTCATACCCGTACCGTGTGTGTACAGTGTAGGCACAAAAAAGTTAAAACAAAAGCAACAGGAGCAACAAAAAAAAAGAGTCGAAGTGGAGCTATCATTCTGTGGCACACGTGACGTCAAAGAGTCAGAAATGAAATATGGATTGAAATCATTGAGGTTAATGTCTAGCAGCACCTACAGGTGTCTTATTTTTCTGAGTTATGAATTGCAAACATTAACCCATGGTGACACACACCTTTAAGGTCTCTGTGCAGTACAATTTCTTCACTTCTCACTTTCTCTTCTGTCACCATGATCATCCAAACCAGGTGTGAGTATCAAGGCCAACGAGAGTCCAGTGGATTGAGACCAGTGGCCAGCCGATCCTGAGACTGTTGACTACTCAAGTTCAAGAATCTATTCAAGACTCTTGTAAATGAGTCCTCGAGGTTCAATGGGATTTACCTGTCTAAATAAAGGTTGATTGATATTATCCCAAGGGGCAGTTTGTTTCACAGTCAGTACTAGGCACACAAAACATAGAGAAGACATTAAGACATTAAAATAACAGTACTGACATCATCACTGTTTGAGAAGCCTGATCACTACAGGGTTGAATGAGTTTTCCAGTCTGTTCATCCTACATCTGGGCATCAGATACCTGCATCCAGATGAAAGCAACCTGAACTCACCATGGAGTGGTGATCGGGATCTGCCAGAATCAGCCCTGCTTTGTTCACTGACCTTGCCTTGTGTAGGTCAGTGAGGTTCTGTAGGGCTATGCCAACTGACCCTCAGGGGTCAGTTTGACCCAAGGACAGCAGGATGGTTAAATAAAGAGGGCATCATAGAAGTGCGCTGTTCCTCTCTATCCCCCAGGTTTTAATTGTCTTCAGTTGTCCTCCTGGCACCCATTTTCCTCAGATCTGACCGCTCCTGCACGGTTAACTTCCCTCTACCTCGTCATGCTGAGCTACTGCTGGTTGCATTCTCGCGCAGTAGCACACACACAAGCCAAAAAAAGCCCTTAGTGGCACATGCACAGTTGCGTGCATCATCATACATAGAAAGATGTCAGCGGGTGTAAAAATAGCGCTTGTAAATAGAGGGAAAAGTGCTTAATATGTGCAGAGAACGAGGGGTGGGGTGATGTCATGTTTGGTCTAGATCCATGTCTGATGGATTGGAGGGCAGCTGTAGCGATCATCAGCCAGCTTCAGCTCGGCTATCTGCCGACGCTTTAAAAGGAGCACAGTTCAAGGAGCTGCAGCTTCAGGAGCGTGTGCGTTTGAGAGAGAGAGGCTCCGTCTGGGTGTTTGTGTGTCTTCAGCAGTGGAGGCATGCACGCAGTGACGCTGTTCTGGTTGCCGAGCAACACAGGAACGTGGGTGGAAGGATTTCCTGTCCTTAGGATGCTTGTTTTGAAGTGAGGAGGGGGTGGCGCGGAGAGCGAGTGTGTATGTGACGCTACGTGTACGTGTCTACGTGTGTAGATTTCAGCTAAATCTGCTCGAGTGCTTTTTAATGCACTCTCTGCCCCCAAGTAAAAGTGCTAAAGTTGTCAAAGACACACGCCGTGTGTACACATGGGGGTAAAGGCAGAAACAGGCCCTTTGTAGTCCTCTGAGTTAGAGCTGAGTTGTGTAACTCGTGTAGCCAGGTCTGTTCAAAGCAATCTGCCTTCCTCCTTAACCCATTTAGCATCTCAAGACTTCCTCTTATGATGTCATCAGAGAGCTACATCTTTTGTCTCCTATCGTACACAAGATTGCCAGTGTGTGTTTGTGCCTTTCCTGGAATCGCAGAACCACAGCATGCCTGTTCTGCAGGCGTTGGACCTGGCGATTATGTAATTGACATTGAGTGAATGGAATGACGTCAGCTTGGCTCTTGCTGACTCTCCAGTCTCTGTGGCTGGCTACAGTGATGTCACGAGTGGATGCAACCATACACAGTTTCCATTTGTGTGCTGGCATGCATAATCATATGTAGAAACAAAAATGACCCCAGGAAGCACGCAAAGGTAATTAAAGGCTCACTGAACAGTTTTGCCAAATGGCAGCAAAGATCGTCTCAAACGTGAGCTTTCTGAAATGGAGCGAGCGTCACGGGACCAAAAGAGCAACATAAAGATTCGAAACCTATTTTTTCATACCTCTAAGCAATTATTTCTAAACTTCTTATACAGTAATGGAAACGAAAGTCCACACTTTTTAATTTTAAGGTTTTCCAGATCAGGACTTATTAAAAATGGTCTGATCTTTACCAGAGTCTAAAATTATTCAGTTATTTAAGTTTACAAAAATACACAACAGATTTCACCGTTTTATTATCCATTGTTATGTCATAATTTATTAAACAAAGGTGTGTGACGATTAAGAACACCTGAGCAAGAACTGTCAGTTTTTCAATGACTGTCAGTCAGCATGGTTGTGGATGAATGTAGCCCCACTCTTTCCAACATTGCTTCAGTTCATCGAGGTTTGCAGACATTCATTTCTGCACAGCTT
The DNA here is from genome assembly GCF_014905685.2 of Nematolebias whitei. NCBI lineage: Eukaryota > Metazoa > Chordata > Actinopteri > Cyprinodontiformes > Rivulidae > Nematolebias > Nematolebias whitei. Next base: position 20,767,680 of record NC_056509.1, read on the forward strand.
TCCTAAAGTCCTTCTAGCATTTCAATCAGGTTGAGGTCTGGACTTTGACAGGACCAGTGTAACACCTTGATTATTTAGTAGTTGTTGTTTTAAACCATTCTTTTGTAGATTTGCTCTTGTGTTTGGGATCATTGTCCTGTTATGTCATGACCCAGTTTGGTCCAAGCGTCAGCTCTCAGACAGATGGTCTCACATTTGACTCCAGATTACTTTTTTCTACAGAAGAGTTCATGTTAACTTATGGATGACAAGGTGGACAGGTCCTGTGGCTGCAAAATGAGCACTAATGATCATTGTGTCCTGATGCATGCTCGATAATCCAGGTAGAACAATCTCAAAAGGTTGTCAGGTCCTCTGGACGGATTCTTCTTTGTTGAAATGTTTCGTCTTTTATCCAAAATACATCGTCAGTCTGAGGCCCTGCCAACCAACTCACTCTTATAAAAAGCACCTTATCAAAGTGGATCAACCAGTTTGCTGCTGGCAGCCAGAACTAGCTATTCACATATAAAAGGAGGACCATCAGCCTAACATTTGGTCATTAGTGCCCCGATGCCACTTGCTATTCACAGAGGGCTGAGGGATACTTGCAATAACAGCATTGTAAGAGGGGGACAGTTGAACACTGAGTCCTCCACTCCTGTTTAATGATGGATGTGTTCTCTTCACAAACATGGCCTCCTTTACTCTTCTCTCAAATCAGCATTCTTCTCAGAAAGTTGGTTTGAGAGAGGAGTAAAGAGTAAAAGGAGTAAGGAGTAAAATATGTTAAACATGGACGAGGGGTATCCCTGTTCCACTATTACTCTCGTACAATGCTGCATCACTCAGATCCATGTGAATAGCAAGCGGCATCAGGGCACTAATGACCAAATGTTAGGCTGATGGTCCTACTTTTATACGTGAATAGGTAGTTCTGACTGCCAGCAGCAAACTGGTTGATCCACTTTAATAATGTGCTTTTTATAAGAGTGAGTTGGTTGGCAGGGCCTCAGACTGACGACGTATTTTGGATAAAAGATGGAACATTTCAACAAAGAAGACTTACTTCTTACTTCTAACCTACAAAGCTCTCAACAATCTAGCTCCATCTTATATTCCAGATCTTATTGTTCCATTTTTTCCTAAAGAGCACATCACTCTCACTGCAGGCTTACTTGTGGTTCCTAGAGTTTCCAAAAGCAGAATGGGAGGAAGATCTTTCAGTCATCAAGCTCCTCTCTTGTGGAACCAACTTCGAGTTTCTGTCTATAAGGCTGACACATTGTCCAGTTTTAAGACTTTACTTTTTTATAAATCCTATAGTTACGGTTGGCTTGTTATGCTGCTATAGGCTTAGACTACCAGAGGACAAATTGACCTCATTTCTTTAGATGAATTACTAAAATTGAATAGTTTTCATTTGATACTATTTCTATCTTAACATGTGATTCTTGACCTGCCATTGTGTATCTGTTCCTCTCAAACCCAGCCGGTCGAAGCAGATGGCCACTTGTCCTGAACCTGGTTCTGCTAAAAGTTTCTTCCTCATGGGGGTTTTTCCTTTCCACTGTCTCCTTCATGCTTGCTCAAGATGAGAGTTCTGCGATGGAGTTAAACTCAAAGCAGTCTACTCCTCAGATAAATAATGTTAAATTATTATTTTGTGTATATGAATGTTTCTATTCAGTGCCCTGAGATGACTTCTGTTGTGACTTGGCGCTATATAAATAAAATGAAATGAATTGAATTAAGAATCTGTCCAGAGGACCTGACTCAACCTTGTTAGATTAGTGATAATCCTTCCACCGCTCTGCTTGACACTTTGTTTGAGGTGTTTGTGCTGATTTGCTTTTTGATTTTCACCAAATACTATACATTATGGTCAAACATCTCTACTCTGGTCTCGCCTGTCCAATGAACATAAAGGTGCTAAAGACTGAATGTTTACAGGTGCAAAAGACATTTAAACATGGCTTGGCAACACACCCACCCACACATTGTTGAAGGTTGTTAGGCGCTCTTGAGGGAGACTGTTTGAAATGGGTTTGCCACTGTCTCACAACTTGAAACTCCATCACCTTATTGCCCTGCTTCCATAACTGTCTGACCTTTGCTGATTCCCATCCCGAGACTCACAAACAATCACAGGCAGGTGGTAAATGAAATTGGAAGAGAGATGATGCCGGGCCATCTCCACAGATACTGTACGTGCCAGAGCTTATTTTAGCAAACGTAAACATTGCAGAGGAGAAGTGATTTAAGTGGTTCTTCAATGGCGCACAGAAATATCTGTTTTTAGCTTGTTGTTTGGGCTACGGTTTCTTAAACATGGAGGAAAAACTGCTCTATTTGTGTCTTGGGCTGAATTTACTGGTTATTTTGTTGTGGTTGAAGCTCTGAACATCTGCCATCTAACACTGGATGGAAGGACTGGGAGCTTTTAACAGACCTGAACACACACATACATCTTCCAACACACTTTGTATTTCTGCTGTCCTGCCTCTTTCTAACCTCAAACCTCAACCTCAAGGGAAAACACACTACGCGACAAGTTGAGAGTCCTGAGAAGCAAAGCACACACTCATTTAAGCGGATCAAACAACTCACGTGCATTCATACCAACACGTAAATATGCAGATTTTTACTAATAAACTGATTAGCACTAGCTCAGCCTCCGCTTAGGCCAAACCACAAACAGACATGGCACATTCCACTAACCAAACAACAGCTTAACACAAAACAAGGCTGTTTGATGCCTCTATACACACACTAATGTAGAATTTAACAAGCAGCATAAACCACAAATATTAATGTTAGGAATTAGCATTAGCTCGCGTTGATGTCCTTTGGAGTTCTTAGCTGAGTTAAAACTCCTGACATCAAATAAACTAAAAAACAGAAGTACTTTAAATATAATTTTTTACAAATACAATATTTACGCTGTATGCAGATGATGAGTAAGTTATGAATGGACAATTCTGATTCAATTTTATGTAAAAACGATGATTGAATTGAAACTCATGTGGCACTTTTAAAACATAAAAGACTGTGATTTACAATGATAGCATCTAAAAAAAATAAGGGATGTTAAAATGTAGGGTTGCACGATATTGGATTTTTGGCCGATATCTGATATGTTAAAACTTATTTGGTCGATAACCGATGCCGATATTTTATATATGTTCCTTTGTCAGAACCCTCTTATTATATATATATATATATATATATATTTAAAATTTATATATATAGCCCTCTTATTTAGTCTTATTTGCTACAAAAATTGTGCAACAGCTGTAAGAGCTGGTGACATATATTCAGTAACAGCCATATTATATGCATAGCACTTTAACTTATATTAAATAAAAAGTGTTAAATGTTATTTATTAGCATTAGTCACCTGTGATGCTGTCTCACTTGTGGAGGCTTGTTCCAGGTTCCTAGCTGCAGTGTGGGATCCTCTGCACTCCTGTGCATGAAGGACAGACTTTTAAGTTTTTGTCTATCCATTGTGCCGTAAGACTAATCATGCTAACGGGGCTAACACGGCGTCTAAATGTCTGTGGTAAAACTCACCCAACAAGTCGTGCTATCGGCTATTAGCTTCTCAATGACGTCGGAAATGACGGCTTGTAACTCGGGTAACGTTACGTCGGAAAAATATCTCGGACTGGGGACGATGTAGTGAGGCTCAATGTAGTCCTCAAATCTTTGGAATCCAACATCCTCACCAACGAAAAATAAAACTTCCACACCACCGACATTTTGAATATTCCTCTCTGCCGTGAGATCAGGTAGGCGCACGTGGTGTCATTGCTTTGTGCTGCCGCTGCAACATCATCACGTTGTGCTGCCGCTGCTGGCAAAAACAGCGCCTTTTATATCAGCGAGTTATTTTAATGGAATGGCCGATGTCCGATATTGAAATTTAACGCTAATATCGTCCGATACCATGCCCATAATATCGTGTGTCCCTAATAAAAAGGTAAATACTGAGCACGTCAAGAATTCACAAGTCGTGGTAGATATGTGAGATGTGCAACAAGAGTTAAAAAGCCTATATAAGAGTAAACTTTCTCAGCCTCAGTATGAACAGACAGAGCGGAACATGATTTATGCTCACTGCTGTTCGCTGTCAGATGAGATAAGCATTTTAATCCCAAACAATCGGTCGTCACAGCAACCTGGGTTTTAGCAATTTGTGATAGGCCTTCCTCTACATTCCTCTGCGTGGAGCAAGTCCAGAGTCAGAGCTCCAGAGGAGACCGAGGCAACCTATTTAAAGACGACAACCAAAATGGGTTCTGTTGGAGTTAGAGGAAATAATCCAGACACAATTGTTATGTTGCGTTACACCAGTCACGCACACACGCACACTTTTAAAGTTGTAGTAACTCAAACGACCCTAGAATGCAGTCCAGTAACAGTCTAATGAAGACAGCTGCAGTAATTATGTGCATATGCACAGACTCACATGTACACCCCCCACCACTACCACCACCACACACTTCTCCGACTGAAGAAGTCCTAGAGCCTTAGTCAGCGTCTGTGTCCATGCGTGGGCCTGTTCCCTGGCAGTGCAAGGGGAAAAAATACCTTCCCATATGATGTAAACACCAAAGTCCCTGTTTGTGTGTTCGAGCATGTGCCTGTTTGTGTGTGTGACTGGCATACTCCGAGATAGGATTCGCTCAGTGTGACAGTTTTCCAAATTATTCCACAACACAGTGCAGTTTCTTTTTAAAGATAAGTTCCTCTGCCATCTCCGCTTTGTTCCGCTGTGCGCGGTGGAAAGCGAAGACGGCGTTGTCAGAGGGGCTGACATGTGACATCACTGAATAAAAGAGGGCAGCCAGGTAAAATCGCACACCGCTGCTTTGAACGCAACTTGGTTGGCTGTTAATGTTTTAAACTTTGAGAATACCCATTATTCAGACTGATTAGTAATAGTCTTTGAATTTTCCCTTAGCGTCATTTTAGCTGTGAAGAGCAGGAAAACAATGCTGCCACATCAGATTATCTCTATAGCGTGCACTCATTGTGTGTCGTGGTTGCAGGGTGCGTTGCCATGGTTATCCTGAAAACTGACTAATAAGAAACTGGAAAATTTCTGAAGAAATTTGAAAAGGTGGTCACTTGTAGGTTTAAAGAGGGAATCCTGAACTCAGACAGTGGAAGTAGGCATGTTGCAATAAACATTAAATCAATTAATCGCATGATAAATAAAAATTATCGACCTCATTTTCATTTATCGGCTTTATTGTTTCTTCGTGTCTCTCTCTTTCTACTGAAGACACTGGATGACAAAAGTCTCAACTCGGGTGCTCTTCTCTGACCCCTCCCTTTCTCTTTTCTCTTTAAAATCTGTTTTAACGATCCAAAATCGTGTTTTTGGATCGTTAAAAGCAACTAAGCTGAGAAGCTAAGCTACGAGCTAAGCTAACAGGCCGACTTTGGAGAAAAAACCTCTGTCTTGTAGAAGCTCCAGAATTCATGGTTGAAACCCGTGCCTTTGTCTAAAAAGTTTTTCTCTGCAAAAAGAAGCTGAGAACTTGTTTACTGATTTTTTTATTAAAAGCTTTGTGTGAGAAATGCTATGCTAAAGAGCTCAAACCACACTGAGCGTCTGGCATTTTGAGAACCAAAGAGAGACAGCCCATGTCACGTCAAGGGGCCTCCCTCCCATTTTTCTGAAAGAGACAGACTCCATCACTATCCATCCTTCAATTCAAACAGTCTTATACTGTCATCCGGTGGTCTAAAAAAGACACTACACTCAAAACAAATTTAACATTTCTTCTTAAATTTGACAATAATTACTAATTAGTCAAATTTCAAACAATATTATCGTTTATCGCAATAATTTCTGAGACAATTAATCGCCCAGCAAAATTTGTTATCGTGACAGACCTAAGTGGAAGATGATGAGAGTTTGGATCTCTGGGAGGATTTGAGAGAAAACTATACGTATAGAGTACATGGGTGAAAGAAGTTTTTATGTACTAACAGAATAAGTAGTATCAATTATGGAAATAGAGTTTGCAAGCTTTGGAAAGATAAACTTAAAAGTAAGTGACACTTAGGTTGTAGATTCTGTGGTGTAAAATAATAAAAAAAAAAACTAAACCTTTACTATTGTGTGTAAAATCTGTTAAATACACCAAAACTACAGTTCAGTCTTGTAAAGTCCAACTTTCTGTGATCTGTTTAAATTTTAATTGATGTTTGTACAGTGATGTTTTAGAGCTCCATAGATTTGGTTCTAGGTTGTTTTGCCAAAATCCCGTTGTTGCATGAGGGAATTTTATTTATTTTACATTTCATCTGTGCTGCATGATGTAGTGTTACCAAAGATTGTTCTGCACTATTCCCATTTGACCTTCAAATTCTTATGTATTTTTCGTAGGATCTTCTCCAAAGTTGCAGAAGATTAGAATCAAATGACAGAAATGGAAGTCACTTTCTAGATTAGAGCTCCTTATTACGAATGCAATAAACATAAAAAAAAAAAAAACAATTAGAAAAGAACACAAATGCATGATCTTCTTTTTTCATGTTTGTTTTATTTGTGTTTTAAACGACCTTGAGCTTCTGTCTCTGCAGCCAGTAGCTGCAGACTTGCAAACCTAAAAGTTGCTAACCTGTGCTTTCAGCACTGAGCGCTAACGGTCGCGTGAGACTTTCTCGTGGTCTCTTATGAAGCGCCGGCTCACTCAACACATTTCTTTCTCACACAGTGGGATCCAGGTGCGAAACGACCAACATCTGTCGACATATTTATTAGAACCACATTCAGATGTGGTCGGAGCTCATGCTGGAAATTACATGCGTTTGTTGCTAGGCGACTTCGTCACAAAACCACCCGTGACCTTCCGACCCGACCAAGTTTGGCGTTACAGTCTCCCCCCCTCACACTCATTTGTGCGTACGTGTGTGTTATCTGAGACTGGTGCGACCGCTCGATGGCAACTGGGAGCAGCTGTGATTTCTCTGAGGCTCAGATGGGTGTGTGTGTGTGTGTTGCTTTGCACGAAGCCACCATCCCTGTTCGTCTGTGCACCCACAGCACTCTAATATAACACACAGACGCCTCCACGGTGTGTTCGACTCACTCATACAAAACGCCCATCTCTCTCACACACACACACTCAACCTCGTTGTCAAATTGCAGCCAAAAATAGAGAGCTGAGGGAGCGATGGAGAAGTCATTTCCCTGAAGATTCATTCATGTAAAATACGGGTATTCAAGCCGCCCTCCTCTTTGTTCAATAGTCTTATTCATCTCTCCTTTGACTGCTAAACCAAACATACCTCGTCGTCTTCTTCTTCCCGGGCGGAGAAAAAAAAAACACTTTTTGTGTGTGCAAACCTATGCACGTGTATTTTCATTCCTCTTCGCTATAAGAGGAATGTCCTTGGCCCATCTGACCTGCATGGTCCCACTGAGCCCCCCCAAACACCTGAGGCGGGCTCTGCTGCACGACTCGAGCCAATCAGGAGCTCTGATGGTAAATGACATCACTTAGTGGAGGATCTTTTGAGGCTGGCCCCCTCGAGGTGATTCGTCGCAGAGAGAGAGAGTGCTCTTACTGTTATGAAGATTAAGTGCTATATGAAGGGCTATCAGAGGAGAGCCCCTTAATGAAAGTGAAGCGCAGAGAGCGGAGGCAGCGCTGTAGGGAGCGCTAACGCAGAGGGGCGAGAAAGAACTGAGCTGATACCGGAACGAGGGACGGAGGAACGAGCGTTTAAGGTGGAAGAGGACACACAACGAAGTCTGGGAGCAAAGAGGATGGGTGGGGGGCATGAATATTTAGCAGCTGTGTCCAGACTTGCTGACTCCGGGTGTTCATGCTCTGAATGTACCATGAGAGGCCGACCCAGGAAACTGCCGTGAAGAGAGAAAAAGGCCTAGACTTCCTTGAAGGAATGCGTATCGCTCGTCATCTTTGTCCATCCTACGATTAGAAGGGACAGAGTTGGAGACGTCAGTGTCAAACCTTGTAAAAAAGGTCTCGCGTGAAATCTCACGAGATGTCGTAGCTCGGAGTGTCTGTTGGGAACAACTCTCAGCTGATACCACTCCAAGCTGCAGCTCTCCATCTGTAAAATAAACTGAGTTATAGTCATTTTTGTGTTTGCTGGAGTTGCTTGGTTGAGGCAGCCATCTGTAATCAATAACATTTTGAGAGCTTCATTAAACTTTGTCCAGATATTATGCTAACAACAGATGATTAAACACACGCAGACATGGGCAGAAACATTATCACCCTTTCACATCCGATCAGGTAGCAGGAGAGGAAGAGAGAACAAGTGCATCCAACTGTGGATCTGTTTTATCTATTTCAGGTTTTGTTTACGTCTTTTTTTTTTAGGAATATGTGATTTGTGTGTGTGTGTGTGTGTGTGTGTGTGTGTGTGTGTTTGGCTCTGAGTTGGAACTAAAAGTGGAACGCCCTGCCTCGGAGGAAAATTCCACCCTGAGCTGCTCCAGCATGGTTATAAATCGTTCAACATTTTCTCCTATTATAAACTATAAACATCATTTGCCTTTCTGTTTCTTCCTCGCCTTCAGTCTCTCTCACTCCTTTTAAGTTTTAACTACAGTTCCCAGAATGCCTCAGGTCTGCTCATTCTGCCACCAAAGTATTAGACTTCACTTCTTGATTTTAACTGCCCGCAAAGGTGAAAGGTCTGTGTGTGTTAATTTGTCTGTAGGTTTATCAAAGTATTACCAGTTAACAGATGTAGGAAAGTGCTCATAAAGTAATCTACGTGTTCATCTACAACACATAACTTTTTGGAATAACTCCATTCAAGATGGCCGCCACAGCCAACTAACCCTTAAAACACAGACATGGATATAACTCAGTCAGTTTTACAGACATTGTGCTAACATATTTTGTAGTTGTAGCTGAGCGTCATCCTCAACACATCCTCTGAGCATGTGTGAAAGTTAGGCCGGTCACTATAACAAATTTTACTGGGCGATTAATTGTCTCAGAAATTATTGTGATAAACGATAATATTGTTTGAAATTTGACAATAATTAGAAATTGTCAAATTGTAGAGGCAGGGCAGCCGGCCCGGGACCCGAAAGTCCCAGGTTCGATACCCGGTCACTGCACACCACGTGGTGTCTCTGGGCAGCACACCTCATTCCCAAAATGCCCCCTGGGCGCTTTCAATAGCTGCCCACTGCACCACCTAGTGGTGGATGGGTTAAATGCAGAGACTAATTTGCCATTGTATGGAAACGTACGGTGATAACATTGTGATGACATTATTATTATTATTATTATTATTATTATTAAAGAAGAAATGTTGATTTATTTTGAGTGTATTATCTTTTTTTGACCACCGGATGGCAGTATAAGACTGTTTGAACCGAAGGATGGATCGTGAGGGAGCGAACAGCGTGTCTCTGTAAGAAAAATGGGAGGGAGGCCCCTTGACGTGACATGGGCTGTCTCTCCTTCCTTGTTTTCGATTCTCAAAATGGTGGACGCTCTGTGGTTTGAGCTCTTTAGCATAGCATTTTTCACACAAAGCTTTTAATAAAAGATCAGTAAACAAGTTCTCAGTTTCTTTTTGCAGAGAAAAACAACTTTATACATGAAGGCACGGGTTTCAACCGTGAATTTTGGAGCCCCCGAGGTCGGCCTGTTAGCTTAGCTCATAGCTTAGCTGCTTTTAACGGAGAGACAAGAAAAGAAGAGAAGAAACGATAAAGCTGATAAATGAAAATGAGGTTGATAATTTTCATTTATCATGTGATTAATTGATTTATTGTTTAACGCGACAGGCCTAGTGAAAGTTTTGCTTAAACGTTACAAATAACTGCAGGTATGTGAATTCTGGTTTAACATAATTTTTTTCTGTAAGGTACAAATATTTACCTGTACTTCACTTTAAAAGATAAAATAAAAATTTTATCACAAAAAATACTTTTACCAATAACTGTTGGAGTCAACGGGCGGCACGGTGGTTCAGTTGGTAGAGCTGTTACTGCTCAGCAAGAAGGTCGTTGGTTCAAGTCCTGGCCGGGGGCCTTTCTTGGTAGAGTTTGCATGTTCTCTCCGTGCATGTGTGGGTTTTCTCCGGGTACTCCGGTTTCCTCCCACAGACCAAAAACATGCATGTTAGGCTGATTGGTAACTCTAAATTGTCCCTAGGTGAGAGAGTAAATGGTCGTTTGTCTCGTTTGTCTCCGTGTCCCTGTGATGGACTGGAGACCTGTCCAGGGTGTCTCCCGCCCCTCGCACTGTGATTGCTGAACAAGGGCACCAGTGACCCCTGTGACCTGAAAAAGAAGAAGCGGGTAAAGATTGTCTGTTTGTCTCTTAACAAAATATCATGAATGGATTTTAATAAAACTCCGAGGGATCAGTGCATGAAGATCTATGTCTGACTGTTCTTTGGTGTCAGCCCAAATCATGATAGCCGCCAAAGCTAATCAACTCTAACCAAGACAAAAATTTACCAATGTAATTATAATTTTTTTTGCAGATATTGTTGTCGGGAGTCTGGGCTGTTGATTCCAGTAGGACCATATTTGCAAATTGAAAAACTTTTGAAAGGCATCAGGAAACAAGTCTAGAACATCAAGGCTGTTTCCTGAGATTTCTTTGCTTTGTTTGTAGCTCCACGTAAAGTCATGTTAGGTTTTACAAGTTGGCCACCATCCAGCACTTCAACCATACTGTTTTGTTGTGGTTGTTCAGTAGTTTTTTTTTTTTTCTTAAATAGCTTGAAGCAAATCTAAAGCTATTTAATTAGAACAGGTTCCACTGGAGAGCTGTAGTGTCAGATAGTGTTTCACAGTTTTCTCTGCCCTTTCAACAACTTGATTAGGAGGAAAAACACTGGAGAGCGTCGGGTATTTTTTATTTTATTTTTCCTGTCAAGCAAACGCCTTTTACTGTATGCCGGGCTAATTCTCAGAAGCACTGACTGAAATTAACTTTTTGACTCACCTGCAAACATCTGTTAAACCAAAAAAAAAAAAAAATACAAAAAGAAACAAAGCTCTGGGATAATTTTCACCAGTCAATCGACTTTTACAAATAATGTGTTTATTATGACTGTGAGGTAAGATCAGCTGTTTGCTTGTTTGTTTGTCATTCACATCACATGTGGTACATGAGGAGGAACGAAATTGTGTACTCAAGGTTCCAGTTTCATCCAAAAATAGAAAAATATGACGTATATAAAGAATCAGTGTACAAGGATCTAAGATGTGCTAAACATTTATAATATAAATAAAGTGTATTAAACAGCAGCCTGAACATGAGTCTGTTGTGAGCAGATGGGTATGAATACAGCAGCTTAAGGTAAGAAATCAGCAGCACGGATAATCAGCAGCATGGATAATCAGCAGCACGGATAATCAGCAGCATGGATAATCAGCAGCATGGATCATCAGCAGTATGTATAAAGTGTCAAATGTCCTATTAAAGTGGCATTACAGTGATTTGTCTGGTTACAAATTTATGAGTCTTACAGAACTGCTAATTGACGAAAGGTCAAGATGACTATTTTTGACTATGCTTATTATTATTATTATTATTATTATTATTGTTTGTTTTAACAAATCACAGGTATAAAAAAAGCCTAAAAAGGTCTATTATACCACTGATTATTGAGTTTTAGCTGCTTTCATCAAACTTTGAAGATAACATTTTGTACAATCTCATGCAATATTTATATTTACTTTATGACTTGACTTCCTACATTACATTTGAGCTCAACAACTATAAAACTGACTGAGATGTAGATGTATTGTGTTGGCAAATAGCGATTAGCTGTGCAGCCATCTTGAACTGTATTCACTCAAAGTTAATCAGTTGTAGTTGCACATGATTAATTCTAAAAATGTTAATATCAAGGATGTGATTCATGAAATATTTTGCTAACAGACCATTAAATTTGGCTCAAATGCTAAAGTTTTGAGCAAAAATGTGCAACCTGAGGCCCTTAGAGTAAGTGTTGGGAATGCATGTCAGCTACTACCACTCATTTTCAGCTGACATGTGTTTTATGTGTTTTATTAAATTTGTTAAGTGATTCATGAGATATTTAGCTAATGACACACTAACAGCCACACACACACACCTGTCTTCGCCTGTCAGCGGCAGGCAATCATAAAGAAACAAACTGACAGCTGCAAAGCCTTTTTTAATTGGACAAACTTAGTTTCACATGTCCTGATGCATGCTCGATAATCCAGGTCCTCTGGACGGACTCTTCTCTGTTGAAATGTTTCGCCTTTTATCCAAAAGACTTCTTTAGACTCGAGAAGTCATTTGTCTTTGCATAAAAACACATGCAGGTGTGTTAACAGAACATTTTTGGGTTAAAAAGACATCTAGGCCTAAATCAGGCTAAGTTTGGCCTGATAGTAGATAGTGGATATTCCCGATTTTCTCCCACATTTTATAACTTAATCAACCACTTACAAATTTCATCAGGATTAAACGTAATTTCTCCAATTTTATGTAGCTCAAAGTACTATTTACAAGTGAGATATTATTTGTTCATATCCTAACAGAACCCCACTTCACCTGAAATATTACCTTAATGCCTGCTTAAGGGTTAGCCTTTTTCAGTGTCTGTTAGTTATTTCTAAGATGAACATTGAAATGCGAGTGTTAGATCTAACAATTTTGACTATTATTGGTATTTATTTGGCAGAGGGGCAAGTGAAAACTTTTTATCCAGAAGTAATGTCACATGAAAATGAAAGAAGTGAAAGTATAAATCATGGGGTTAGAACTGACTTCCTGTATTAAGACTCAGAAAGCTACAAAAAAAAGTTTCTGTTTCTCAAGGCTCAAGGTTTAGAAAGCACAAAAAAGGTAAAGCACAACTTCCACTCACATACCTCTTCGAAATAGCCAACCAACAAAGGTGCATCATCATCACATGTTGTATGCTGGCACTCCCCTTCTTTCACAGATCACTCCTGGCTAAAGGAATGTAGCGGAAAACGAGGGACTCGAGATAGAAGATCAGAGGCTTTAATACAAACCAGATTGTGTGCTGTTCTCCTGTGTTCTCCACATCAGGAGTGAGACAGACTTTGATGAATATCTACAAAGAGATTTGGGACTTATAAAGAGCGGCAATTTAGCCAGGTAGGCTATTTTAAGCCTGGTAATTTGGGAATGCAGCTCGCTCATCGGGGGAGCCGGGGGAGCCTGCAGTTTTTGTCAGGTAAACTCAGACCTGATGGATACACAAGAATAAAGGGTCCTGGTGTTATCAAATTGATATCTAATCAATGGAGTCATTATTCTAGGGAGTCCCGGATGATGCCTCTTACCTACCACCTCTTGTGCTGAAGTAAAATGGTAAACGGACTGTACTTATATAGCACCTTTCTATCTTATCAAGATACTCAAAGCACTTTACAACACAACCTGTGCCCTCATTTACCCATTCATACTGGACTCTACTAGATCTATACAAAGAATAATCAGAGCTTTATCACATTCATACACTAATGGGGCATATGAGGGGCAATGAGGGATTCAGTATCTTGCCCAGGGACACTTTGGCATGTGACTGCTGGTGGAATCGAACCCCCAACTCTTGCATTGGAGGACGACTGCTCTAACCACTCAGCCACAGCCGCCCCAAAGGGTCCAACAGGGTTCAGCGTGCTACACCGCTAAAGCAAGTTCTCAAGCCTGAGGGGGTTCTGGGGGATGCTTCTCTTCTGCCTGATTCTGTTTCTGAGTTTGAGATACTGCTAGCCTAGTGAGACACCTCTATAAATGGTGTTTGTGTCTGAATCCAAGGGGTTCAAGGGATACACCTCTCCAACACCAGTGCCTGTGTCCTGTCCGAGGGAGTCTAAGGGAATGCTTATTCAATGCCACTGCCCATGTCTGACTCAGACAGTGTCCAGGGGGACATCTTTCCAAAGCCAGAACTTGTGCCTGAGGGGTCTCACCAGATGTCCATTTGTCTTATTTGCCTGGGCGCACCTGATTCTGGTGGACAGCACCTGAACTGTTGTATATCTGTTTTTGAGCATTCAGTGTTTTATCAGTCAAACCCAATTCTGTCTGGTAAACAGGTCCTGGTGGGTCCAGGTACTGTCCTCAATATCTGATCAAATCTTAACACCATCATTATCAAATCACTCTTTCTTTTATGTGTGCTTAAGGGAATAACCAGGCATGAAGCCCCAACTTTTCCATAAGTTACACATCTAATCACAGCAACGCCATTCCTCATGCCTAATACTGTTGGCAGGAGCTGTCAAACAGCATACGCCGAACCAAGGGGTGACTTTGAATTGCTGCTAATGACTCGACAATATAACTATCCTGTCTATTTTACTCTTTCTCACTCCTTTTCTTTTCCACTTCTGCCATTTTTCACTTGGGCTTTTCTTCTTTCTTATTTGTTGCTGTTCTCCAGATCTGCTGATTAGAAAATACAAAAATTGAATGCTGTGGAGACAAGGGTTTGTTCCTCTTATTAAAATCTAATGACCTAGATTTGGACAGACTGCAAAGCCAAAATATAGCATGTAAAAAATGATTGTTTTTTTGTCTTCATGTGTTTGCATGTCATTCCATTAGTAAAATATCTAAAGAACCACTGCACTGATTTTAATGAATCATTGTACACCTACAATTGATTATTTTTTTAAGCATCCCAATTCTACATTATTTTCAAAGTTTGACGAAACAAACTATAACTTAATTATTGTCCCCCATCGGGAGCTGAAGGGGGTAATTCGATATATTCATTCATATATAATACATATCTCTCTTAAAATTATGATGATAATTTAAAAAAATTGTGAGGTACCGACTTCTGTTTTGGTGTGTAGCTACATCTAGACGTTAGAAAGGTTCCTATTAGAAATTAGATTGTCATGTCAAAATCGAAGATGGCTGTCACTATATATGTATAAATGTTCCCATTGTGAACTGGATAACTTTAAAAACAAACAACGTGCTGACTTCCATTTTGATGTGTGGCTGCATCCAGGTGCAAGAAGGGTCACCATCAAAAATTGGGCTGCCACATCAAAATCCAAGTTAGCCACCACCATACATGCAAACTGGCCACCCCTAACATTTGAAGGAGCTATGCTTTATAGTTTTTATATTGCTTAAAAGTATAGTTTCCTTCAAGACGGGGGTGGTCAAAGATTAATTTATGGTGTCCAAGGCCACCATTGGCCACCACCAGACTCTGCCAGTATGGCTGGTGGTGGATGAAGCTGCTCGCTTAACTCGTCAGGATCTATCAATTTGTGCTGTCTGGGACGATCAAAAGAATAAAACCTACCTATATTTCTATACACAGTTTAACTCCTACCTAGTGACTACCACCAAAAACATTAAGGTTTATTTGCATTCACTGTTCAATTCATTTCAGAAAAAAAACTCTTATCAGCAGCTGTGGCTGAGTGGTTAGAGCAGTTGTCCTCCAATGCAAGAGTTGGGGGTTCGATTCCACCAGCAGTCACATGCCGAAGTGTCCCTGGGCAAGACACTGAACCTCTCATTGCCTCCGATATGTGTCCCATCAGTGTATGAATGTGATCTAAAGCACTGATTATTCTTTGCATAGATCTAGTAGAGTGCTGGATGAATGGGTAAATGAGGCACAGATTGTGTTGTAAAGAGCTTTGGGTATCTTGATCAGATAGAAAGGTGATCTATATAAGTACAGTCCATTTACCATTTATCTCAAAAACTGCAAACATTCACTCTTCAAATATCTCAGCGACAGGGGACATGGGCACACTGCTCGTTTCTCATTATAAAATAAATCTTTGTCTAAAACTCTACCATGAAAGGAATCTAGCAATAAATATTTATTCAAGGAATGTTGGGCTGTTAATCAAAAAAGGACAACCAAAATTCAACATACAAACAAAGTTTGAGACAAATAATAATAATACACGACAACAGCAAACAACCATGGCCAAGAAACTACTTTGTATGCACTCCAAGATGCAACACTTTAGCATCAAACAGGCAGGCCCATTGCCAAACCCATTTAAATCTTGACCAAACAAAGCGAGGATGGCTCCTCATGGAGTCCGCCACCCTCATTAACCATTTAAACCCACCAAGAAATGCTTTGGTTTTAAATAATGTTTTAAGCTTGTCCTATGAAATATAAATGAACGTATAAAAGTCCTTGGTCAGATTCAGCTTTCACCTCCTGGGTAGTTAAAAAAAAAAAAAAATCCTAGTTCTGTAAACAATTTCTGTGTTTGTTATTTGAGGAGAAATGGGACGTGACATTGATGGGAGACAGAGGTCCAGTCAGTAAACTGGTTGGAGGCCAAGATGAAAGTAGGTAAAGCCAAGGAGTGTGTGCTTAAAGGAAACTGACTGGTTTCTCCGAGTGTAAAAACAACCTGAGATGATTTGGATGAACTAAACTCAACTTTTCATTCTGAAGCAAAAGTTGCAAAACACGACCCGAATGCATTATTAAAAGGACAAAACCTTTTGTGCATTTATATCCCTTTTAATTTCTTGCGCAAGTTTTCTCTTCATCCCAGGCAGACATTGCTTCCCCATTCATCTTAGACAGCTCTGAAATCCAACTGGAAAGATTTTGAACTTGCTTTAGAGAAGCAATCTATCATGGTGAGCATCCTCCAGAGTTTTTTCTTTCCTTCTCTTTTTGTTTCTGTCAAACTTGCTTTATCCTCAGTTCTTTCAGTGGGATGCACATATTTTTTGTTCGACTGTTGGACAGATCTGTTACTAAGCATGTTGGTAAAAGTTGCAGGTATCCTGGCTGGAATATGGTTGTCTGGATTGAATTTAATGGTGATTCTTTCAGTACTTGATAGATAAAAACCTTCCTAAATTCTTTGATGTAGAATCTCTGGTGTTCAAAGTAAAGTTAGAGAAGTATGTACCTTGGACGTCCTTAAAAAACAGTTTAAATTCATAAAGTACACATGATATTACATATTACATCCGATGTGGGGAAAACCTCCTGGAGATTTATTTTAGACCCTTCAAAAACACAACCTCCATTTATTTAAATCTAATCTAAGATGTGCAACATGATGTTCAACTTCTCCAAACATAATTAGGCTCCAGTCTCAGTTCATACTGAGTAATTAATTTATTGTGATTTAAACATACATTAAAAACTTTAAAAATGCACACAAATATAAGCCATATCGTGATGTAAATGAAGTTTTTTTGACATTCAGTTGACTGTAATACTTCCTGTTTTCTGGCACAAACTACAAAAAATGCAAAGCCTGGATCCCACTGGGCTGAATTATTTTCAACTATCCTGATTCATGCTCAATGATCAGGTAGAAAAATCCAACTGTTAAGTCAGGTCCTCTGGACGGTTTCTTTTTGTTGAAACGTTTCGTCTTTCATCCAAAAGACTTCATCAGTCCGAGAAGCTGCAACAAACTCAGTCTTATAAATGGCACCTTCACATAGTGGGTCAACCAGTTTGACGGTGCTCAGATGGTTTCTGTAGTCCGCCCTCTCCCCCACTGACTTGTTTGAGGCAGTCATGGCCAAAGAGGTTCAAAACATCCTGATTCATGCTTAATGATCCAGGTAGATCATGTAGATGAAATGTTTCAACAAAAAAACAAACTGTCCAAAGGACCTGACTTTGTTGGACATTTTCAACTAGTTGACACAAAATCACAACAAGCCACAATAATTGTCACTTTAAACCAGTGAATTGGTACGTGCAACATAACAACTAGGCAAAAATCAACCAACAATTGCATGCACACAGAGTATTTGGTCAAAATGTAGTCACAAAGTGTCAAGGCGTTCACAAATTATTTTTTATGTTATTCACATTGTTGTGGCATTCTCAGTCTGCCTGAAATGTGAAAATTTCTTCCATGTCTCCAATCAGTCACTATTAAGTTTCTTTTAGGTTGACCAACTCCTCCCAAAGTATCCAGGTCAAGGTTTCTTTATTATCATTCACATCATGTGTGGTACATGTGGTGAAACAAAATTGTGTACACAGATGGGGTAGCGGCAGAGCAGCTGACTCCAAACCCAAAGGTCTTGGGATGGAACCCCAGTCAGTACAACATCCACCTGGTGGTGGATGGGTTCGCCATTGTATGGGAACATATAATAACAACACACAACGCTTGAAATTGTTATTATTATTTTGAAGTGACTAAAATAA
This sequence comes from Nematolebias whitei, assembly GCF_014905685.2. Lineage (NCBI taxonomy): Eukaryota > Metazoa > Chordata > Actinopteri > Cyprinodontiformes > Rivulidae > Nematolebias > Nematolebias whitei. Next base: position 20,785,836 of record NC_056509.1, read on the forward strand.
GTTAAAATTTGATGTAGAAAAGACGTTTTTATTGACGTCCGATGGACGTCACAGTCGGCACCTGTGAGGGACCAAAATTAGACGGGCAAAAACGATTTAAAAAAGGACGTCGTTTAGACATCTCCCAGTTATATCCAACAAAATATAAATTGTAAAGGAAAAACAGCAATAAAATCTAAGATATGAACTAAGAAATACGCTAAACTACGAATACGCTAAACAGTCATAGTACAAAAACAGTACGCTGAACAACAGCAGCAGCTTTAAATGGTAAATGGTAAATGAACTGTAGTTATATAGCACCTTTCTATCTTATTTCAAGATACTCAAAGCGCTTTACACTACAATCTGTTTCCTCATTTACCCATTCATACAGCACTCTACTAGATCTCTACAAAGCTAACTGAACAAATCATTCTAATGAGACTAATCAGTCTCATTAGAATGAATTACATTATATTTCTTGCACTTTCTGACTCATGGAAACTAAAATGAGCCAGGTTACAGATGTGTTCCAGGGACCAGCGACAACTCTGATGATCTTGAGAGAAGATTAGTCTTGCAAATTTATCCAACATGTTCAAAATTCCTAGCAACATAAAAGTGAGGCCCTGCAACTCGCGTAAGAAAAACGGTAAAACTTGCTAATGTTTGGAGACATTTTGGAAACTTCCTTGCAAATGATCCCAGTTTGTCTCAACAGCCTCTGCCCTGTATTCCCAGCTGTCATTTCCCTATTTATCTCGCTACTGTATGATAAATGTGCTGATAAGAAATAGTAGCCTAACAGATGCTCAGTAAAACTTCTTGTTGGCCATATTATTAGCATTCTTGCATGTAGCTACACTGACAATCAATTCTCCTGTTTATCTGTTGCATTGCACATTTCTTCTTGTGTATATTTTATGTACTGAAATGTTCACACATCATACCAATCTTTGCAAGATCAACCCTTTCAAAGAGAAACTTTTCTCAGGGTTAGAAAATCTACCACTGTTTTGATGACATGTCCATCTGTGAAGACAACCTCTGTCTAATAATGTAACATTTTGTGAGACATCAATGAAGTACAAATGCAGGATTGCTGTAAATATCCCCTTTCCCCCAAAAAAATCAGATTGCAAGTCTATTGGAATCATATGAAAATAAATGTCCAAATTAATTATCTCCAGCTGTCAATTCTTGCATTCGTAGTTTATTTATGAAGTAAACATCTTTTTTATACCCATTGAAATGTGGACATATTATGGTATTGTCTCTGTACGTATGCCTGCATGTAAACTTTATCTTGTCCCACAAATAAATTCTGATGCACTCAAGTTAATTTAACAAAGCTTCATACAGGTAGGTATCATCACTAGATGGCGTGTCACATACATTTTTCATCACCCCAGCTCCAAGGTCAAGGGCATTCAAGGGCCATTTCTACAGCCGCATTGCTGTATAATAGTTTGTGGATGGGCATATAATGTGCTGCGTGCTTTACTCTTGTTTGGGCTTGAATTTTTCTCGTTTTGCTCTTTTGTTCAGATTAAAATCACAGATGTAAAACACTTTTTAAGACCACACTCCAAATTAGCCAAAGTTTTGGTTTTTATTGGGCTTGTTTTCTGGTGTAAAAATTATGTAAAAAGTCCCATTCCTGTCATTTAAAATCCTTAGAACCCCATCTGTGTTCTTTTAAATTGTAATTTTCTTAACGTTTTCTCCACAAAAATCTTTTACAAGCCTTAAAATGTCTTTGGATGTCACTCTACCTTCTTCCTGCTTCAGTGAATAGGGATTTATGAATATGCTAATCTGGCCTTGTTCACATCTTAGCCTCCCAGCACTTCCTTAAACTCCTTCTACTTTGCAAATTTAGTTATGCTACGCACAAACTTTTCCTGACAGAGCGCAGAATTCATGGACTTTTCACACTAGAAGTTGCACCTTCTTGGACTCGAGACTCCAACAGAGCCGGAACATTCTCAGTGACAGTCTTCCTAGGGAAGAGATAGTATTTCGCTGGACGTTTTACTCAAGGAGCAAAATGGGACAAAATGAAACTGGCTTTGGACAGGAATGGTTTGAATGGCCAGTTAAAAACCAAACTTCTGAAGGTCGTCACAGCCCGTCATTTTCATAGTTTCCTGGAGAAACAGTGGATGCAGCCAAGAATACTAGCCAGAAATGTGAATGAAAGCAGGGTGGAAGAACACATTAAAAAGTCTTAGAGACTGACCAACATGGGTCTTGTACTCGCAAGACTCCCCCAGTATTCATGATTAGTTAAATAGAAAAACCTAGGTGTTTTGGGGTCAAATTTACAAAGTGGTTAGCCGATAAATGAAGGCTACAAGTTAAAAGTTAGTTTTGATTCAAATCTTATTTTTTAGTTGTGATTCTATTTCATCTGTATTTGCTGACATTTAAGCCATGATACATGTTCATAAATTGTGTTTACTGCAACTTCTAACTATATGTCAGATTTACTGATGAAGTAAAAAAATAATCTGTATGGCCAGAGATTGGCACATGATTCAGTCATAAAATTTGACCTTTTCTTGCTACATTTCTCATTCACATCATTTTGATATTACACAAATGACATTACAAGGAAGCAGAACTAAATGAATAGTTGGCCAACTTGGTGGTACTGGAGGGACAGTTTTAGCACAAACAAAATGAACACCATTGTAGAAAAAACTCCAGTGGTTTTGACATAACTCTAATGGTGATGGAAAAAAAGTAATCACCAACCCAGCCCCCCTCACCCCCATGTACATACATACACATTTACTCTTTCTTTCTTTCTTTCTTTCTTTCTTTCTTTCTTTCTTTCTTTCT